>NC_141322.1:21365222-21720222 GCF_037954235.1 Aulostomus chinensis | reverse complement strand
ACAATAAGAAAAGTGTCCAATAGATATCCATCATCTTATGTAAATGAATGCAAACCAAAAACGCTCATATGAAATGTGGGGGTGGCTCTCCTTCACAACAGACTGTCAAAATATCCTTGAGAAAAACACTGAACCTATAATTGATGATGAGTACCGGTATGTTGGTGAGTTGGCACCTTGCATGGCAGCTTCCACCGTGTGTGTATTTGCGTGCGTGTGCGCGCACTTTGATCAATGAGGCTACTGCCAAGGTACAAAGGCGCTATAGAGATATGGTCTATATACTGTTCAAATATGGAAAGTTTGTTTGCTGAAACACGCTCTCGCCTGCTATCGTAGAGCATGCTACAAGGCACAAGCTAACAACTAGTCATCTAAAAGATGTTCACTTGCACAGTTGTGACAAAAGGCAAAGATTGTAAAGTGACAAAATTAATACAGACGAGGATGATCATTGATGGTAAAACATCAATACATTCATAAATCTGGCTGATAAAGTGATTTTATTGAACATCTTCTTCCAAGAACATTATTAAAGAGGCCAGTGTAAATTATCACTGATGATCAATATTGACTAAAATGACACATGCTGTCTGGATACATTGTTTAGCCCAGGACAATTGTAATCTTTTAAAAATATCTGATGTTGCGGACAAAGTCCCTGCATTCAGTGAACTCAATGAGTATGCGTTTCCACTTAATGTAGATATTTGTTGAGAAGGCAGTTCCTCAGTTCCTCTTTGCACATATTCCACCAAGAGAATACAGCAATATTTGGCCCAAATCCCTTTGCAGTGTGTTCTGAGTAATCAGATCTCAATGTGTCTTGCATTCACACCTATACACAGAGGTATTCACTTGTGATTGGAATAGCCAAGAGGTCTGCTCCTGCCAGGTCTGAACAGGTCCTAAGACCAGTGCGATTTTTCAGCCATCTGAAGGATTTAACAATTTATGCTATTCAATCTATGGGATACTTTGCCCTTGAGTTTTGATAGGCCCTCAGAATCATATTTCATTAAATCTTTTTGTTGTTTTTTTTTCACTCAAGAGAAGCATTTGATATGCTGCTGTTCCTTGCAGACTTGAGAGATTTTTTTTAGCTGTGTAGAGGCAAAGGAGCTCACGAAGATGACACTGCTCAAGTAATAACAACTGAGCTTTCATTGTGGTATTTGTGTCTGTTCCAGGTGGAACGGCAGAATTATCCAGGGATTGTTAATTTATAGAGATTTGACATTTGGTCAGATTTGAATTGGGAATACTTGTAGCTAAAATGGTATCAAGAATTTACTTAACAATGCAGCTGTGTCTGCGTACGTGCAGACATAAGGGACCACTGTCATCAATGACAGATCATACAAATCAGCTCCTGTATCAAAATCTTAAACGTTACCTACAGCTTTATATCGCAAACTAATTGCATAAAATGATAGTTAAAGATGATGGTGTGGTAATAAGTATTGAAAGGTCTGCTATAAACGAGACTTGATGGAATGTTGCAATCTCAATGTCGGTATGTTTACAAGGATAAGTAAACGAGTGTTGTTTGCAGTTCAGGAGAACTGCAATGATATCGGCAGTCTTGTTCCACAGAGAGAAGAAGGTTGTCTTGTAAGACACAAATTTACAGCCCAGTGGTGTCACTAAAAGCCCAGGAGTCCAAGTGAAAGAACCTCTTAGACTGTAAATTACCAGCTGGATATGATCAGTGATGTTTGACGGAATGACCTTGTCTGTAAAAGTTACTTGAATGTTTATTGCAGCTGTATTAGTATCCATAAAAGAAGTGTAATGCAAGTTGCAGTTATATTATTGTAGAGTGGCTATACAAGGTGTGCTCACCGTGCATCAATGCAGAACAGTGATAAATTACTCATGTTTGAATCTGCAGATTCACAGAGGAAAGTCAGATCAGGTCAGGTTTAATTAAGACCATAATCCTAAGCCTGCTTAGTAAGGTTAAATAGTGCAGGCTGTTTACACTCCACCACTACTTACTATCTTCCCGTACTGACCTTAGAGGTGGATTGATCATTTATTTTTAAATCACAAGAGCGGGTCTGATTCTGCACATTGATTCGAGTCTTTATCAATTTTCTTGTCTTAATTCTAAATTGGTTAAAGAAAAGTAGCGTAACAAATATCTTAATTCTTTTGAGGATGAAATTAACCTTCACAACATCGATACAATTTACTACATGTGTTTTTGAAAATTTTATATAACTCTTAAAGGTCGTTGTTAAGGAGTAAATTCAGCTAACTCCCAGGACACTATGAGCTATATCCACACCATCAACAAATAAACACTTTATTCAGAGGTAATTCTTAACATCAAAATAAGCAAACATAAAAGAGATAATGCACTGGAAAATATAGAAGCTGCCTGACATCAAACATGGTACGGACTCTCATTTGCAGCATGCCTTGCAGCTAGATAGCTTTACTTGCATTGCAGTTTGCCTTGTCATAGTTTCCGTTTTAAAAGTAAAGCCAAACTTTTGATCCTTTACTATCGTCCATTTTTCACCCTGTTGTGATGTAAGCTATGTATGCTTGCTAGCTTTTGTCCAGAGCAGTAAAAAAGAGCAATGGCTGTGTTCAAACACCTGGACATGATGTTGTCTTGTCCAGTGTCATAATTTGGTAGACAGATTCTGGCAGAACTGGTTACCTCTGTTCTTGCATTTACAGTAAATAACTTATTTTGGCATAGCAGAGTGTTAAGGAACCCTGTTAAGGAACTGATAGACTGAAAGCCCATCTGAAGAGCCCAATCTATTAACATGGGGACATACATCAAGGGGGCAGCACTTTGTGACACTTCAGCCAGCCAGTGTGTTTGGCAGTTTCAAGTTAATAACCAATAAGTGCGAGTGTCAATATTTGCAGATGTGGTTTTACAGTTTGGAAAGAAATGATAATTTAACACCTTTCTTTTCATGCTTCTTGCTTATGGCTCATAGGCCTCTGCAGGCTCAGCAGAATTGCACGTCAAAACCTTACCCTATTGTCGTCAATAGCATTTTTTTTTCTTTCCCTGTGTAAAAGCTGATGGATTAGCCTTAGATGTAGTACTTGGAGTCTCCATCTGTGATTCAGAAAACCCCTAATAGAAGCCAAGGATTCTCTCTCTGGAGTTGAGCAAATGTTGATCTGTGTGGACCAGGAAACCCACGCAAGCGATGACTTGCTGTTGCCCCGTCATTCCCACCCCATCTGTCTTTCTTGCTTTCACACATAGTCTCTCTTGATTACTTTTCTATTCTGTGTCCTCACTTCTTCTTTCACTTTACCTTTCTCTGCGCCATACTCTCCTGTGCTCTTCATTTAGCAAACAGCACGTCTGTAGAGAATTCTGAAGAATGCATCTTGTTACTCAGATGAGTCACACTTCCTCTGGCCTGCATGCCTCTCCCTCAGGGTGGATGAATGGGAGGGCGGAGAGGTTAGCTGGAGGAGGGGCTCAGTGGCTGAGGCGACATAGTCTGTGCCAGTTGCTCGGTGTAATTAAGAAAGCGTTTGTGTGTTGGTCACAGGGCCCAAGAGGTGCGTCTCAAAGTATGGGTTGTCCCTAAGTGACTGTGTGACTGACAGCTTTGACGAGGCTGAGTCACCTCCTTCAAAATTAACTGTTTGGAAATATCAGGCCCAGCTCTGACCCCACAAGTCAGCCACTCTGCCAACATGCTGTAGCTTTGGGAGGAAAGCCTGGGGCCTCAGCTTGGGAAAGGACTGAGACTGCACCTGCAATCTGAGAAATCTTTAGCCCGACTGAGGGAAATGTATATGGTGGGATGAAATGTCTGAAGGGGAGTTTGCGTACTGTAATTCGGGTTCAGTGGACCAATATAATTTTGTAAAAAAAAATTCATGGGATTGCATACAGTTAATAGTGCAACACTAAAGTTTATTGGATTTAATTTACTAAACTACATCCATTTATGCTTAACATCATATATCACAAAATATAAATATGAATAAGTAAACCTGTTAACTTTTTTTTAATAATACTGATGTAATTGTATCAATATACCATTAGGCTCTTCTCAGCTTGCGCTCTGTCTCTACCATACCTGCTCTTCTTGGTCCCCTGCCAAAATCTATGACTCACAGGAGACTGAGTGACCTACTTTTTAAGTCTTCTAGGAGTGCCAGAAGATCTTTTCTCTTTGCAAGACAATACAGCGGGTAAATATAAGTCAATTAAAATGTACTTAATGCACCCATTTTTAGATTTAACTACCTAAAGGCTGTGTCAGCATGGAAGCCACCTCAGAGGATTCCCTTCATTATCACAAGGAGAGAAGATATACAGTAAACAGTTGAGCTTTGATATCCCATTAGAAGCAAACTGAGTTTAAGGCCACTCTGAATCTCATCAAGGCAATTTAACTCATTTAAGGGCTTTTCTTGTCCTAAAATATTTGTGTCTTTTTATATTTGACTTTCTCTGTTTATACAGGTTGTCAGAGGTAATGGTTTCTAAAAGTATACAAAGCATTTATCTACATGAATCAGTGAAAGTAGTCAGGCAGAGGCAGTTTGTTTTAGTGATGATTGAGTTTGGCTGTGCTTTCATGGTAAAGATTAAACATGTGGTTTTGAGTATTACATGGATTAGATGCGACAGTTATTTAAACTTAGTTACAAATATCTGCTTCGCAGTTTGGTTATACCTGAAAGAGGAGGGTCATGCAAACTAGAACTTGAAGGTGGAAGGCCCTCTACATAAATTAGGGATGTCATTTTCAGTTAATTTTAATTTGTTTAAAAAAAAAAAAAGATGATGCAGTGATAGATTATAGGCCCAGTATTATCCTCATCCTAGTGTTATTGTGAGAATCATTATTTGGTTTTTGCATATGTTTTCCTAATTCACATGGATCAGACACTTTGAATGTATTGTCATAGTTATCATCCCTTGATTGATCTCCAGTGCTTATATGACAGGGGAAATATATATATATATATATATATATATATATATATATATATATATATATATATATATATATATATATATATATATATATATATATATATATATATATATATATATATATATATAAACTGAAAGACATCAGATGGAATTCAGTAAAACTTTCAATCAGCTCAGTGCTGTAAGATTCACACAGGTCTTCTTTACCAGCGATAAATGAGATGCTTTCAAATGTCACAATAGCCTTTTTTTTTTACACACAGACTCTGCAATGGCACAGAAAAATTGACTCTGCCATTACGACTCTTTGGTTGCTTACAAAGAATGGAATGCTGCCGTAACGGCAAAATAGCCTGTGAATTTAAATAGTGTCCTTGTGTTCTGTAACAGACAGACAACATGTAACTCAACCATGACGGTGATTCGGATGGGCTGTTCTGCCTGGCCGTCCCGTCCCGTTCACACTGCCACACAGCCGTTGATTTGGTGGTTACCGCCTTTGCTGGTGGGTCAAAGACAGCGATCTCTTTCCGCGGTCCATGTACAAATACTTCTATACAGATTGCGACAGCAGCGCAATATTCCTACCTTGAAATTACTGTTAAAAAGGGACTAATTACTAGCTAGCCTGAAAGCTAAACAACCAGACTGAGAAATGGGTAATGACTCAAGCTGCTACTTGCCATCTATCTTGCAAACAAAACTATATTTCTCTACTGCAGTTAAGTGTACAGAACTAACTGCATATAATTTTCACACAGTCGAAAAGAAAACAAGCATGTGATAAAAATGCACAGGATCACAGAGTTTGATGGTTTGAGCTGGTTTTTGATTGGAAAAAGCTGCTGCTTTCCAGTGGATGGAATTTCCTTTTTAATAGCTAATTGCAATTTTTTTTGGTCGTGTTGTTGCTTGTTGAATCAGAAACAAGCTGTGCAGTTGAATGCGATGTCTTGGCTGCTCTTTTCCCTTCTACAAGGCTTGGCCGCTTTAATATGTCAGTTTTCTTTTAGTCTGCCGCCTTCATCTTGACACGATTGGCCCTGCTCGCTCCGACCTCCTGGAAACCCCCCGGCATGCCCGCCCCAGGGTGTGTGTTCAGTCATTTATTCAGCTTCCCCTAAAAGACTGCCATGCCTTCACTTCCCCTCTAGTTTCCCTCCTCTTATTAAGATGCAGAAGGCAGAGCAGTGTTTGGTCTGAAAGGCTTACTGCTGGGGGTTGGGGGGGGGGGGTCACTTGGTGTGTGTGTGTGTGTGTGTGTGTGTGTGTGTGTGTGTGTGTGTGTGTGTGAGTGTGAGTGTGTGATTGTGAACATGGGGACTTAATAATGATGTGCACTGTACAGCCTGGCAACACTCCATTTAAACACACGGCTCACAGTGCTGTTATTTCTTTTTGTGTCAGTCCAGTCAAAAATTCAAATGATGCTTTGACAAAAGTGATGATAATTTTAGAGGAACAAATTATCAAGTCTTTGCTTAATGCTGATTGCTGCTTGGGTTTATGCCTGATAATCCCTATTTAGCCCTCCAAAACGAAGCCTCTCTTTTATCTTCGCCTTTTCTCCAATGAATTTTGTCATGTTTTGCCTCTTTTTAAGAAGTCTCAGTGGTTAAACACTTTGACCACCACGCTGGCATTTGGATTTCCTTTTTTGTTTTATCAAACATTTTGCTTTCAGGAAGACATCCTGGTGTCCATAAAGCCTCATGAAACTGTTAAGAGAATGGTGCACTCATGTTGTCGCCTATATACAGTAGTTTAGTATCAGCTGCAACAGTATTGACAGGCTGCGTCCTTTACCAGAATGTTGTTACTGAACCAAGAACCAGTGCTGGTCACTGCTACTTAATTTATGCCCACACAACTTTGGCGTATTACTTCGTGTAAATAAAACACTGAACAACACTTGAGTTTCTGGGCTTTCCTCCTTCTCTTTCTCCCCAATTACACATTGCCAATTTATCGATCTGTCCTGTCATATTTCCACCTCTTTGCCGCTCTACCACATGCTGCCTCTGTCACTTGCGGCAGTGTCGGCTGATCTTTTCACCTGACGGTCGGGAGTTTCACCAGGGGGGCATAGCATGTGGCGGGTCATGCTTCAATGAGAAGAGAATAATCAAGCAACTATTTTTTTCTTATCTCTTATTCCATTGACTCTTGTCTGTGGGCATTTATTAATTCCTCAGGATTGCTTACACAGACCTTGGTGGAGGTCTGCGCTTGCTCACCATACCTTTTTATATTATGTTCATTAACAATACTTGTTGATATTCTTTTGGATAGCTGTCTGGCAGAACATTATACGAAAAGGATGCATTGATACTATTAGTACAAGATTAACTGCAATCCCTTTGGTTTGTAGGGGTCTACATCAACCCTGCCATGTGTAATTTTGTGGTAAACCATTGACATGTCACATCTCAGTCATATACAGTATGCTCGTGATGAAGATGATGACTTATGATTTCGATTTCTGGGAATGTGGATCTGAAAGTCATAAAAATAAAGTCTGGTGAAGTTCTCATTTTTAATTTCACTCTATTTTATTTATCCACTTAGTTTATCCTCATGAGTCAGAGTGTCTCGAGTAGGCATTTCTTTGCTGATATTATGCAACAAATGCATTTAAACTGCTAATTTAGACTACTCATCGTGGTGGAATGTGTTTTTTGATTTACCATTTATTTCAATAAAATATGCACATGGACAAAGGACACATTAGACATATTTTCTGATTGAATTTTAACTTCTATTGCTTGCAGATCACTGACAATTGGTGCTGCTTTCCTTAAATGTGAGGTTTGTGGTCAGTGGGAAACAATACAAGTTCCTCTAGGTCCTCTCCTCGCACGGTATGCGTCTTCTCTGCCCTTCTCTTTCACTGTGACTCATGTCGTATGCCACATGATGCACCACTTTCACCAAGTGAGTCATTCTGAACAGAAGCACCTCATTTCAAGGGGACCAAGAATAAAACTTAAGACTTTTCCTCTTTTTATTGCGATTTGCTGAAAAACTAAAAGCCTTGTTGTCAAAATTAGCAATTGTTATGAGACGTGTGTTTGTATCAGAATGCGCATCTTCACATTTGTATCGCAGAATATTATATCAATTTATTAGTGAAGACTACAATTTGCTACCTAGAGATGTTGATAGGTTTTCAATATAGGGAGTTCCCATGACCCACAGGTGGTGATTTGAGTGGGTCTCTGGGAAATTCAATGGGTCCCCAATTAAAAAATGTATTTCTTTCTATTTGTTATATTCTTCTATTGCTTAAATTGTAGTGTTAAACTCTCTCAATGGTGGTATGGTAAGATATGGCTATAATTAGCAGGCATGTTCAAAATGTTTTTTTCGCCATTCAAAGTTTTTTTTTTTTTTTTATTGCCACACAGCCACCACCGGAATATTTTTTATTTATTTCGTTAGAGCACGTCCCCTAGATGTTAAACCATCGAGTGACCACAGCGTATAACAGTTGAAACGTGAATTTATTTACTACTAAGAAGTTTGTCTCTTTAATTGTTGAAATGAAATCCGCTGTAGTTGTTGTTGTAGCGGCTAAACTAGCATGTCGCGATACTGTACTCGAGGGGATCATGTCTGCACTGAGTTAATGCGCAAAGGGTTGAAAAAGCGCTCGTCAGGTCCGCTGACGGCAAGGTTTCTTTTGCTACTTACTGGGATTTTAAACACAAGTTGTTCACAATGTATGGTTTTTCATGGGGAAAACTGAGGTGTCCCTGGGACACGCGGATAGTGAATTTACTGCGTCCTTTCATGTTTTAATGCGTGAGGGACACAGGACGCGTACATAACAACATCACTGCTACCCCTGTGCCATTTCAACTGAACTGAAATCTGTCATTCTCTCCGAAATGTTTGGGGGTTGATTTTGCAATATTTGTTATTTAAAATCATGTGATTAAAATGCTATATCATTTTAATGTCGTGTTATTAGCCAAGTTTCCATGAATGGACAGTTTAAAACATGAATGGAAATGACTAACCTTGTTTCATTCAGTTTTGTTGGAAAAAATCCTTTTGTGCTTTCTTGATGTGTATTTCGCTTTAAAAAACAAAACAAAACAAACAGTATTTGCATTCTATCTGAAATGTAAACACGGATGTTTTGCCCATAAAACCAAACCACTTACGGTCTGCTCTTAAGTAAGGGCATACTGTAATTTATTCTGAGCCGAAGGTGACATGACGCTCAGGTTGTGCGGTAATACGATAATACCTATCGGTGTTTAAAAATAGCAACGGTGTCAGTATCATTACTGTATCAAATTCTGCTGTGCAAAGACCCATTTAAATAGAATCTGTTATTATTTTGGGGGATTCTGTTGGCTATGCAATCATTTACATAGTCAGTTTCAGTTGGCTTTTTATTGAAATAAGAGTAAGTATTCCATGAGTAACAATAATAGTAATATTTGATCAGGTTTTTGGATCCAACAGTAAACCTATACTAATGAATAAACTTTGATACAAGCTTTGATATGAACTGAGGAAATGAAACAGTGTGCCTGACATAGAGGAGGAGAGATGGAGAACTGCTTGTCCATGAGCCAACTCATTATATTTGCACAACGGTTGTAGATGGAAATGCGCAATTTTCTGTGCAGATTTTTTGAAAATGTGGCCAAAATATATGATGGTGTTAAATATCTGAAAATTCTTCAGTCTTGAAAGGGTCCGCAGATCCTCAAGTAATCAAGATTTGCTGCTTTTATAATATAATGGGAAAAACAGAATTATTGCATTATGATCCACCTGTCCTTCAAATTCCCTGATAAATACAAAGACCAACAAATAGGTGGTCACTGCTCCTGGGTAGGTACCGTTACTGATGATGGAGTACCATTAATTGCTTCTTGGGTACTGTGCTGGAGGGAGACTTTTATTTTTCAAATTATTTCCTGCAGAGAGCTATATTTGAATTGAATACTTTGTGTAGTGTAAATTCTTTCTGGAGTATTATGGTTGTTTTTTTTATTATTTTTTATTATTGTGTTCGTGCAAGTGTGTGCATGTGTGTATGGCCCCTTTAAGAAGCCTGCATTTGTTTGCTGGCTTTGTCTTGGGCCCAAAGTGGAGCTCTTTCTGTCAGATGAGTGAAGCTCTGCAGAGGCAGCCACTGGGAGTTCTTTTTCATCTCCTCTCATGCAGCTCCGAAGCAGACATGCAAATCCGCTGTAATGAGCGCAGCCTGTGTTGGTGGTTGTATGTGTGTGGGTGGGGGTGACTTAGGAATGTAAAGTGGAGAAAGAGAAGGTGAAGGAAAAAAGGTGAGATGCCGAGGGGTGATGAACTCGGGAATGTAAACGTTAAGAAAGGGGAGGTGAAGGAAAAAAGAAGTGTGACGGCCATGCCATATAGCAGAGTACAAGTACGTAAAGAGGTTTAGGGGAGGGTTATGCCAGGAGAGTTGGAATTGAAAAGGAAGTCTTTCCTCTCAAATCAAACATTTGATTAGCCCACTGTGGCACTCTCTTCCCTTCGCTGTTAAAACACTGAGGTAAAGATGCAAATGGCGCCAAGTTAATTAGCCTTATCTTTTACACCAGCAAGACATGGTGAGGAATAAAAGAGTGCATTTTCCTAATCACTGTTAGCAAGTGTGATGAAGCTTAAAAGTTTAGCATCCTAAAACACTTGTTGTAATCCCTAGGTTTTGTGGGTTACCACAAAACAATTCATTTTGAGTGACATAATGTCTAAATGCAAAAGATCGCAAAACAAACTTTAAGGTAAAAGAAAATTCTTAGTGACATGTTGGTGTACAGTAGACTTTCTTCAATATTGAAGGTAGTGGTAAAGAGGGTTAGATAAAGAGAAGACATTGGTTCATTGACTGACATGAAGAAGCAGTAGGAATTTTTCCCTCGCATTGCATGCGGCAGTCCGTGAAGTGTGTCATAAACCCCATTAGTCTGTGCTGGGATGTCCAATAGCTTGGCAGTTGTGATTTTATTTACTCATAAAGTATTAAATCCCCAGTCAATGTTGGGAGGCTTTGGCCTCTGTCTCCATCCAATAATGTAAAGCTCTCAAGACTTTTGATGAGCTTTGCAGATCGATCGGAGGTTAACAGCCACTTCGCATAAGCCCACCCAAAATATGGTCATCGGTTCTTTAACTCCTTATGACTATTCATTGGGCACAGAGACATACTTTTATTCCCATGTGTGCCCAGAAAGTGTAATCCTGTGGATCTATATGACAGGTCCAGATTTCCAGATTAGAAACATTTAGCAGATTTTCTGATGTTGCAGCGTAATTTCTCAGATATGCTAATCTTTGCTCTATGTAAGAAAGAGTAGATTAAATAAATACTTTTTCGAACACAAAGCAATAAGAGGAATAATAAAAAATCCTTTTTTGGATTAATGAAATGTGCACTGACAGGCAAGTCTGTTCTTATCCACCTGTGTATTTAATGAATTGCGTTTGATCTTTTATTAGACACATGTGTCAGACTATGCAGTGTTTTCTGTTTGGTGGAGGGGGTTTAGAGGAATAAGCTTGTCAGGGCCTTGTTGGGGGTTAACGGGCGATTAACTTTTAAATGTGTAGACTTTTAAAAGACATGAATAAGCCTAAATAATTTAATGTTTTCTTGCATATTCATGAAATAGTTAGTAAATCATCATTAATAATATTTCAAAGTTAAAATCACAGTCAAGCTTTTTTGCTTATTAGTGCATGAGTTGTCAAGAGCACTCCTTGTGCACGTGCATTCAAGGCATGAAGCTCGATAACCTTTTGTTCTGATTATCAACTGGCCTAAGTAATCCATCCATCCATTTTCTTCCGCTTATTCCTATTAAGGGTTGTGTGTGTGTGTGTGTGTGTGTGTGTGTGTGTGTGGGGGGGGCCTATCCCAGCGGCTACGGGCGAGAGGCGGGATTCACCCTGGACAGGTCGTCAGTCCATCACAGGGCCAACACATATAGACAAAAAAAATGTACTCTCCCAGTCATACCTACGGTCAATTTAGAGTATCAATCAGCCTCGTCCCCAAATGCATGTCTTTGGACTGTGGGAGGAAGCCCAGCACAGAAAGATCCCGTGCCCGAGCTGGGACTCGAACCCAGAACCTTCTTGCTGTGAGGCGACAGTGCTAACCACTGTGCAGCCTGGCCTAAGTAATGTATGGTGTAAAACGCTAGTAGGATTATGAGACATATAAGTAAGTGTAGAGTAACAACCACAAACAGCTAAGAATTGGTCACCTCAAGCTTCCTCAAGCATGTCATCAATGTTTCACCCTATACCTAACTCGCATGTCTGCTGTTTTGGTTAATCCTCTGGTTTTGTGATGACTTATTGTAATGTAGTAACCTGACAGCGAATCATTTTTGTTCCCAGGAAGTGTTTTTACTGTAAAGCTTAAACCAACAATGTCTACTGCTACCATTCTCTTCAATCACACCCAGATAAATAGTAACATTGTCTCCAGGAAACCAAATTAATTGAAATGATCTGGAACGGAGCAGGGTGAAGAGAACAGGTATAGACACAGAAAGCTGTCCGTTACATGTAAAATCAAATTTCTTCTCTGTTATTCAGCTCAGGCTTTAGTCTGATGTATAAATGTTCAATCCTTATTGAGTAGTAAATGAAAAACAAAGCTGCCCCCAAGTTACCATGGAAGTCATCTGGAGAATGCCAAAGGAATTTATTAGCTTGTATAAACACAGACAACGTCTGCTAATGTACGACACTGCTGGTTAAATTCAACAGCTGATAGGAGTGGCTTCATACTCTGTTCTGTAAGACTGTGACTGTAGACTCTTTGGATCAATAATTGATTAACCACACTATATTCCGCCTAGCTTCGTCTGTGTGTGTGTGTGTGTGTGTGTGTGTGTGTGTGTGTGTGTGAGAGAGAGAAATTTTTTGTTAGTGTCACTTGTCAATACCAATTTGACGGTTTTGCAGAGAAGAACTGTATTTGACAGAATATAAAAACATTAAAATCAACTTTTCTTGAATGGAAACTTCTTCTGAAAATGAGTTGGCGTATATCCAGCTGTGCCTGATTATCTTTATCTACAAAAGTAGTTGGCGTGATCGAGTTTGAAGTGTGTGATCAGGTTTATTGTTTGTTTTTGACCTTGCTTGTTTTAAAATTTTAAGCTTCATATCCTCATTACACAGCGAAGAACTGCCACACGACCCTGAATTTGCATGGCTGTGCCGCGATCCGGCTACGATGTTGATTGTTTTGGTCTTCTGTACAGTGGCAATTTGTAGTGGTCTGCTGGCTTTGTTGACTTTGCTCAGGTGGTTTTGATTTGGTTGTTGTCTCTAGATTTATGTGTTTCTATGGTATGCAAGTACAGTTTGTGTTTATATTGTGACCTTTTCACCTTTTCAGGTCCATCTTAGCGATCTGAAGCATGCGCATGGAGTATTATTTTGAAAATTAGCCAGCTATACTATGCATTCATATTGAGATTTCCTGTCTGCTCTGTGCAGATTGATGCGATGTCTGTCAAAAATAGACTCGCAACTATAACTGGCAAAGTGGTGCATTGGCAAGTGACCGGCTAGGAATTGGAAATATGTGACAATGACTGTCTGGTCCCTAGTCAGGGCCGTTCATGCTGAAAATTGGCCAATTCTGGTCCCTGGCCGGACAATTGCTGCATCCCTAGAATTTAGTCTTGATGTCAAAACCTGACACTAACATGTCTGTTCATCCGATACTTTTATTACTCATGTATTGGCCCAATACTGCTTCAAAACCTGGATCAGGTATCAGTGACAGTGGGGTTGATCTGTCCCTTCCAATTGCTCTGTTAACATGAACATACTTTTGCCAGTAAGACACTGTAGACATAGTAGTCATTATAACAGTAAATCAGCAATCATCAATGAATAAATGCTCCATTGAAATTGACTCGCATCTCAGCACCACAATATGTTGATGACCAGGCCCTTGTTGCATCCAGCCTGTCTGTTTTCAAGACACACCAGACTGCTATGCCACATCTGTTGAACCTCTGCTATTATGAACAGTGTCCTAAGACGAGCTTAGGCAAATTGACCAAGGGGTAGAGGCTGTTCAGCCCCCAGATTCAACAGTTGTGTAACTTGACAATTAAAAGTGCACACTTAAAAGCAAAGCTAGTGATATGCTGCCCCAGCATATCAAACAAGCCAATCCCAGAGGTGTTGAAGTTTGCTCACTTAAATCATGCTGAAGGCAATGTTTCAACGTGTGTGGTGGTGGTGTTTTATCCATGCTTGTGAACATGCATGTGTATTTGCCAAAACTTAAAGTATGGCTAAGAATCCTAACTAAATGCATGATGGTATTGTGTAATGAAATAATAGTGGTAGCTTGATGATGCAGATTTTTAAAATTAGGGGAAGTATGTCATTGAATTCTTCCTTATTTTTATTACTACTGCCTTGGTTTATGCCCAGTGTCTCTTTCTGGTTGACCACTAACCCTTGGAATGAGTATCACTTGAAATGAAGAAGGAAGTGTTAAGTGGGTGAATTACGACAGCATCATACGATGCCAAGAAGCCCTTAGAAGTGTTAAAATGGTATGCTGCATGTCGGAAGGTGATAGTGGGATTTCTGACCTCCTATCAACTGCATTGCTAGGAGAAACCACAAATGGCCTGTTGCAACCTGTGATTTGTTTATCAAGTGTTGTGGAGTGAGGTTCATGCATCCAGACACACACCTTAAAAAGAGACTGGAGGAGCTCACCACGATGCATCAATCACAAATTGACTGAAGGGACATGGAGAATGCCATGTTTGTGCTGACGTCAGGTGGGCGAATTCAGGCTTGGTGGATTTGGATTATTTGCGAGTCCAGAATACAACAGAGAACAATTTAAGGCAACTAGTTATGATGTCATAGGGTAGTGATGTTAAGGTGCGCAGATACAACCAGAACAGAGTGCCCCTTTCTGAGAGCATGGATATATTATGACACCTGGATACAGAAAGTGTGCTAGGTATTGAAGTTTGTTTTACATAATGAACTAATCGTGTAATTACCACCAAGTACGGCATCGGTCATGTGACGGTGACCAGTCCGAAAAGTCTTTCCTCATCCAATTTATGTTGTGAAAGACGATGACGCAATTTTTTTTTCCAGCATCACGAGCCCCACACTGTGAGTCATTTCATTTTTTTTTTAACATCTAGAACCACCACCAGATTTAATTATTTTATCCTCGTTCAAGTCTGCTGAGGGCCAGACTGGTAGATCGCTGGAGGAAGTACACCTGCTGTACAGGTTGCACAATGCAGAAAAGTATACCCAGAAGTCATGAAGACATCACTAAGACAAGACAGTAGTCACATATACTATTGAATGTTTTTCAATTATCAAGTGACCTCTCAACATTCAAAAATCATGACAATCAATAATATCTGGACTGACACGTTTGGATCGGAACATCCCCAGTCTGTTTGGTTCTCTGTGGCTATTGTTTCGTAATCCCTCTAATTTGTTACGTGCTGTTGTGCAATTTTCTGTGCAAGGCTGCATTATCACTCTGGAGAAAGGTTATAGCTTTATGACAGGTGGCTGCCCCTCAGCAATATGCCTTGAAAACCTTGATCACAGATTATTTCTCGTGAAGCTTGCATTCGCTAGATCTGGATAAGCATTTGCCACATTAATGATCATGTATAGTTGCAAATGTTTACGTGATTGGTATTAAAAACCATGCCTCCGTGAGAGTGGCAGACTTATTAACTGCAGGTACAGCATGAATCCAAGAGCATTTTAAATAGCGTGCATGGAGGCGCAGTAAACCAGTGAGATGGGACACAAGAAGTCAAAGAGCAGAGCTTCAACAGCTTAATGATGTAGAGGCATCCAGCTCCGTCCCGCTGTCAACTCTTAAATATGCTGTTAATTATTTCTGAGAGATTGAATATTGATTTAAAAGCAAAATGATCTAATTATATCTCCAGCTCTCGCACCATCCTAAATGATGACAGTTTTGGGTGTTACGTGAGCGGAAGATCTAACAATCTACCAAACCTCAAGCTATTTCAACTCTTTGTATTTTCTGGGTTTGAAAGTGAGTGCTCCGTGTCGGTGTAACCACGTTTGTTGCTGAACCTCTCAGCTCCGTCTTGCAGCTCCAACTTCAGAGCTGCCGATGCTGATCCACTGTCTAAATTTGAAATTCATGACCTAATTCATGCTCTGTGTAGCACTCTCAGAACATGCATTGCCCACCCAGGTAATTCCTTTAAATCACGCTTGGGTGGCTCTACATAGATTTTTTTTTAAAAAACACATCTCGGTTATGGTTAAAATAAGGCCAAAACATAGTTGTTTCTGAGAAGAATGGCTTACATATTTAACTCTAGGTCGGAGCTCAAGAAGAGAGCAAAAAAAAAAGAAGAAAAAAAAAGGAGCTAAAATAGCAATGTCTGATCAATACTTTATTTATGAAGACAATTAGGAGCATTTCATTATATAGAAAGCTTTGTTACACTGACAATTAAATTTTTTTAAACATGTTGCTGCTGTAACTGAGAATCATTTTCTACTTATTTGATAATCTGCTTTTTTTAAAGGGAAGGTTAAAAAAGAGAATATACCAGTGCTTGTCACAATTTCTGGAAAAAACCTAAGACCTTCTGTGTGCTGTGATATATAGTGCCACATACAAAACAGAGAAGCAGCTAAGCTTCACATTTGGACACTCAAACCAATTTTGTTAATGTCCTTTTTTTTTTCGTTTTAAATGGTTAGTTATCAAACCAGTTGCATGTCTTTTGTCTGTTTTTGACTGTGAACTACTAAAATTGTACTCCCAGGTGGATCAAAGCTCTCTAGAAGCACGTTTGCTGGGGGGCACCACTGATCCGAGGCAGACAGACCAAAGCGAACCTTACCTCACTGCTTGCCTCAGAGACTGGCTCAACACTAACGTTGAACGAGATCTCACAAATGCATATGAGGATAGGTCTTCAAGATTGTCACCAAAGCACTTGGCCCGCCAGTGCCTTAAGTGGTCTATTTGTGATTCAGCAGCAGGATCTTGCTGGCTGCCAGGCTGGCATGGAGTCAACCTCTCAGGGGGAGTGTGTTAATGTGGGCCCCCAGGCCGTGGGACCAGGGTAATTGGGTTTGCATGGTCGGTGTCAGGGCACCCCTGCCACCTCCCAAACAAAGGCAACTTCCCAGGAAGGCTGTTTGGGACAAAGAGTCAAACCCCTCCTTATCACCTTCACCGCAATGATTCACTGGAAATGCTTATTCAATTACTGGAATGTTTGGTTGGGTTTTTTGTCTGTTTTTGAACTGGAGAATACACAGCAAAGGGCATTATGCTTGTGTCTACTCCTTTCATCTAGCCACATCTGTTTTTCACCATTTCTTTTATTTTGACAGAGAGAGAGAGAGAAACAATATATTTAAAAAATATATAGATCTATCTAGCTATATATCTATAGATATAGATATATAGATAAGAGATACTCTTGTGTCAACATACAAATTCTCTCTTGCATACAGAGGTCATTAACCCTGTTGCTTGCTCTGTGTCCTCTCCAGACAGCCTGAAGCAGTTCACTTGATCCTCAGCCAACTCCCAGATCCTCCACTACTCTGATCCACTGTCCCTCTCCCTGCTACTCTGTCTGTCTGCAGCAGGTGGACACTTTTTTCTCTTCACCACATATATAAAAGACCTCCCTTTGTTTGCCACTTACTAATAAGACAAAGGTGCCTTGCGTTCCTTTTTAAGGCTCAGTGGGTTTAAAGGAACTCTGGGTTTAGCTTTGCTTTGTTGTCACGTCTCTCTGCTCAGCATTTAACTGCCCCACAGCCACAGTTGCGCTCCCAATTGATTGGCAGAATAATTATGGACTTGATTTGTTCAACCACAGGCGAAGTGGGATTGAGGGAGTAGGGGAGCAGGAATATCATGTATAGACCAGCTGAGAGAACTGCTTGTCTCCATCTTAAAAACCAACTTTAGCACAACACGACTCACTAATAACACTGACCTACATTGCACTTTAAAACACACTCTTGCACATTCTGTTACCACTGAGGAGGCCCCAGTTGGCACTCTGCTCTGTTGAAGGTTTGCTCAATTATGGCAGAAATTTAATTCATGATTATTTTGGTGGTGAAATTGAGATCTTTTTGTAAACACTCTTGTATCTGTAAACTTTGTCTGCTTTATTGTCGTTCTCTCTCAAACGCAAGTGTTTCCTAAAAGTGGAATTGTTTACTTTTCTTGTTGGCCTAAAGGCTCGCTTTCTGTCATCCTGTCACAAAATAACATTGTCGATGTGAAAAGGAATGCTGCACATTAATAATTTTATCCCTTATCTTTTTTATTATCATTGTCAGCGAAACATGTAAATGAAAATAAAATTAAGTTGGATTAATTGCCCAGCCTTACCCTTTGAAAAACTGCAATTGGCTGAACAATTCTAAAAATTCAAGTAAGGACAAGGCCATTAATGCTTTTTTTTTTTTTCTTTTCCTGGGGAGGGTTTCAACAGAACCATTGAGCCTTTAATTGAGAAGTCAGACTGACATTAAAAGCTTTTGGTTTGGCATAGCGGTTATCTACTTTTTGTGTAATGAAGACGGGGCTTAGGGTAGCTTGCTACATGATTACAGTACTCACGTGCAATCACAATACATAGACGCACTGCTATTTGTGTTTCTGAGATCTCAAAAATACTTTGCCTCAAGGGCTGGAAAAAGTGAAGAGTCTCCTTTTGACTTAAGGGCAGGTGAGCAGAGTTCCCACCCCTCCTCATTTATCCCCCTTGCAATCACTAAGAAAACAGGGGCTTCTCCCACGCAGGATATAAAGCCGTTGATATGGAAGGTATGACCTAGGTTTCGGTCGAGAGTTAAGATACCAAAGGCTTGTTACCAGGTTACATCACTGTTGTTGTTGTGACTGCATGTGCCAAATCTTCAGGCATGACAGAGGGAGCACGCTTAGCGATTCCCCTCCCTTTTGCCAAGTTGCCATCACACTACAGGAAGATTCTTGTCATAATAAGCTCTCTATTTTTTTTCTCCTTCGCTTCCCTCCATCTCTCCACACGCGCCAAAGTCTGGGCAGCATTTAACAATCAGATAAATATTTATTGTGATCTGTTTGAATCCTGTGACATTGTTTTTCATGCAGCATTCATAATGTCTGCGTTTCTGAAGTAGCATTGTACTGCAGTGCAATCATCACAGGTTTTAATGGTTGTGTCTGTGTAGCTGAGCAGACACATGCTGTTTGAGCCTTACCTGTGACGGATCTATGACTGCAGTAAAAGGGGATTAATCGTGAAAATTGCAGATAAGTGCAGGAGAGCAGTGGTCTGGTACCTATCAACAGTCTTGTGTCTGCAAGTGGGAGTGTGTATGTGAGCAGAATAGCCTACTCTTTTCTCAGAGAGGAAATGATGACAGTAATGCAGAGGTATTTGAGGGGAAGTTGTTCTAGGTATGCAGCTTGAGGTTCCAGGTAGAAAATAAAATGGGCTGCTGTGGTGGGATAATGATATGATATATTTGTGTGCATTTTTGTTGCAAATGCATGCTATTATTTTAGATACTGGCAAGATTAACTGACAAACTGAGAACTTAAAATGGCAATCCACACAAAAACAGAAGAAATACTATGATTAAAAAATATTATATATATATATATATATATATATATATATATATGTGTGTGTGTGTGTATGTATATATATATATGTGTATATATATGTATATGTGTATATATGTATATGTGTGTGTATATGTGTGTATATATGTATATGTATATACATGTGTATGTGTATATGTATATACATGTGTATGTGTATATGTATATACATGTGTATATGTATATGTATATGTATATACATGTGTATGTGTATATGTATATGTATATACATGTGTATGTGTATATGTATATGTATATACATGTGTATGTGTATATGTATATGTATATACATGTGTATGTGTATATGTATATACATGTGTATGTGTATATGTATATATAAAAAGCTGTCGAGAAATTGGTAACAAACTGTCAAGAATTAAGAGGATTTGGAATCACTGAAATCTTTGATTTGATTTATTCAAATACATAGATAATAGAATGTGAACCCAGTGCAAGGCATTCCGTTTCCTGCCAGGCTGTGTAACAAAGCAAGGACACATATGCGAAACCATACCATTCACCCCAGCAATAAATGCTGGAAAAATCACAAATGTCAGTATTGATGAATGTGATTTTAATTTAGCAATAAATAATTGATTGCTTGAAGGGATGTATAGTTTGAGTTATTTGTTAATTGTTTTGGCTAATTTTGTACATATTTAAAGGTGCTACAGTATATGGAAATTTCAAAACCAGACAGACTCATGATGGACTAAGGGTGAATGATCAGAAGTGAAAGGTGACCAACTTTTGGTTATTGAATGTGTAAATCACAACATCGTAAAGATTCAACAGTAAGTTGAGTGAAAGTTGTGCAGTGTGAACTTTGCTTTATAGATAGGTTGAGGAGCTCCAAAGGGAGGACAGCCACTCCTGCTTGTTGACAGTGACTCAATTGCCTCTAGAGGTACAAAGTGGTATTGAGACTGAAATGACTGTTGCTAGTTGGCAGTGATGTGCCGGGCAATTGGTTTTGGGTTGACTTCTCGAAAATATACTGTAAAAGCTGTGGGACACTGAGTCAAAAAATGAAAGAAGCAGCATGTGTATGTGTGAAAGTGAAAGAGAGGAGGAGAATTCATCCATCCATCCATTTTCTTTATTGCTTATCCGTTGCTGGGGGGACTGGAGCCTATCCCAGCTGACATTAGGCAAGAGGCAGGGTTCACCCTGGATGGGTTGCAAGGCCATCAGGAGCAATTAGGGGTTCAGTATCTTGCTCAAGGATACTTGGACATGGTCACTGGAGGAAGTGAGGATTAAACCAGCAACCCTTCATTTGCCAGACAGCTACCCTAGAGGAGGAGAATATCATGGCTTTAATGAAGTTACTTTTATTTTGTTCAACAAGGACAAAAAAACAATCCCCTGGATAAAAAAAGGGAAATTTTGAGTATTTTTAGTTGTTTTGTTTGTGCACAGATTCCTCTTGGTGAGCACTGCAAATGAGTTTTTTTCTTCTTCTCTCAGCCAGTCATTACTTAGAGGACTCTGGACGTAGTTCACCTTGGAGATGAGTTGTTTAGTTGCACAATGCAACCCTCTTTTCAAGAAGAGGGGAAATTGTGGCTGAAGTTACTAGAATTAACTGCTAATGTGGGTGAAGATACTAGAAGTAGCAGCCAATATCTGTGGAAAAGAAAAGCCATTATGTTGTCCTCTGTGGCGGTAGTGAACATGGATACAGTGACAAACGCTTCCTCTCACAGGTTTTTAACAATAGACGGTGTCAGGCCGGCACAAAATGTACAATGGTGGATCCATGTCAAACAAGCTGCGCTGAGGCATTCACACCAGCAACAAAAATTGATTTTTCTCTCCCTCCTAATACTCCTTTTACACTTCTGGTGCTCCATACGAGCAAGCACTGAGTTGTAAGGTTCCAAATTACAATCCAATAAATAATAATAATTAGAAAACCCTTTGACTTCACATTTGTATTTTACACAAATGTGCGTTCTTTATTTTAGGGGCCCGTTTTTTCTGTTTGCACATGCTGGACTAGTAGAATTGAAATAGATAAATAAATGCAATAAATTGAAAATTTGATTTCTAACAGTATCATGACCATTGGATTCTTTTTGTCTTTGGTTGGCAGGTAACATACCATGCTGTGGATGTATAGCACTCAGGTCTATGAAATTTATAGCTTCAAAATTCTCAGAAGGCAAACTTTCAGCTCCTGGTGCTTTTGTGCTCAGGCAGGCACAGGCAATTTAAAGCTGTAAGCAGTGAAGAGTGAGTTTATGTTGGAGTGTGTAGCGACCTGATTATACTTGAATTTCACATGAAGGAGCAGATGACTGCGTGTGCAATTGTCTATATATCACTTCCTGTTTCCACGAGGTGATGTTAGAGATCATGTGAAGAAAACGCCATCTAATTTTGCTGTCAAGGGAATGCTACATCTGACAAACATCCAGTTGTCATTTGGTGGCCCTGTGAATTACATTTACCTGAGCAATTTCTTAACACCACAACTCTTATCAAACGCAAAGTTTGGAAGGATCTGACAATGTGGACTCCAGTTGCAGCCATTCCATTTTCAGTGGGGAAAAATCTGCTTCGCCACAGTAACTCCTGCACCGCACCACTCCAATAAGATAGGTGAAGCTCAGCCTCCTAGTTTTTGGGTGAAAACAAAGGCCACTGAAACATAACATCCGAAGGGGAAGCAGAAAGCTACTGTCATAATACCATGGTATTGTTTTGATAATAAATCATTTCAATAATAGTTTATGTAATTAAATGTTAAACAAAATATTGCTGAAACATAGAAACGGTGTGAAATTTAAAAGGCTTCATTCTTTGAATTCTTTGATTGTTCGGCTCATTAAATTGCCCTCTGAGGGAAACATTTATTGCATTTTTTTACTTTTTTTTTTAGCTTACCTGGCCACCATCACAGAGAGAGAACAGCTCACACACACACACACACACACACACACGCACGCACACACACACACACACACACTCACTTTCAGACTATCTTTGTGAATAATAAAGAATCAGAAGGTTAGACTATACTCACTTTTTGACCTCTACACACAAGACTAGCACTGTTCATAGTGATTGCAGTCAATTTTGGAAAGTGAAAAAAATTGATGGACGCTGCAATGGTTTCTGCTGTGGGGAATGGTTAGGGAGGATGTTTATGATGCTGTCAGACCACTACACAAACACTTCAGAAGCAAACTTACACCACGAACAATGTTTGATAACAGTCTCTGAATTAGAATTAAAGTAACTGTTTCTTATCATAAATGTTGATGAATGCAATGGCCATTTTTAGTATTGTAGTATTTGAACGAGCAGTTTCATTCAGGGTCATGTTTGGCTTGTGAGTGCTTGCTAAGTAAAAACAGCATTTTTATAATAGCTGAGAATGAGGAACAGCATGAGTCTATGACGCAGTTTCTGAGTTGCATTTAAGTACGTACTTGCCAAACTCGATGCCGTTGACGTAATCTGCTCTGTTGTGTTGCGTAATCACTGGTTTTTACTCAGCTTGTTGCCTCATTGGGAATTCCTGAATAGGGGAGGGCCTGGCACACGTATAATAGCCATGCTGTTCATTTGATTGAGACACTTCTGACTTGGTAGCTAAGGCACAAAACACAACCAGTGAACTGCTGTTGTTGCTCTGTTGGCAGGAGAAATGTTAAGTCCTGTCAACTTAGAAAATTAAGATGTTTCAAAAATGCCTTCAATTTCTCATTCGGAATCAAATCGGCCATTAATCCTCAGAGGATAAAGAATCTTTGAATGCTGAATGGCGAATGAATTTGACCATCCATTTTCCCTCTCAGCCCTTGAAATTAAAGTTAGACAGAGAGGGAGTTTTTTTTTCCTTCTTGGCGATGAGAGAACCCCACTTTCCTCGAGCCAGATCAAAGCAGCTCTGTTTGTGTGGGATCATAGTCAGCTCCCTTTGGGCTCGTAAGCGTAATGCCTGAACTCACTGCCCTTTCAATGCAGACACTGTTGCTACTTCTGCTTGATACCAGCATCGCTGTGCCCTTCACACCCTCCACCGTTGCTTGATCTCCCCTGGCTTTTCTTCTCATCTCTCTTGCCTCCCCCTCAGTACTCCTCTGCCTTCCTCCTGACCTGTTGGTGAACATACTCGAACAGTCCATGCTGATGTGGCAGCAGGCTGGGGCTTGTCCCTCCTCTGACTGTCCCACAGCATGGCAGGCAGGGTAATGAAGGCAGCAGGGGGGCTGCCTTAATGCCTTCACTTCCTGGCTGTGTTGTGCTTCATCATTCCTGCCACAACCCAAGGTTCTCTAATTAAGACATAGACATGGCCCTGCAGATTATGTAGCAGCTGGATCATTAGTGTAAAGGGTCAAATGGCATCCATCTCTGTACAGTAAGAAGATAGCGGCCACCAAAAGAGCTTTCTTGCTCTCTCCTCCTTGCTATCCCATTCATGCAGAGGGTTTAGTGGCAGTGGAAATGTTCTTATTCTCAGCTATTGAAAAATGTTGTTCTTACATATAAAAATCAGTGTTAAAGCAACAAGCAGTTACGTTTTAAGATCGTAGTTGAAAGATTTTAAGATGGTTCTAATAAGTCCCCCAACGTCAAAATATTATCTTTGTGTCGTTGACGATCAGCTGTTTTGATGTATCAGTGGAATGTTGGAGTCTGTGGTTGAGGTATTCTTGAATAGTTTTGTTTTGTTTTGTACTGTGTTGGGTGGGGACTAAATATCAGATATTCTTCATCAAGGAGATGAAATGCTGAAATGGAGCTTTACATTATTCATTCTAAACATTGTTTGCAATTGACTTGTCTTATGATATGATATCATTTCTTCATGTATTCATTGCACAGGTCAAGGTTTAGATTAGTGATTATGGGTGAAATGTGCTTGGAATACTTCAAATTTGAACACTTCATATTTTTTGTTCTGTTTACAGATAAGAATCTACTCGCAAGATACGAGTCCGAGTTGAAGGTGTACAATATAAAGGATTATGGACCCCTTTGAGTTGTTTTTTTAGATTGATAGAAAAATTCCCCATTTAGTTGTTTTTATTTGTAATTGCACTGCCATTTAAGTAGGAAAATTACTGCCATTGACTGCCAGTGAGTCACCTGTATTTCAGTTACTGGGTGGAGATATTTAGTGTCTTTTTAAGGATGAGGAACTGCTCTCCCATTTGGCTGACTCACTTGTCAGTAGCCGATCAGCAGGTCTGGTCTTTGGTGTGTCGAGAGTTCAGCAGAGGTGAAGCCTTCAGTATTTTCTCCATAACCTTTGGATGTGATCCAGTTATTGAAGTTGTAGGGTTGCACCTGACAATAGGCTATTACTATGTCACCAGTATCTGTAGATATTGGTCATGTTCTAAATATATCATTATTAGTCCAATGGCTGGTACTTACACTGGCACAGTGTTGCTCAAATTACTTCTTTTCTCATCATATGTTGTTGAGGAAACACTTCAGCAAATGTGATTTATTGGCTTTCCCAAATGTTTTGGAAATGGAAAAAATAGATTTGCTTTTCAAATTCACAATGTTTAAGTTGTTTTTCAGTAGACAACTTTGTTCTTGGTAAATATTTGCAGCTCAAACTGATAAGTGAAAGGCAGTATATTGGGATATCAGCAAAAAATTGAAGATTGTGCATCATATTCTTATTAACTTGGACTGTTAGACTGAATTGCATCAGTCAAATATATTTTGATATATCAAAAAAGCAACAAAAAAGGAAACTATTCACATGCTGATACTGAATAAATATTTATTTTCTCTTTTTTAAATGTATAATTTAATCCTTCTTACTTTGTCCTTCTTGCATACGATCAGAAAATGTGTGTTACATCTGATGAACAACCTCACTGACAAAATGTTCACAGCTGCTGTTCCAATATTTCAAATTATCCATCGAGAATTGGAGAGTGCCACGGACTAATTAAGTGATTTGAATTTTAGGGTTTCATGAACAAACCAAACCTCAAATTTATAGTAATGTGCAGATTGAAATGTCCAAATGGAAGATCATGTGATTATGAGTAACCTGAGGGCAGCTGCTAACAGGACCTGCTGGAAAGCTAAGCAATCCAGTGTCTAAGGCTTTGCAGCTGAAGAGCACAAGAATGACCTCCTTGTTCCCTCTGTCTGCTCCTCAAGTCTAGTTTGTTGATCTTATGCCCAGGCTCGAAAATTAACGTTTTGACGCATGATACATGAAAAAATAAGCTTTTTTTTCACCTGGCTAAATCAAATCTACATTTGTTTCAGTTTGTCAAGATGTTAATGTATTGTTCTGAGCATAATCTTAAAGAGACCAGAACAAAATTATTTTAATCTGTTGATCAAATCCCATCTAGTCTGTGAGTGTAAAACTTGACCAATTAAGACTACATGTTTAACAGCATTGACATACAAGTTGCCGCTCTGCACCGCTAAAATCCAGTTTTAACTGCATACTATACTATAATTCTTATTGTGAATTTCAAATCATTCAAACATTGAGTGCCTATGATGGTTACATGATAAAAGTTGAAATGGTAATGAAAATGTTGGAAATGTTACTTTGGTTTTATTATGAAAACTGGTTTCTGTTTCATCCCAAAAAAAAAACAAGTCAAAGTCTTGGGTCTAAACTCAGGGTGATGTGTTGATGATATTGTGGCAATTGAGTTTGGAAATTATCTTAGCTGGAGAGAAATCTGAAATGAAATCTATGAACGGCATCCTTATATAAGTATTCTAACTTTCCAGCAGGATCAAGGCAAATATCGTTGAGATGACATCCTTTGTTGACCCGTTAGAGCTTAGGTAAATTGATCTGGTGTAGGTCACAGACTGCATTTCAGGTGGGTAAAGCTCAATCTTCCAATGGCACCTGGAGATGATGAGTATGAGGGCAAAGTGGCGTTATTGCTTCTGTACTGGCTGAGCGGTTGCTGTCTTGAGGCACTTTGAACCACTGTTTGAAGAATTTTGTTTAAAGAATTGGATACAATTCGACAAAGCACACAACCACTATTTTTGAAAGATATGGTATTTGACCTATTGAGTGCTGTCAAGACTGTATTTATTCCCAGCCTGACAGTGCAAGTGTACTCTCAAGCTTGCACACACATACGCACACACATATGCGCGCGCACACACACACTCACTCACTCACACATATATATACACACACTTGTGTGAGCATGCTCAGTCAAGAGAAAAATCCCACAACTTGGTGAGGATTCTTCATTCTCTTTCCTCTTCTTTCCCCCTCAGCTAGTTTGAGGTGTCAGCGTGCTCCGTTTTATTTCCCCACAGATTCCAATGTTCACCTATGTTCATAACTTTCTTTTCTACTTTGCCCCTCTATTTTAAGACATGGAGGGCAGTGTGCCAGGAAGGACAGAGAGACAGGCTGTTGTGAGCTGCACACTGCACAGCACGGCAGACACACATAGGGTGGAGGACAGTTTGCAAGATGACACTGGCTGGCTTGTTGATGGCAGAGGCTCAGTTTGGGGGAGGCAGGGGTAGAGGCAGGCAAGTTGGAAGACAGAGGAAAAGAGAAGGGGGTTTAATACTCACAAGAGAGTCGGAATTCCTCCTGAGCCATTCCCCCATTTGGTTGGCAGTTGTGAAAACAATTGTGAGGCATTTACGTGCGTTCTGTACGGATGGAGTCCGAGCTATGAGTCAACATTTTAGAGCAGCTAAGCGGTGGAGAAAGCGATGATCTTGTGATCTCCTGCACAGCAAATATAAGCATACTGCACAGACAGATAGGGATTTTGATGTTTGGGGAATTGCTTCCATTTCTTCATGGTACTGTTCTCTGCACTACTGTTGCACAAAATGTTGATTTTCTATGTTGAGGTGCTTGTTGTAAAAGACAACTGTTTACTGATGGAGGCATTATGTTTTTTTTTTGTTGTTGTTTTTTTCCCGCAGAGCTGATCGAGAGTGGTCACTATGCTATCCTGAACTGAGGGAGCCCTGACTTCATCTTCAACCCATCTCCGATTGTTCCACTCCTGGTCCACTCTACATCAGTCACCGAGCTCCAACAACCACCACCGCCACAGGTATTCCCCACCCCCTTCCTGCCCAGCCTGCCGTCACCATGACGTCGGAGCTGGAGAGTAGCCTGACCTCCATGGATTGGCTTCCTCAGCTTACCATGCAGGCGGCCATCCGCAAAGCGGATGCCCAGAATGCCCACGGGCCAGGCATGGGCAAGAAAAGTGCCCTACTGGACCCTAACACCACGTTGGACCAGGAGGAGGTGCAGCAGCACAAAGATGGCAAACCACCATACAGCTACGCCAGCCTCATCACGTTTGCTATCAACAGCTCGCCAAAGAAGAAGATGACACTGAGTGAGATCTACCAGTGGATCTGTGATAACTTTCCCTACTATAGGGAGGCGGGCAGCGGCTGGAAGGTGAGAAAAGAGCTTTGCTCATTTAAAATGGTTATTTTGGATACATTTTGGTCATAGTGAGACTTCAGGTTAAATCAGACACATGGATTTAATGTGAAATGAAAGATTCCTCATATTGCTTTAGTGCTTTTGAAGGTTGAACTTTGAAGCTGTGGCAGGTTTAGCTGGTATTTAACTAGTGCGCACTGTTTTTTGACATTTGCAGAGGAGTTTAAATTGATATTCCTTGACTTAAATTGATGTTTTGGGAGGCACTGGGCATTTTAAACAAAGTGGGATGCCATCGGTAATCACCATTGTCACTTGTGAGCAAGCTTTGAGAGAAACTATGAGTGTGCCAAATCACACTAAGTGCCTTACTCCTTGGAATAAAAAATGGTGCAGCCCTGAGAGAACCATATGAAGTGTAAAACCCTGGATTAATATTCACAGAAGTGGCCCCTATCCTTGCAAACACAGACTAAATAGCCCATTCATGGGGGGTATTATTCATTGCAGATGCCTTGATAGGAGAAGGCCATTATGCAGGAGAGAGCCAGTGCTGTGTCATCATCTCAAGGAGCCCATGATATACAGAGATGAAGCTATGCTGATTGCCTTTTAAAGGGCCCAGATGGAAATTGATATTAGAATGAGTTTTCCAATCAGTCGACGCTTATTGGAAATAGAATCTTAGGCACTGCTTTATTGCAGTCAGACAAGATGTATGAAGCCCATTTCCTGGAGCGACAAGATCTGGCATATGTATAGGCTGTAACTGCACGGAGGTGTGCGTGTGTGTGTGAAGTGAGGGTGAGATGAGAAAGTGCATTATTATAAATGGTTTGATTTTAGCTTTTATGGGCAGGCTTTTGTAAGGAAATAATATATTATATTTTGGACCTTTTGTTCTCTTTTACCTTCATCATCCCTCATTTTGTTGGCAGCACGTGTGTTGTCAAGCTGCATGTATCCCCGTGTTGAATTGACCATTCACTGTATAAACAGGCACTTTCTCAAGCATTGGTCCAAGGTTGCAGCACAATATTAGATTTTTTCTGTGTTTGTTGCTAAATTCAAGGTTTTTTAATAAATCCACACATGTAGAACATGAAAGACTCATCCATGGAGATATTTTAAACTGCTCATAGGTATCAACACCCATGGAGCATCTAAAATTATATCACCACTAGATGGATGATAGAGTTGGTACTCACAACCCCCCCCCCCTTTTTTTTTTTGGACTTAATAGTGCAGAATAATGAGGGTGTGACTGACAAGCCCAGCTCTGATAACTGTAGATATAAGACACAACATGTTTTTGACACTTCTATGCAAGCAGTACAAATACATACATACATTCAAGAGTGGGTGGCCTCAGTGGGAATCAAACCGATTTTGCTGGCAGAGTTGGTGCTTTGCTCTACCCACTGAGTTACAGACCCACTGTAGATACTGTAGAGAAGACTACACACAGTGTGAATTTAACAAATACAAACCATCTACGCGCTTATTAATGTGCCTGTGGTTCTTTTGATGAGAATTGCAGCTTTGTAATGGAATCAGCAGTGCAAGATTGTTCTTGTAAGGGTGCTATTTTTGGAGTTAAATAATGTTTTGAAGATCGAAAGATAATGAACAGCATTTAAGGTTTTGAAATGTCATGAAATCCTCATTGATGAGGTCTTTGAAGCCATGACATTATAGATGCGCTCTATTTTTGTGATTTTCCAAAAGGTTTTTGAATTAAACGTGATAATTTATGAGTTACAGTGAAGAGTTATCTTGAATAATTCAATTATTTTACTTCACAAGGGTAATTCACTTGCTACTACTTTCTAATGACTCCTGATTACATAATAATCCATTAATTACATCTGCCAAGGTTCACATGGTTGCAAATCTTAAGATTCAATGATATTTGATAAACAGAAAGACCTTTCTTCAAGGAACAAAGATTATGGATTTTACAGGTGGTTTTTTTCCATTAGAGATGAAACTAACACGTTATTTAATGTAGGAATCTTAATGACTTGTTTCCAGGTGGCATAAATGGAATGACGTCTGAGGTTTAAGAGTTGTTACATTATTAGTCAGCGTTAGTTGAGATTGCCGCTATTCAGGTAGTTTCTAGTTTTGTAAAGGCTCATATAGATCAAGAGTCTGGCCTCAATGTGGGCTGCAACTGTGAAAATATGTATCATACTTAAATATGTTGAAAAACCACATCACTCTAACCAGGAAGCTCTACTGCACAAGAAACCCTGAACGAGCAGTTTGAAGATCTGCTCATAGGCTCCAGCATGCGTCACTTTTTTTTTCTCGGTTCTTGTTAATAAGGTATTTTCCCTGCCATAGTTTTTGTTTTCGGAGAATCTGAACAACAGAAATAGTCTGTATACAGTATGTATAAAATCTCTTCATTGCATAAGACATTTGAATGGAATCCAATAGAGCCGTTTCCATGCCCAGGGCATTTGAATGAGCTCCAATAGCCTGAGTTTTGTTGCTAATGTTTTTTTGCTTGGAGAAATTTCACATCCCATCACACAAATAATATTTTCATGTAAGCCGGTGCAAAAGCCTGAGAAGCTTCTCTTCCAATCACCAGGAGGTCACTAGGAGCTTGTACTATTGTGAGGGGGTTTTGGCTTAAAAACCTCAGAGATGCATCTTTGGCATAACAACAGATTGAAATTGTATATTTCTGTTAGCATGCTGTAGGAATGTTGTCCTTGTTACTATTATATGAATCCACCTATAGTGTGACACAGTATGCTTGTTTGTGTGTGTAATTAGTTGGAAGCAAGCATGCCTGGGTGGGGTGAATGTAGGTCGGATGTAGTCATCAGTTCTCTCTTCCCTGGAGATGTCAGTTGCAGGAATTTGGGACTCATCACACGCATGCGTCTGTTCTTTATGATAATACAAGCTGTGCCGGCTGATGAGATGAGACCGGGCAAATCCGGGCACCAGTAACTCACTTAATCACCTCTATAGAACCCCAATCAGCCTGCGCATATAAAAAATATCAAGAGGTGCTGTCAATAAAAAACACATAATTCATCAAGGTCTAAAAATCTGAAGGCTGCCTTTTGGGTTGCTGAATGAATATATGCTTTGCGTCTATGAGAAATTATAACACCTTCTCCAGCACTCTTAGGCGTATGGATCCATATTGTGTAGGTTTAAGCTTATATATTGTAGCTTCTATGTCCCTCTGTACATCATTTAGCAGGTAAAACTTTTTGAAGATGCCAAAATGGTCATTTCAGATACAAGTAGACTACTACTTCTGAGAGTAGTATTTGTGATACTTGTAACTTTTTTCCATAATACAGTATTTTGTGTTCTTTTTATGTTGTGCCCTATCGGTCTTGATTCTCATAATTCTGTTGCCTAGTCCAGATAATCAGATCAATTGCAGGTGATTTAAAATGGCCCACTGATTCATGTGAGACGTTTAGAAAGAACAGAAATTTACCTGGACTTGTTTGTCATGCTATTGTGGCAAACCATTCCTCCAAAAATATTTTTTATTAATTTGTACTGTTCCTTGAATTTTTTTTTTGTAGGCCTAAGCACCAGCTGGTGTAAATATTGAAAGTGAAGGAATTCTGCCGCCTCTGCAAAATGAATCACATTTTTGAGGGAGTAAATGTGCTGGAAAATTCACAAAACTTGCACCCTTTCAGTGCAAATACCACAAATTCGGTGCATATCAAGCAGCAGGGGCCACAGTAATCAAGGTAAATGCTTTCCCTGTGATTTCGTTCGCACAGTCAAAGTTGTTTTCCAAAAAGCAAACATGGTGATTTTATATCCAACTCTATCAAACTTTCTCCTCCTTGTTTCAAGAGTTTGTGAAGTTATAGTTGGGAACGGTCAGTTATCAGCCCGCTTCCTGCCGTATGCTGACTCGACCACGGCAACTACAGAAAATAATTTGAGTCTTGGCAAGGTTTGGCAGTCGGGGTTGCAGCAGTAGCAGAGTTTGACTCCCTCTTCATATTATATTGTATGACATGATAACAACTGTCTTTTGGATGCAATCCCTTTTTGGCATTCTCTGCAGGCAACATGGTTTTGCTGCTCATCTGATATTAATTCATGTTAAATGCAAACCATCTCTAAATAACTGAGCCATTGTATGTCTTTTGACTCACCAAGTCTTCTTTGGTGTGCATTGCATTTCTCTCCATTTTGCAAGAATATATTGGGGAGTTTGTGTGCGGAGGGAGATTGGGGGCGGGGTTGAGGATAGAGGCGTAGACTGGCTTGGCTTTATGGAAGTAACAAGGTATGTATTTCATTTTAATGCACCATTACACTATATTGATGTAAATGTATTCTCTAGCTTTCCGGCTCACGGCTTGTTGCTATATAAGCATGCCACACAGTGACTTACTGAAGCGCTTCACATGGAGGCTTTCACCGACAGGAGCACCAGCACACAAATAAATAGATGAGATGCAGTGTGACAAAAAAGTGGACAGTGTGAGGGGAAAATCATTTAGGTGAACTTGTGCACTGGCAATGGTAAAGAAGCCGTGTTTTTATTTCTAGCATTTATACACACATGCATACACACTAATTAGATGTAGAATGTTATTTGTAAAGGGACACTGTTGCGCTCACTCTGTGCTCAGATGTCCAGTTAGACTCGCTGGCTGTGGTTGACAACTCATCAGACAAGACCGTCTGTTTTTGATTTTTTTTGAAGCAAAGGAGTTTGATGTGACTGTCAGTTACACAGAGCCTGAAAAAAGGGGGCTGAAGTTCAATTGGTAGTTAAAAATATGTCATTCGTTGGACTTTTGGCAAATGAGCAGGAAGCTCGGTGTGCCACCAACATGGACGGATGTGAAACAGTTCTCATTTGCATATACTACCCATGTTGTAGTAATTCAAAGCTGGTTGAAAATCTGCAAAGGGACCGGATGTAAAAGGGTTTCACAGAGAATAAACTGAGAGGTTTCATAAAGGGCCTACATTTGATAAGTCATGGGTATGATATAAACACATGTACTATAATACATAAACATTATGAATATACATAGCATGGTTGACATTTATGTATATACATATAACTAAATGTGAATCATGACAGGCTGTGGTGTCCCAAAATAAAGAGCTAGAAAGCAGTACTAGAGATGGCCTTTATCGTTAAAGGAAAAGTAGTGATGTGTGCAGTTGAATCCTGTGACCTCAGTGAAACTGACCACTCAAGATGTCTGTCATTGCTACAGTAAAACTTGCATGGAGGGTCCTACAAATGTACCTGCTGGTTATAGGTTCATAAGTTAATTAGCTTTTAGGCATTGCAGTATAATGCTGATTTGGTTTTTCTGGTGGATTGCCTTGTAATTTGATCTCTAAACTGTTTTTTTTTTTGTTTTTTTTGTTGCAAAATCCTGTATCTGAGTATAATAACCCACTCAGAAGTGCTTTGGCATCTGGTAAACGTTGAGCTTTAAGAACTGATGCTCATGTTACTTTGCAAATGTCAGGTCTGGCTGATAATTGAAGAAATATCCCCCTCCAATGCAGCTCTACATGTTTTAACACAGGCAGTTTTCAGTCTGAATGCTCATGTAATTCATCTGCATATGCCCCCCCCCCCCCTAAAAAAAAAAAAAAAAATCCCTCTCCAAGCTTCAGCTCTGATCAGGCAGTCTGAAAATGTGAGATTCTGCTCACCTTAAAAAACTGGTCCGGAATCATATTGAATCGAGAGACTATACATAGACTCTCAAATGTTGACCTCCATGCTCATCTCAAACCCACTCTCAGCTCTGTGTAGGTTCACTTCAGGCAAATTGTGTAAATTCCCCTCTGCATTTCTTCCAGGTGAAGAAGTCCAACAAAAATATGGAGCAATTCTCAACCAGTTTAAAAATGCTTGAAATTTTCACTGTTGAACTTGAACTGTTGAGATTTTTTGCTATTGGCATGATTTTTTATTTTCTTTCTTTTCCACACCTGTGTACAGGAAAGAAAGAAAATTAGCTGAAAGGGTATGTTGCTTACTGTTGATTGCCCAACAAACACTGAATCTCCCACTGCATCAGCTGAGGTCCACAGCTTTTACATGGTCTTGTTAACAGAGAAATATAGCTTTGGTCTGTAAATCGTCCAGAGTGCAGACATGGGACAGAGAGCTTCCTTCTGCGGGGGCCCTGGACCTTGCTTTGATCTCATTATAAAATGCAAATACACTGCACCCTAAACAGATCAAAGGTTCAACTTCCCATTGGATCTGAGGCTTTATAATAGCAGCCTGGAGCAGTTTTCTATTTTTTAAGAAGAGATTTGGGTAGCTGCTGGTCCTCCAGGACATTATTTACTCTGGAGATAATGTTCCAGCTTCTGACTTGTGACTAGCCACATCACAGAAAATCCCTGCTCCTGTTGCTTATTTAAATAAGATAGGGTAGGAAAGCATACCTGACCAATCTCTCACCTCAAGCTTAGGTCTGCAGGTTCTGGAATCTGAAAGTGTAAAATTGCTTCGGTGCATCTGACTCCTTCATCAACTTTCTTAGCCTGTATCATCATTACACAGTGAAGCAAGCATTTAAATTTTAAGTACTTTGCTGATACTGAATTTTTCAGCAGGAGTGATACACATTTAGAACGCTATCCTGTTCCTTTTGTAACCTGCGCACTCCACCAATTCCAAGATGATTTTCAAGTTCATAAATTTGTCTCTCCCTGTCAAGTATCATATGAACCTTGGCTGGGATGCAGTGTGATGAGTGATGAGGTGATACAGCAGTATTTTTAGCACTTTTGTCTCATCCTGGATTCCTTGTTAATTGTAGAGACAGCAGAAGTGGCTGCATGCTGGCCGGGCACTGACTTTGTCAGGTTGTGGGAGGGGTGATGATTCACTCGGCAGCCAGTTTGATCCTGCTGTGAGGCGGGTTCCCGTGTCAGGAAGCTCCAGCCTGGCCGGCCGCCCACCAGCCTCACCTTGCACCCGCCTACCGGCGCCCCACCGCTCACGCTTTGGTCCTTAGAGTGGGCGGGGAGAGCAGGCTGGCAGGCCTTGGCACAGATACTTTTTGGCAGGAGCTACTGTCCCCACACTCTGCTGCATGAAGTGCTAACTGCAGTGCAGAACATAAAAGGCCTGAGGCTTCTATCGCTTCCTCTTGTGGCCTGCAGGCCCATGTAGAGATGTTGGCTTCAGTTACACTTGAAACTTTAGCTATCTCTTTGACAGTGATGGGCCCACATGTGTATACATCTGTCTATCCATCCATCTATCGCTCTATCTCTATCTTAATCAGACCATTTTGCTCAATAAAATGGGATCTGTAGCCTGTTGTAAAAGCAGTTGACTATGGTCATTAATTAATTCAGTGAACTTCCTCCTCATTGATAATGAGATGCGTGGAAATTGATACCTGACTCACAGTCCGACACACACCCCTTGTGCTGTCATTTTTTTTCTCTCTTTTTTTTTTACAAAGAAGCATTTATAATGTTGATAATGCCAGATAATGATGGGCTGTTGATTTCTGCTTATATTCTTAGTCACCGCTTCAGGTGTCTGCTGTTCAAAGCTAGTTTTCCACTTGCTGCTAGTTGGTCAAGGCCTGGCCTTTGTCTCAGTTGAAATGAGGGTTTGAGTATGTGTCTCTAGAGTAGAATAAAGTATTTAGCTGACTGGCATTAATGGGACCTAATAACCGATGAAGGGTTCAGAATTTGAATTTCTATGTCTTTTCCAGAGCTGTCCATTTATGGGGTGTCTGAGATCATCATCTCTGGTAGGCTACTGCGTCCTTGCTTTGTCACAGATCTGTAGACTGAAACGTAGTTGAGGAAAGGAAATCACCCTAGTGTCATAGTTAAAGTTATGAACTGTAAGGAGTTCGAAGCACATTGCTGAACTACTCATAACTGGAAAAATCATTAGCTACTTCTTAGTTTTTTCAGAGGAGATGAGGGGCCATGGGGAGCTGCTCAGAGACTCTTTAGTCTGTGGTTACAAAGATTTAGCACTTTGCTTTCCCTGTAATTTAACTTAGTTCTTTCCCAGTTAGTGGCCTTTTGGCCTCAATCATTCCTCCTCTGTTTAGTGCCATTTTTGCGTAAGACTGTGTTTATCTATCAGAATCATAATATTGCTGGAAATATTATTGTCATTTGATTCCAACATAGTATAACATTCTGCTGGCAATATTTCTCGTCCTTTCTGCTGTAATGCGGATCTCACACATCTCTTGTACAACTGTCTTGTACTATATTAAACTGTTGGTAAACATGGCTTCAAACAGTAGATTGTTTTCAAGCACAGCTGTTATTTTCAGGCTTTTAAATAGGTAACAGATAAGCTACACTGAGGAGGTACAGTCATAATAAATATTAATTATCCCAAAAAGGATGTTTTCACCCACATTTGTTTTTTGGCTGTCTGTGTGACTGTTTATATGTAAAAGGATCATTTTCACAAAACTTGGGGGTGTAAGTAATTGGCATTTTAGGCAGTGTAACATTTTCTCCTTTTACATTGGCCTTGGTAGAGGTATGCTTTCCACAGAGGGCGCTTCTGGTGGTTGCAATTATTTATTCTCCCAAACTCTCTTTTTCTTTACCTCATTGTGTAAGACAATTGATAACAGGGCTGTATCAGACCTCATAAATTATGGTGCTCCTTGCCTAACCTGAAGGTGGGCCACCATTATATTACTGACTATTGCATTTGTTGAGAATTAAGTTTTTTTTTTTTTTTAAGAAAATAATGTCAGGAGGGTGAAATGTGCTCGATCTCCAGCATTTTCCGATTTTTTTTTAATTTTTTTTTTTATATGACATCTGTGCCAAAATAAACACTAGTTTGTCAAAACTTTAATTGGTTCAGTGTAAGTATAAAATTTGAATCCCTTTGGACAACTTCATCTGTCAATTTTTTTTTTCCTCCTCTCCTCCACTTAAGCACAACACTATAAAGGTAACAAATAAACTGTGTGTGCTGCAGCCTTTTCTACTTTGGTCTTAAAAAAAAAAAAGAAAACTCCAGGAAAACCCTGTGGAGTGACAAGTAACACAATCTCCATTCATTCTTGAAATCAGGTACATTTGAGTTCACACATGGCGCCTTTTTAACTGTATGTGCACAGATTTTTGCCCCGACAAGGGAGAGAGAAAGGAGATAGGTTTGCTGATGAATGCAGTAGGCTATAAATAGAGCTCAGCCCATGGAATCTGCCTTTAACACTGAATCTGCCTGTTAAGTTCATCTATGCTGGGTAACACCAGCTACTGCTCCCTCTGCCTCTGTCTACACGTACAAATTAATGACTATGTTGCAAGCAAGCATTTTCAATTTAACATTAACTAATATATTTCAATATGTGTGTGATTGATTCTTTTTTTTTTTTTTTTTACTTTTCCTTGTCTTTCTTTAAATGTAATTAATAATATTCATAATTAAGGTAGCCTGCGCTCCCTGAAGAATGGTTGCCTCCTGTGAAGCTCACTGCTAATTTGTCTGCCAGCACTGTAGCGTGCATGCAGCATTTCCTTTTTGGAAATGAAAGGGAAAATGCTGCAGGACTAATTAGCCAAGGCTAGAGAAGGTTTTTTAAAAAGTCTACAGCAACATGAGACTGTGCGGATATGGTCAAAGGTCTGTAGCCTGACGGAGGTAAACCCTCCTCTGAATATCCACACGGACCGTTTGGGAGCTCAGTCACAGTGCCTGACGTCTTGACTCTAGGTCATTCTCCCCTGATTGGAAATTTAAAAAGCTTGATGATTGGCATTTTGATAAAATCTGCATGGCAAGTAATTATGGTGGGAATAGACGTTTTCTCGTCTCTGGCAATTATTTAACCTGTCTCACCTTCTGCGTCAGTCTCCCACAGTTAATGGTGTGCTTTTCACAATTCCCGTTTTTTTTCTTTTTTTATGTAAGTCAAGCAGCTGTGTATCTTTACATGACTCTGCTCCTACCTGGCGTTAAATGCTTCTCATTGATAAAGATGTCACGGCAGACGGTAAGGAGCAAAATTGTTTTTTCGTCTTGTCGGTGAAGCAGGAAGGCTGTCTTTTATCCCTGAGAGATATTTGATCATCCTACTGGTGAGTCCTCAGTGGGGTCAACAGCCTGTGAGAGGGGGACAGTGACACAGCTGTGGCAGCCAAGTGGAACCAGTGATGGATGACATGCCAGAATGAGCCATGCTCCCTTCCCAGGCGCCTGTATTGACAAGCACAGCTCTTGCATCTCACGTTCGGCATCAGCGGGGCTAATCGTGGGTCATGCTGGCCACAGATGTGACACGTGAATATCAGCTCTGTAATTGCCCATTTGTCAATGTCACATTCTCTAAGAACAGATTTACGCAGTTATAATATTGAATGAAACTTGCTGTAAAGGATAAGTGTGAAAGAAGAAATTGAATCTCAGCATGGGGCAGTGTAAGCATTTCACACTTTATCCTCACATGCAGATGTGCCTCAAGGTCCTCATAGCATAAAATCACTGCTGGTGTTTAATTGGTGGACAGTATTTTAGTGAAGCATCGTTTCAAACAGATATTTAGCCAAAGGTTACTTTCAGACAGTATTTGCACGGATAAGTCTGATGAATAGTGTAGCTGATATTCATTATTTATTTAAATATTTTTGCTTCAGGTACCTGGTGGTTAAAACCACATTCTATGGTACTACAAATGTGTTGTCTGCTTTCTAGTAGAATGTGTTTGTGTTCATGTGTGTGTACTCTTGGTGATTCTTTTCCAAACCCTGGCTCTAAGCCTCTCAGCCTGTTCTCCAGCAGCCGCAAGGCCTCAGCCTCTCCCCACCAGTTAATTGCATCTGAATTAGTCCATTAATGTGGCCGTGTAGAGGGATGACGGGTGCATGGAGGTGTCTGGCCTCTTTTGACCACTGCAATGTATTATTAATGGGTCAGCAAGTCTGGTAGCTCAGCATTAACTTGGCTAATGGACTGTACGGTGGGTTTGTGATTCACTCTCAGACGGGAATCACATCTAATGCATACTGTGGGAAAAAAGGGCTTTCTTAGACTTTGGTCGGTGTTTGTTAGTAACAGCAAGGACTTTAAAAAAAACAAAACATTGCCTCTCTCTTTGCCTTTGAGAAATTTCTCCCTGATAGGTTACTGTGGGTACGTCAAGGTTACTCAGTCATTCCCTTGTATCAGTCATGGACTTCTTCAGTAATGTAGGAGATTATAAAGCGTTTTGGTAAATGACTTCTCGTGTAGTAGCCTTCAGGTTGAGTGTATTCATAGCCTGGGAATGAGTGGAGTAAATGTTAGTCAGCTGAGTGACAAGAACAAAACTGAATAAGAAATGAATCATTTTAGTGGAGAAAGAATCAACTACATAGACACCCACACTTGTTGAGATAGTAGCCTTTGTGGAAGAAGTCTAAACATTAATACCAGGCAAAATATGAGTGGTGGAGCTGGTGATTTCCATCAGCATGAAATTCAAATGTCATTCTGATTGATCTTGTAGTTTTATCCCTAAATAATTAATTGACTCATGTTTTTTGGGTTTTTTTTTTTTTTTTTTGTATTTGGCATCTGCACAGAATTGTGGCAATAATCCCTATTTATTTTCCGAAAGTCTGCCGTCAGAAAAAATTGATAATGCATGATCTTGAGGACTTTATCGTGTATTTGCAGGCTAAAGAAAATGTTGATGTATTGAGCAGCAACATAAGCTATAATGTTTGTGTGGATGTACAGCAACACTTGGAACCGATGCCATTGGTCTTTCCTCTGCTCAATACGTGCGTTCTGTTAAACATTTTATCTTCCCAACATTTCGTTTTACAACCTCTGCATTCTTCTTAAGCCCAAAGAGAAAAGAATTTACATTGAAGTGGCACACAAAAGACTTTGTGCGCCTTTGCTTAATTTGTCTAACTCTTAAATGGATAGTTGGCACTACCCCGTCACCATTAGTAGCTGCAGTCAGTTCTTCATTGTTAGTGGGCACTGTAGTCAGCAGGCTGCTGTGAGCCATTGTCAGAGGATAGCATCAGAGGCTCTTCTTCTGGCTGATAATTAAGTGGCGTACTGACAAACGGCTTTCATCAGATCCCTCATGTGGAACTGAGAGCATGCGAAGGCTTTCAGGGAGGATAAACTGGAGGACGTCACTTTGCCTCCAATCTTTCATGGCCTTGTGCTGCCTCTGCAGTGGAGGAGGAAGGGAGAAAAAAAGTGCCCGGTGTAGCACAGTAGAAAATTGCGAGCCTGCATCTCTCAGAGAACAACACTCAATTTACAGAACTGAGCAAAGCAGATCCCTTTGCTAATTTGTCAGTCTGTACTGTACGCATACTATGTGCTACATTTTTTCCTTTTTTGGAACCTGGCAGTTATTTTTGTTTCCTCAAGGATAATATACTGTTTTGAGAATTTTTGGCTCTGCATGCATGCGTGAGCTGAGGGATTGGAGCCAGAATGAGTTTTTGCAATTAAAAACATATTAAAACTTTAAATGTGGCTTGTCACTACAACCTCCCAGCCCTGAGTTTACCACAATAAAATCAAGGGCAGGATCAATGCTTCTGTATGCTCTTCACTTTAGAAGACAAAAGACAAAGTAATTATCACAGTAGTTTGGTAACTACCATCATTAAATATTTGGCAATTTTTCACATTCATTGAAGCAGAAACAAAGGGTATATTTTGGGTTCCACCATTTTATTCATATTATTTAATTACCTTAAAATGCCATTTTTTGTGTAATGAAATTGTAACTACTTAGATCTAATATGTAAATTCTCATAATTTAGTAATATTTGGGCTGCTACATTCAGTTTTAGTTATGTTGTCATCATCATATTACTTTGGTGCACATTTTGAATTCTCACATTTCAAAAGGTTCATGAAATAGTGAAATGGGAGACAGAAGGGCTCCCTTGAATTAGTGTTCACCTTTTTCAAAAGAGTTGATTTTCTTTACGGAAAATGGAAACATCTGTTGTGAATAAGTTCAGAACCATTAATCCACAGGAAGAACTTTCTTTAATTGTTTATTATTGAAACAGTAGGAAGATTTTAGGGTTTACATTGCAATGAGGTGCAGATGCAAAAGACTAAATGAGATATATTGCCATTTGTTTTAAATTAGATTTTATGGGTTGTTCCCTCTAGTAACCTACAAAACCTAATTTAAAATGTGTCAGAATCACAGAATGTGCAACCTTTTTTTTCCCCAAAGAGAAGTAGAATCAACAGGTGAGACATTTATGGAAAATTGGAATTCTCTCTTATTCAAGAAGATTTCAAACCATGCCTTTTGTCAGAGAGTCTGGTCCTCACACAGAAGAGTATAGGAATGGTGAAATGCATCACAGATTAATGCATTAATCTTACGTCAGAAGTGGCAGGAAAACATTTATATAACCGCAATGATAAGGAAATGTATTAATTTCTTGAATACAGAGAATCGAATTGAACAGTCAAAGCTTATCAAAACTACAATCTTTCAGTATTCTTCCACTGTGCTGTATTTACTAGTTTGTTGTTGTGGTAGTTCAGTGACACTGTTGTCTATTACTCAATCTTGACGATTTTTATACACGTCCGTGCCCATCACCATTTCTGCCCAATTCTTTTCAGTTCATTGCCAATGACAACCCTGGTGAAGGTCAGAGATGTTCTCAAATAATCCACTTAATGGAATCATGCCTCACTTCGGCACGCCGCACTGTGCAATATTGCAGCAACACTAGAGGTTGTACAAAGTGCTTTGACTGTGTGTGGCTTGGCTCCTAGTGAGAGAGAGACACATACAAATAGCAGTAAAAGAGACAGAGAGACAAAGACAGACAGCTCTGTGAAGGACTGTGATCAAACATGCCTCTTGAGTGGCTCAGGGCATTTGTTGTAGCGTGACCTGCCATTCAGTGTTGCATTAAGTGAATTTTTCCCTGTAGCTTTTTAAATCTGAAGTTTATTAGGGGGTTGGTCAAATTTTAAATGTAGCATTCAAGCTAGGGCTGTAACCTCAAGTGCACCTAGAAAATAATGCAGAAGCCCCCACCCCATCTGAACACGCACGCACGCACGCACACACACACACACACACACACACACACACACACACACACACACAACACACTGCCACCCCTCCCCCGCGGCCCACTGGCCTTTGAATTTTTCCAGGTCCATTCCAAGGTTGGCCTTAAAGCAACAAAGCAGGTGGAAAGTGAATGTGGGTGCATGTGCCTCAGAAAGATTGAGTTCAGAACATTTATATGGCAGCTTTTGGTCTCTAACCCCAACTGCTTCTTATGAAAAGGGAACATCCTTGGTGCCTCAAATGATAAACTTCTTCTATACCTTGAGAGAACTATGGGAATTTCTTGGTGCTTCAGCCTTTTGTCTGAGCTCAATATGTTGTATGATGTTGGCATAAACTCAGCAAGTTAAGCTTCATGTTTACATTGTGTTTGCAGAATTCTTTTGTCAATATGTGGACCACTTGATCAGCTGGCAATGTCAAAAATAATCTAGCATTTACAATAATAATTTATTTATACTGATCCAGATTAAATGTCTCTTCTTACACTTGTCACTGAGAAGGCTTTGTGCGACTGGCGAAGCCCCTTTTGTTCCTGCGGCCTCTGTCTTTCCTCTTCAGCTTTCCTGCAGTTTGGATGCATGGAGCTGACCTCCGGAAACAATCCACCTGTGGAGACCGATTCCAACCAGTGACCTCACTTGCCATTTAAGTTGATTCACCTGTAGTGGCAGTCAACATTTTGACAGCGTCAGTTCATTTTCCACATGTTTTTATTTTCATGAATTGCAGCCTGTAGCTTTATAATCCTTAATGGCCAAGCAGCTCTCTTTTAACTGAAGGTTTTTAAACCAATGTTGTTCTTAGTACTGCTGTTAGCATGTTCTTTTTTGGATCCACACATGTAATCGCTTATAAAGCTAATTTCTCTCCTGCATGTGTCGCCCTCATTATAAGAGCCTGCAAGTGAAAAATGGGTTTAATTTAGCCAAATGCTTACTGTTAGGGGGGCTGTGGGGAGTAAAAATACAATTTCCCTATAGTGTCATCTGGTTTTGCAGAAGTGGCTGTTGAGTTTTAATTACTATAATACCTCAGTGTGCTGCACTAAATGACCTGGGTCTGGACAGCTGAAGTTAGTGATCATTTTTATTATGCAGTTTGGCCATTTTCTTTCGTTTTGCTTCATGGACATGAACAGACAGACAGAGCGAGAGACAGACTGGGAGCTCTCGCAGCATGGTGTAACAGCGTTATCTTATTTATGACAGATTTCACCTTGGTGTGCTTTTTTTTTTTCTGTGGCAGTCAAACAAATTGTTCATGTTTTATTAAAACTACATGCAAGTGAGTAAAGATCAGAGACTATGGGGTTCAAACATAGCATGCCAACACTTTACTAGATGCCCAGGGAGGCAGATCAAATGCCTTTGAAAATGGTTTAAAAAGTCTAGTAGAAAATCATTATAGTCGACTTCATTGGTATTTGAGTGTTGGTTTTTGGTCTCTTGGTAGCTTTGCGAGATGCAAGAGAGATTTGCTACTTGTCAGGCAGCATGTGTTTGTAGACTTGGTGTCGGCGTCTGACAGTTTGGTGTTGGTGAGAGAGGAAAGGGGTCGTCATCAAAAGTGGTCCCAAAAAAATTAAGATTAACTGTATTACACTTTAAATTCAGACATTTAGAGCTTTCTAGTTTTTGCTGTGTTGTTGGTAAATGAGTATGTTGGAAGAGCATGTAATAGCGGTTTTTAACTGCAAACCACTGCAGGTTTTTCCGTCCTGTCAGTCAAAGGAATCAGGTGACCTTCAGTTATAGCCCCTCTCACAGGTAAAAAGATTTTAGGGTTGGACAAATATAATTTTAGTTTTTGAGGGCGTGGTATATGTTCTTCAAATTTCAAATGATCATACAGCTTGTCAATTATGTCTGTTCTTAATATCTAATTTATTTTAATGTTTTATCAGTAATTGCTATTTGTTTGAATAAGGATGGCCTGCTGAAAAAAAAATCTCAACACTTTGTCCAGCTCTGCAGAATGAATCCATCTGTTGATTGCACCTGGAGAACTGATCTGTCTTTACCTGCGTCCAAACATACTGTTTTATGCAGTGCCTTGCTGAGTGTATGCTGTGGCATCCCACATGCCTTCCCACACCCACTACAAATAGCCAGCGAATGTGCTACATTCCGTGGCCTCAGTGCAGATCCCCAAGGCTGAGGTGTATTTTCTGTGTTGTGGGCATGCCACAGGGTCCTTATGAAAAAAAACAGAGGCCTAAAAATACAGTTACCTGTGTGTGAGAGAGAGCATGAACATGAGTGTTTCCTGCATGATTTTCGTTCGTTCGTTCTTCCTCTTTCTTTCATTCTCTCTATCTCTTTATCTTTGTCTTTCTATCTTTCGGTCTTCCTCTCTCTACTGTGATATAATTTTGTAGACCTGATGATTTAATGGACTTCGTCTCATTCTTGATGTATTTCTAAATATGCTTCAACTCTATTAAAAAAAAAAAAGTCTTACGCAGGGATACCATACTCTCTCCATTCAAAAATCTGTACCTCAAACATCTGATCCAAAATTATCGTAAGGTCTGTCATATAACCCAGAGGGAGGGGCTTTGAGGTTTGAAGAACAGCAGGGAAATCTTCTTGAGGCAAGCCTGAGTGTGACTCCAGAAACACCAAAACATCATTTCCAAGCACTCAGTCAACCACTCAGTGACCTGTTCTTCCCTCCCCACTCCAGTCATTCATCCAAGAGATCTTATTTCTGTATTTTGAACATATCTGAAGCATCCATCAGCAGTGGCTCCAGTCTTTTATATCCTTCCATCATTCAGACTTGTTGAGGGGTCGATTAGAGGGTGAGGTCCTATCCTCCAAGCAGTGGTCCTTGCAGGAATGTTTTCTTTGAATTGTCTGATTTATCAGTTCCTCTCTGCACACAGGCTTCGTACAAGATATTAAATAGATGTGGCAAGACAGGCCTGTGGAATAGCTGCATGTGGCACATTTCTTCAGTCAAAGCCCTGTTGTAGATTATTTCTATTTAGTAAGTTAAAAGTGATTTGTAAGTGAAAAGATATGTAATTATATCACAAATGGGATGAACTTCACACAGAAGAACACTCTAATTAGATACAATGTCTCCCAAACTATCATTGCCTAACTCTGAGCTTGCTATTGTACATTTTAGTTATATACCTTCTATTTAACCTGTCATTTGATCAGGAATCATTTTTCCCTGTGAACATTTCCCTTATGAACACTTCTTAGATCATGCAATGTTTAACCACTGGGTTGTCACTTGACCTGAGCTTGTTGAGACTGTTTGAAACTGTTACTGTTCTGTTAAAACCATTAATCTTTCACTTCTCTATGGCATAAAATTCCCTTGTCCAGGTGAAATTTACCCTTTTTAAATTGTGTGCCAATTTCAGTGAGTGCTTTATTGATACTCAGAAGCACATGTTGGAATTCCAGATTCATTCATAATGTACAATTCTCATTTTTGTGAAATTTGAATTTGAGCCTTTCATTCCCTGTTAATGACCTTTTCAATTGGTCTTCAATTGTAAAGCACTTGGTAAAGTCTATTTCAATATGGATTATTAGTTCATCATTACATGAATCATTGATCATTCAGTTGTAATCACATGGATGCAGAGCATTCTACATTTATGGATAATTGTTGGAGTGCAAATCAGTCCTGTGCACATATACAGAGACTGAGATTTCCACAACAGGATAAGGTTTACATGCTGCGTTTTCAGTTTGATGAAAACATGTATTCATCTTGCCCCAGGTTTGCTCCCACATTTTTTAAACGGCTTGCACCAGTCTTTTGTAGCTTGGCTAAACTCTAAGTGTGTTTTTTGGTTGATGTTAAAAGAGCAGTTTACAACTTACTAGGTTGGTACTTGATATGGGTGCAACAATTTAGCAAGTCCTTGGTTTGATTTCTGCTGTGGTTTTTTTTTCAGTCATGGTTTTGGTGTGTTGTAGGTGTTAATGGTAGCTCACGGGAAGGATAAATGTCATGAATTTTAAAAAAGCACAAATAGAATATAGTTGCCAGTGCCTTTTGCTGTCATTTATGGTTACCATTGTGATAGTGCATGTAACTTTTCTCTTCTCCGTGGGGGTGGACCTACTTTGAACCTTTGGTTGTGTATTTACAGTTTGTTTTTAAAGTTAGGCATCCCTAGTTGTTCAGCAATGTTGTTATAGTTTACAATGAAGTGTATTGCAAAGTGCCGTATTGTTAGAGCAGCTAACATCACTTACTTGTCAGCCACACTGCATGACCCCCCGCAGTGTACCTGATCAAATTCATCTCTCCAGCTGTTCACATATATTCAGTGCATTGGCATCATTTGTTCTTGCTGCTGACCCAGGAACTTGGCTGGGCTGCGATACCCGATGGCACATTGCTGATTGTGTTAGTCTGAGGTAAAAAGTTTGAACCAAGAGCAGTGCCCTCTCGAAGAAATACTTGGATTGACTCCTGATTGGTCAGTCAAGGAATTCTTAAGGAGTTGATCATTTCATATAGAAAAAAAAAAAGGATTTGTCTCCAATTGGTATTCTGAGGAAGTTAAGTGATTAATTATTTATTATGCAAAGACTCATTCATTGTGTATTTTAGTGTTTACAGTATGATTTCTAACCTGTTGATTGAAGCAAATAAATTTCTTGTCCACTTGTTTGACAAAGCATTCCCTCATTTCAGACAAACGGACCATCCTTAATTTTGTCTTCTCCACCACTGCCTGCTTTCCCACACACTGCAATGCTATTGCAAACCCTTTGATCACAAAGGCAGCAAATCCAGCAGCATTTAAGTTCCCCTCGATTCTGAGTTTAATCAAAACACTTTTAGAGCACCTCTAGGTCATCTCAGGTTCTTGCTCAGTCCTAGGAATGTTTGAAGTACACTCACAGCTGGACTAATACCTCTTTGTTGCTTTTTGTAAGTTGTGGGAAATGTAAGTGTATTGGTTGGTGAGAGCCCCCACACATCTTATTTTTTCTTTGTCCAGAGGTATAAAGTTGCAGAAAGATGGTGCAAAGGGGCTGAAGGGCAGAAACTTGTTGTATAGAGCCACAGATTTTGAGTATTCACGTTTGAGCAAAGTATGATACCTCCACGCCCTCAGTGGCTGGTGACCGTCCCTATGTCATAAATGGGATGTATACAGCATGTGTGTCTTTTGCAGCATGCCGAGTTGGCTCCCTTGGGTCTCTGTCCATGCACACAGGGGGCCTCCTCCTCCCCAGCTGTGAGGAGCTGGGTTCTGACATGGCCTGTCCCTTTAGCTCACTTTAAGCGTTTGACACACCGAGCACAGAGGTCAGACTGACCTACTTTCCCCTGGCGGCACTTCTGCTGAGCTGCAGCGCTCCTCAGCAGGGGGGTTAGTGAGGGCGGAGCTGCTTACGCCTCCACTGCTGTCCTGGTGTGTTAAATCACCGCCATTTGTTAGGAGACACATTCTAGCGTGTGTGTGTGTGTGTGTGTGTGTGTGTGTGTGTGTGTGTGTGTGTGTGTGTGTGTGTGTGTGTGTGTGTGTGTGTGTGTGTGTGTGTGTGTGTGTGTGTGTGTGTGTGTGTGTGTGTGTGTGTGTGTGTGTGTGTGTAGGAGGCAAGCTTGTTTTAAGGAAGGATATGAAGTGTTCTGTGGTGGTTGCAGGTAGATGCTGGGCAGTACTTGGACAGGACCCCTGCAGTGGGTTCTGTCTGACTCACTTTATGTACCACTATTCACAGCCTCTGACCTCTTATGCCTACTTTGTTTCCCTCTGTAGTACTTTAGATCTACTTATACACAAGTTTATCATTTGAGCTGTGTATTTATACCTCTGCCAAGGATGTCATGTTTTCAGTGGCATTTGTCTCTTTGTCAGCAAACGCAAAGGCAGATGTTCCTAACTCTGTGAAGAGGTCTGCTAAATTTTTTTCCCAATTCATTAAAGGAAATTACTTTTTTAACCCTTTCATGTACTCCTTCTAGTGGGTTGATCAATCTCATATTTGGTCAAAAACACCATAAGAATGTGCTGATGGTGGTGGTGACATTGCTACTGTGGCGAGGTGGTGTCAGATTTTGATATTTCACCATTGAACACAAAAAACACTGTAACTGAACCCTAGATGGTCAGATTTTATCTAAACTTTTGGAAACATTTGATAATCTTAAGACGTCTATAAATTGAATCTAAATTATAGTGCCACCTACTGGGAATAGGAGTAATCCCTGACGTAACAAGCATTTTCATTGGAATTACAGTGTGGTGTTTTCAGGTGATGTACAGCAACTTAACATATACGAAGTGCCTCGCCACGTAGTTGACACATGAAATTTAATTTTACCACAGTTCACAAATTAGTCTGCTCCTTCTTGTTAAATTCTGATATTATCTGATTTCAACTCCCTCTTCCTCTACAGATCATGCAGTGCGACGTCACTGCTTGCAGCTTTAATCAAGGCCTGAGCACAAAAGTGCCAAAGGCCTAAAGTTTTGCTTGGCAGAGTATACACTCAGAGTGCTTTTTATTTTTTGAATGTATTAGGCAGTCATTGTTTTGCTTTTTGTTTTCTCTTCTAATTAGTAAATACACTACGATCAATCATTTGGAGCAACATTTATTGTCATCGTATTTAATTTCATTTCCTCTGCTGCAGTTGTAATATTTTAAAGTCTGTCTGCTAGTTTCACACCCCAACATCGGTCGACAGCAGTGTAAAGCAATGATTTGGCAAACATTGAGATATTGCAACAGATGCGGTCTGTCAGGTGGAGAAGAGAGAAGGCAGGCAGAGTTCATTAAAAAGTAAACTTCTAATGTAGTAGCAGGCCTTGGCTGTTTGACTATATCAATGATTTAGTTACAGCAAAAGGTCCTTAATGGACAGAGCCACCTCTCTGTGCCAGTTCAGCTGCTTCTCTCTGCCAGGCACCATGTAGCACACACACTAGAGACACACACGCTTAGGGGGAAAAAAAAAAACGTTTTAAGTACTTAAGTGTGTATGGCATTGTTCAGCATGCACCACACACCCTCCAGCTCAGACGTTCCCCTGTTGAACATGTCTCAGGGTTTTAAAGTGGCATAGGCTGGCTAAACTGAGAGCCTCATATCTGTTTGTCACCATCCACTATGCATGATCACGCACTGCTGAACTGTGACAACGTAAGGGATAGAGTATGACTAAAAGGACAAATCCTGTATAGTTGTACTCTGCCAGCAGCCTGTGTTAAGGAGCCAGGCTCGTCCTTGGATGAGCACCTATGTTTTTATAGAGACGAACCCCAGTCAGGTTTATGTGTTGTCGTTGTTGTGATCAGCTCTCAAGTTCTGCACGCTTGCATATGCTAGACTGTTGACTCTGCCAAGGTGACAATGGCGTCTTTAAGCTGCAGCTGCGGCCTCATATCCAGGTGGAGCCATATTTGAAGACAGACTTTATAACTATTAATTTAGAATTGATTTGATGGATGAAATACTCTGACATTAGTGCTGCATAATTTGGTGAAAAGTTCATGTTGCATATTGTGTGGTATGATTCTACTTGCTTGGTTATTATTTTTTTGCAAATTACTGGTTATTATAATTGTTATTGAAATGTAGGGTTTGTGAAGGTCCATTTAAGAAATGATAATGATTTAACTAACAAATCCATGGCACTGGAAATGGAAGAAATATATTTAAAGAATCTTGTTTAATCATTTAATTGCACAGGCTTACATTTGCAGTTCAGTTAATTGTTTGGCTGTATTTCACATCAAATTTGGTATCGCGATTGGTAGACATTCCGTGGTATTGGTAACGGCTACCAAATTTCTGGTATCATGACATCCTTGTTCCCAGCATTCAGACCACTTAAGTGTTGTAGATAGCAATGTGAACAAAATTTGAGGTTTGAGGCCTTTTTTCATAAATGCATTGTGGTGTGGTTTTGACCAGGAGCTGAGGCAATGTTTGAGATTTTTCCCAAGCCTTGTTTGAGAAGGAAATGTTATTTTAGCTTTCTCTTCTTGTATATCCAGTGTGTAGGTGTAGTAGAACTTTTGGAATATCAGCAGCTCCCTGTCGGCTAAAGCCAGAGTCTTGAACCTGAACTGGATGTACTCTTGAACAGGTACCTAGTGTTGTAAGAGAATTTTTGGAATCTATCCTAAGTTACATTAATTCTTTCAGTAAACTTTCACCAGCAGTCTCTCAGTCCTGCAGGGGCAAGTGTTAGATACTAAACAATAGATTTTGGGTTTAGTTTCACTTTTCCCCTCTGGCACAACACCACCTTATATTGCTCATTCTCACCTCTTTTTTTTTTTTTTTTTTTTTAAAAGGAAGAGTGGAATGTGCATAGAAAGCTTTCACAATGTTTGTTTTTAGTTGGTACCTTTAAATTTGAATCTTAATTGTTCCATCTTGGTATAAATTTTAATTCCCTGTGGAAACCTTCATCATCATCTGTCAAATCACCTTTTTTTCACTTAAGTATGCAAAAACTGAACGCCACAGTCCCCCCCCCCCCCCCACACCTCTGTATTTTCTGTTCTGAAGAACATTGTTAGACTCATTCTGGATTGCATTGGCATTTCAGAGTGATTTAAGCAGTGAGATTGACAGCATCACAACGAGACTGTCATTATCATCCCTCCTGTGGTATAATTGCCTATAGTGTTGAACAAGCAGCTCCCATCTTGTGCACTTGGGGGTCTCTCTAGCTCTCTGACTCTCTCCCTGTCACTCTATACTCATCTCCTGCGTCTGTTAAAATCATCAGAGAATCCTACAGCTTTTAGTGTGGCCATCTGTCAATACCACTCCATAAAGTGGAGTGGAGAAACGTGTGCATCCATTGGTTCTGTGGCTGGCCTGCCTCCAGCTGGTTCTGAGGGCCTGGCTGTGCCTGGTTAACCCAGGCCTGGAGCATCACTCTCCAGCCCTTGTGGCTACTTCAGCCCACCTCGCCTCCCCAATGAGGCAGCTGGATGAACCTCCCTCTTCACCGCTATGGAGTAGCTTGTAACACTGTAATGAGTTAACTTTCAAAATGATCTACATAATTTATTTCCTGCCCCCACAGAGCCCGCTGAAGCATTAATTAATATCAGGCCCTGGTATCAGCATCCATCCCAGTGTGGGATTCCTTCTGGCTCCTATTTTTGGCTCCTGTGGAATTTGATATGTTGTGCAAGTAGAATACTGTTTGTGGGACATTGATGAAAGATATTGCTTCCCAATAGCTTTGTACATGGATTGAACTTCTGTATATGTGTTGAGTGAAATCTGGACACAGTTGTAGGCCAGATGTCGTGCAACTGAATCAAGCTGACCTGGATGACAGGAGGTGTAACTAAACCTCAAAGATACAGGCCAACAAGTCGTGTGTCCTTGTTGCTGCTGGCAATTATGTTTTTCTCACTCCTGTACTGCCGTCTTGCTTGTGCCATCTGTTTTTTTTTTTTATGTGTACACTCACCTCTCCACCTTTTTGTCTCTCTGTTTTTACCCTACAGAACTCAATACGGCACAATCTGTCATTGAACAAGTGTTTTCTCAAAGTGCCTCGCTCCAAAGATGACCCAGGAAAGGTGAGACTTCTAGATGTTATCTTGATAAATTAAAAAAAAAACTTGTCATTATTAAAAATACAAATGGAAGCCTCTGTTTGGTTTCTAGTTCGTACTCAGAGCTGGCAGTCTGTGGTGGAAAATTGTTACCTTTGATAGGCTGCCAGGACTCTGACAGTCTAGAAATGTATGGCATGCTCGTAATCTATTATGAACCTCCCACACCCACAGAATTGCATTTCAAATCGAAGGACTAGGAGACCAGTTTTTTGGACCAGCACAGACAGGCGATGTGGGTGAGGTGAAAAAAGCCAGGCTGGGAGAGATGGAGTCACACCAGGGAAAAGTTGAAATATTTAGTCCCTAAAGCATTAACCTAGGGCATTGAGTAAATATTTTTCCTACTCATGGGGGGGATCAGACCTAATTTGCTCTCTACTCAGCATCTCCTCTTGTCCTATTGTCTTTGCTGTTAAAGGATGTATAGTCCAACATGGTAATTTGACATTTGAATCTCAGTAGGACCACCCACTGCTGCTTTTGCAGCCCAATTTATGTCAAAATCTCCTGTGACATCAACCTGATAAGTGGCATTCCCCTGATCCACTGGGTAGTTCATGAAGAAGCAGCCTATGGGCCTATATTTAGTACGATGGTGTGCATAGGTCTCACCATATGTAGCCTAACCTAGATTTTCATCCCAGCACTGTCAGAGCATATGCTACATATGCTTAGGGAACCGCACAAATAATTACACACACACACACACACACACACACACACACATGCATGAGGAGCTACGCCTAGCTGTGTAGAGGATGGGGACTGAATGCTAATTTCATGTTTTGCTGTAATCCTCTGATATTGACACTCCTGGGAGCTGCTCCACTAAATACAAAATAATCTATTGCTGTATGGATCCCATTCCAAATGCATGGCCAACATGCTCGCATCCTTAATGTTTAATTTGGAATTTTCCTCACTCCATCCCCCCCCGAAGACAACTTCAAAGAGGCGCTAGCCGCTCTTGATATGTTGCATCAATATTGTAATGTGGCAGGAATATGAAAACTGCTGGTTGGATGAGATAGGAGAGTCATGTTGCTCCCTGTCTGTCTCTCTCTCTGAGATGTTGTAAGAGATGACAGTTTGTATTGTGCATACACACTCTGTCTACCTCGGAGGTAGAAATGCAGCCTGTGAAGGCTACCGTTAATAATCTTTATTCTAATTGGTGTAATGACTTGGCCTGGAGTTGCTAGGATAATGGCTTTACTTGTCATGTTTTTCCTTCCTATATTTACACACAAATGGGGAAGTAGATGACATGTTGATGTATGAAAATTAGCTGCGTCATTTTCGGCAAGAGAGCAGGTCGAGTACATCTGTTACCATGATTTGTATTTTTTCAAAAGTATTTATAGCAGCCTTTGGTTTATGACCATACAGATTATCATGGTTGTGCTATGTTCTTGCCCCAGACTCCATGGACGCTATTCGCCTGGCATTGCAACAGTATATTGCAGTATATTTGTGAATAATTTAATGGCACTTTATATGTTTTTCTACTCCCCTGTCAACTCTCTTGGGGTGAGTATAGGGAAATACACAAAACTCCTTTCCCAAGAGGGTTGACTTAGTGTTTTCCCCCCTAATTAAAAGAAACATGACCCAGCTTGGCTTTGTTTCTGTAACTCCTAATTTTGAAGCATCTGCATCTGCACTCCTGCCCCCCCCCCCACACGAATATTTAAACAGATGGATTGCCTGTTGTGACAATATGTCTCACCTTTGCACACATTTGTTAGTGAAGCTATACGAAGAAAACATGGAATGTGTAATGATGAGGCTTCTGCATTTAACTGTGGTACATCTACATGAGGTTTTTTTTTCTCTTTAGTCTTGATTGTGCTGTGAATAATTCCCTCCTCAGAGGAAACTTTTAATTGACCCCAAAGCCTTGCACATATTAAAACATATCATTTTAACCCCCTGATGAATATAGGCCAACCCTGGCTTTTCATTTTAACAATTGCAGCGGTGGGTTGTGTGAGTTTTTAACAAGAGCAGCCATAATGTATGCAGCTGTTATTGTATAGATACTCAAGGTACAGTTTGTTCTGTGGCCTCTCCTGTTGTTGAGAGCATTTCTAATGGAAATATCAATTATTCTCTCTGCTTAGGAAGTAATTTTAAAGGTCCTGATCTCACTTTCTCTTGACAATTGATATTTTATCTGGGGTCATATGAAATATTAAAAATACATTCAGAACTTGCAGGGCCTTGGGGTAAAAATTTCATTTTTAACAACTGTAAGCTGCCTTGCTGTTGGCTTCGAGAAGGAACACCATTGGAAAAATAAATTAAATGGGGCCGAATGCAAAGATAAATAATGCAGCCTGCTTGTAGAGTTGCTAGCTACAGCCCCAGAGCCAGCCCCAACTGTTTTCTCCTTGATTAGCCTTGCTCAGACCTTAGAAGAAAGAAACATGGCTGGGCCAGCGCTGCCTTGATTCCTGGGCTGAGACTGAGGAGCCTTCATCCTTGGCAACAGCACACTGACTCAGTACCTGAGGCTGAGGAAGTACCGCTTCAAGAAAGAAGCATCTCACCACCGCCAGCTGCCCTCACCAGCCTCTCATTTAGAAGCAGCCGCAGAGGAGGAAAAGCCAAGTCTTTCTTACTTACAGAGCCCACCCACATGCCGCACAAACTGTTAACACACAGATATCATCTCAAATAAAAGCTTGGTGCTGATATAAGTGCAGGACATAAGCAGAGCAAATACTGCCATCTGTGTTTTAAATTATGTACCAAAGCAGGTAAATTTTATTGTTGATGAAAGGCCTGCTGCTCATTTGAGGCAGGGGAGGAAACGCCTCTGTCCAGTGCAAACATGGCAGGGATGTCATGTGGGAAAGCAAACCATTGTGTTTTATCAGCTCTCCTCTCTCCGCAGGGCTCCTACTGGGCCATTGACACCAACCCAAAGGAGGACGCCTTGCCCACACGGCCAAAGAAGAGGCCGCGGTCTGGAGAGCGGGTAAGTGTAGTGAGACAATATTGCATATTCCCAAGGAAATGCATTTCTCGATGCATATTGTTTTCTCTTTAAGCTCCTGCTTCCATCTCTACTTGTGAGTCTTTTTCTCCATCTCCCTACTTCTGCCTCAATATTCTGTTCCTTTGGCCCTACTTTCTCTCCCACTCTTTCTCTACCACATGCAGGCACACACATGCAAACAAACACACACAGACTCAGCAGGAGTTCATATCCAGACTTTATGTAACTGCCTCTCCGTGCTGCCTCGCTAGCCTGTCATGAAGTGGGCTCCTTATTAATAAACTATGCCCCAGGCAGGCATTACATACATTACATTCTGCACTCACTTTTTTTTTAACAGACGTCAATTAATGCAGGGCTGTGTGCGCCGGCTACTCTGAGTGGGAGCTTTTGGCTTTAATTATGGATAGGTTTCATCCAGCGTTACATACAGCTGCACAGGTTTTAGTGAGCTGCTCAGATTGATCTGGCCCTGGGGCATCCCAACACAGCAGGCTCTTGACTCCTTCCCCAAGCTGGAGAGGCAGACTTGCTCACATGCTAACGCATACCATTGTCTCTGTCGTAGCATTGAGACAGCATAAAAGCTAACATGCTGATCATGTAATTGCCCTACAGCTTCAAAATACTATCGCATTCATTCAACACATTACGTGCTGGTGTGAGATTTTATAAACAAGAAATGAAAAGTTTGAGGAAAAAAATACAATATTCTTAATATGCTGCTCTGCTAACAGAATCAACAAAAGCTCTACGGATAAATTTCTGTTCATTTAGGCATGACACAAAAGAACGCACCACGTGAAGAGTGTGTTTTCCGTAGGACACAGGCGCTGTGCTCACCCTCCCCCCCTCTAGACGCTGTCTGCCTACAAGGCATTCCATTAACAGTCTCAGACACTGAAAGTGAGAGTTTGTGAAATCTCATTTATGTTTATCATGAATTAAAAATGGTATTGTTGGCAGCCAATCCTCTTACAGTAAGCAGTTTTGGGAGACAGGCATGGCAGAGTTATCTTTCACAACAGCACGGGGTGTACAGCAAGACGAGGGCGGGCGGGTGTGCGTGTGTGTGTGTGTGTGTGTATGTGTGCGCGCGTCTGTGTGTGCTTATGTGGGGTTGGGTGGGGTGGGGTGGAAGGTGAGGTGAGGTTGGGGATGAGGGCTGTCTCCGTCTTTTCAAAGACACAGTTCAAATGTGACCTATATAAAGGTGTTTTAGTCGTAAGAGAATGGTCTTTGCTTATTTTTGCATATGGATGTGTGTCTGACAGTGAAGAGAAAAATTTAGTGCAACCTGAAATGCGATCTTGTGTGTTTGATAATTGGATAATGTTGGATATTTTTTTGTGTGTGTCTGCCTCCATACCCCCCCCCCCGACCCCCACAGGCTTCTACGCCATACAGCCTGGAGTCTGAGTCTTTGGGGATGGAGTGTATGATCTCTGGAAGTGCCTCTCCAACGCTGGCAATCAACACTGTGACTAACAAGGTACTACAGCCAGCCATCCAGCCTCCAGCTTCATCACACACCTGGCTACACGGCTGCACCCTGACCCCACCCACTTCCACAACCACCTACAGCACTATTCCCACAGAAAGAGGAGCACTCTAGTGGAGGGGAGAGAGAGAGAGAGAGACACACACACACACACACACACACACACACACACACACACACACACACACACACACACACACACACACAAGTGCATGCTCATATGCCTAAAGCTTCTCTGCAATGCAACCCACACCGAAATACACAACAGCACTGCAGCACCTTTTTCCTCCACACCAACAAGCAGCAGGCTCTTGTTATCTTCCGTACAGCAATATGATGCCCACATTGATACTTTGCAACCTGAGACCTCACACAGTCCCATGCAGACTTGCAATAGGATATTCACACACTGCATGGGGTTTCGGTATTCACACCTGTAGTGAAGGTTCACGCCCTCATTCTGTGGCCACATTAAGCTGCAGCACCACAGGTGACCATCCCTGCTGATGGTTCCGTCTGCTCTCAGTAGATTTTTTTTGTATTATGTGTAAAAAGCTTAGAAACACTTGTACATCAGAGAGGAAAGCTACAGGGACTACTAGCTGTTAGCTGTGAGTGCACGCTCACTCTGAAATTTAAATAGGCTTTTTAACCTTAAGCTCTCATCCTCTGGGCCCAGTGGGGGCAGCTCTCAGGAGTACTTTTAAAAAGCCTACAAGAGTCGCTTATTCATTTGCTGCAAGCGTTACAAAAAATGGTTTAATATGAACAGGGGTGCTCATTGGAAAGAGGAGTTGGTGTGTATGTGGTGGGGCATCTTAAGCTCTGAGTTTGAGGCAGAGGTCTAAGCATATGTCTGTGTGTGTTAAAACTTGTGTGCACATGCATTTAGAGTATGTTAGGGGGGAGTTCTGCTTGTTTTGACAAGAGTTTCAATAGAGAACACGGTTTTTCATGTTTCTGTAGCAGACAGATTGATGGGCCCCCGTGTGAGGAACGATGACCCCTTTTCCTCTGTGATTGCTGCAAACAAGCCAAAGCACCAGTTTCCACCAGCGATGGCTGCATAATGAGGCCCCGATGTAAAGAGCTGACAGTTAGGATTCTGGATTCCTTCCATCAAATACCTAATGTCAAATTACTCGTAAGAGTTACATGCAGAAAACATAAAACCTGGAAAAAAAACAGGATCACTGAAGTCATGGGAAGTTGATTTGCCTTTCTATGATAACTTGATTGTCAGAACAAACTTGTGGTGATAAAAGGAACAGAAGATAAAGTGGAATGGCAACAAATGTGAGCCTGACCTCCTCAGAGAGCGCTTGTTTCTCACTGTCTTACATTGTAAACACACGACAGGCCACTCCTCTTTCGGTGCAATGTGCCAAGCCACAGGAATTCCCTCTCTGTTTTTCTCTCTTTCTATTCCAGTCGCTCTCTCTCATTCCCGCCTTCTCAGAAAGACCAATGGGAGACGCGACAGGATGACTACTGAACCAGCGAGAATCTCTTTACTCTCTACTGTTGGACATTCCTCACCAGATTGTCTCCCTCTCTCTTTTATTATTCCTTTCTCACATAGACTCAGTTTTTTCTTCTCCCCCTCGCTGAAAAAAAAAAGTATTCTGAGGCAGCCCTCAACATTTGCGAGAATGTGATGAACCTCTGACACTAAAGTGTGATGATGAAGGGAAAGAGGGAATTGTTAAAGTCTGTTTGCTAATGAATAGTCTGGCCCTTTCCCTTCTTCTCACTCTTGTATTGCTTCCTGTCTTTCTCTGTACAATCCTACATGCAGGGATTGTACTGAATACTCGCTGACATTGTTGGAGCCACCTGGGCCAATCTCGCTTTGATTTCATAATCCATGTCTCATGCCCCAGATTAGGGCCCCTTGTAAAAGACACCTCTGGCTTTTTACTTAATTCACTGCTAAGAATAGAACTCTGACTCTGCCTGCTAGCTAACACTACACAGTATTTACTGGGGAACCACTGCTGCCTGTATGAGCATGCTTGCCTCAGTCTGTGTGTGTGTTGCTTAGTTATCCTACCTTTGTGCACATATGTAGCTCTAAATATGTGTTCGTACTTCTACATATAAGGGTGAGACATTACTGGATATTGGTCTGTGTGAGCAATGCATGCTTCATTTGGTGTCTTCGCTCAGGGGTCTCTGCGGACTGCGTGAACCGTAGAATGAGTGAGGTTTTGAAATAATCACACTTTATGGTTGAGTAGAGTAAAAATAGATTGCGGTGAGAGACTTAAGGCATAAAGCCTGTTTTATGACTTCATTACATATAACATTTATATTTCTGTGGCATACTGTCTTTGATTAGCATTGTGGGGCTGATTTTGGAGTTGTGTTTAAGCCTTCAGTCTTAGCTGCTCATTGAGTTCCCCTTCACGCTAATGAACACTGGAGCCAAGCCCACACTGAGTGGAGGAAGACTAGAGTTGCCTAATGAGCTTCTCTTACTACCCTCCCTATCCTCCTCTCCCTCTACCTCACCCCTGTTCCTTGTACTGTGTTGCCTGGATTCAGCATTTATGCTCCCAGTTTTTCTATCGGTATTTCTATCTCATTCTACCAGTGCACAAGCCAAGCTCCATATTAAAAGCTTAAAATAATTGGGCGTTTGACTGGATTCAAACCAAGATGTTGGTCAGCCAGCCAATCAGTCAGAGCGGGAAAGGCAGTCGGGGCTGCCTGGGTTTCCTTGCCTCTTTGTGGCCTCTGCGGTTACTAGCTGCGGCTCAACAAAAAGACAAGAGGCTTCAGTCCGCTGCTGCCGCTGAGAAGCAGGGTGCAGGGCAGCGAATAGGCCAATCTGCCTGCCTGAAGGCTGCTGCCACTGCTGTCTCATTGTGCTGAGCATAGAGCCCACTCTGTTCCACTCACAGTGATGAGCAAAAGCCACCATGCTGCTCTCAGTCATGGAGGACACATGCACGCGCACACACACACACACACACACACACACACACACTCTCAACAGTCTGAGAATACCAGGCTCTCTTCCACTGCAACACCGTCAGTGAATTACATTCCTTTCTCACAAAACAAAACTAACACATGGGTATCATCTATGTATTCTCTGTGGGTATCATTAAATTCACTATCGGGATCTTTCTTACTATTGTTTTAATTGTCTGACGATGCAACTTTATTTGGGAAGGGTGGCAGGGCTTAACCTTGTTAGACAATAATTAAGATTGTCGTCCTGAAGTGCTTTGGCTAGTTTCGCTGCTATATTGAAAGGTCAGTGTCTCAGCAGCACTGAAATCCTTTGTTAGCTGTCCCAAATGGATTTGTGCTTGGTGAGCAGATGTGGCTGACATCGCCAGTAGTGTGACCTTTAGTGATGGGAATGTCTCAGCTGTCTCCAGACCCCTTCACACGTTCAACAAGAACCCCTCAGTGACTGTGGTGGGCGTTGAGCAGCACCCTGTGTCTCCCACGCACACTCTCAACAAAGTAAAAAGAAAGTATGTAGCTATTATGGCACTGTATGGAACACACACATATGCACAGCTTTAACATTTCTATAGTAAATTATATTGTCAACTCCAGACCAACTTGACCTTTCCTACCCATTATCTCAGTGTGTGCAAGGAGATGACAATTGTAACAGTAGTTTTGTGTGTGTGTCTGAAAGAGTAAACCGATATTCATGTATGTGTTTCAGGTGGCGTTGTACAATACAGACCAGGAAGGGAGCGATAGTCCAAGAAGCAGCCTTAACAACAGCCTGTCTGATCAGAGTCTGGCCTCCGTCAATCTCAACAGTGTGGGCAGTGTGCACAGTTATACACCGGTAAGACAGAGGACATTCACCAAGGCCAAAGTGAACATCTCAATAGTTTTCATATAGCCAGACTTCTAAGCTCAGTCCTTAGTAAACTGCAGTAAAAACCACAGAACCTGCATAAGAACTGTGACCTGGTCCAAAAACACCTCAAGACAAATAGACCTTATCCAAAAAAGTGGTTGACCCATGATGACTCAAATAAAGTGAGGAAACACTGATGCTGGCAGCAGCACAAAGGAGCTGTAATTAATAAGCAGTCACTGTTTGAGCAAAAAGATGAAAATACTTATTATTTTTCGTGCCCCTTCCCAGCTCACAATCTGCTTAGAGGAAACAAAACCCATTTCTCTTTTGTGTTTTTGAATTGACGGTTTGATCAGGGCTGATTGGTGAGTCCGCTAGGATCCTCTCGGGTACTCTGTGTATCAATGTGTTTTATACCTAACACATTTGATGGAGTCCTGTAATTGGACCTGGCCTTACTCGACTCCTTGATCAGGTCGACAAGAAATCAAGTGGATCTGTGATGACCTCTCGTTCGTGTGTATCTAATAAGTCCCACTATGCCCTGTTTAAACACACAAGTGCTGCGGTCCATCTTGGTTGCCTTTCAAAAACAAAAACTGGCCTTGCCATTTACTAAAGGAACAGTGTGAAGGATTTAGAATGTTCCCCTGGATGAAATTGAGTATAATTTTCAGAACTATATTTCTATTAGTTTATAACCAAATTGAACATGTATCTATACATCATATCACATTTCATATATCTATATATACTGTATATCTGCAGTCAAAAGTGCTTAAAAAATATTGAGATGTGCATGCAGTATTTACAAGGACATCAAAGCATTATTAGAGAGTAAGGTACATAAAAATAAAAATAACCATGAATATATACGTATTGAATACATATTTTGGTCATCCATAGTCATGCTTCACTTAAATAAAAAGTCCAAAGAAACAGTCTTAAGTCAAACATTCACATGCAAATTGTTACATAGTTCAGGGAAAAGGCTGAATGCCACCTGACTTATTTTGAAGATGCTGGAGGCTCAGGGAGATTTCCACCTTGTGACTGGAGAGATCTGCTCGGATTGTAGATTAAAATCATTTCTACGAATACTGATGAGTCACACATGCTTGTGTTTCATATAGTAAGAGGATGGTATTCTGAAAACAGGTAGCCAGTAAATTTTTCCAAGAGCTGGAGTTATGTGGTCTTTTTTTTTTTTTCCAATTCTTTATTTTTTAGTTCAGTTTTAGTCCTGGTTAGAAGGCATGCAGCTGCATTCATAATAAGTCGTAGTCTATGCAACAGTTTGGTTTGGAAGTCCTACAAACAGAGTATTCAAATATTTCAGCCTGCACATAGCAAAGAAACCCTCTTATTTTGGAAACAGGCTACCTTGGTGATGCCATTACTGTGATTTTTATTTATTGAGTTTTTTTCTAGCGATCTGTACTCCAATTATTCACAGACCAACTGTCTCTAGACTTAAACTGCAACAACTACAATCTCAGTTCTTTCTATGTTTGGCTGAAGGAAGTTGGCTGATTAAAAACATATAAATTTGCTCGTTATCTTACTTTGCACTAGTGGGGTGAAAAGAGGTTTAATTTCCAAGCCAAAAAAAGCCTCCAGTTGAAGAAACTCTCCATGTTGGATTCAGGCATGAGGTTTGTGTTTCTTGCTGTGATTTTAGTGACAAGTCTTGTTTTGGTGTTAGACACTGATGCACTAGTGTGACTTCTAGTGGTGGCGAATGTGATGTTTTTACAAGATATTTGAATAAATATGGTGTAAATTATGTTGTTGTTGTTTTTTAGCACTACATGCTGAGGCCACATGATAAATTCTATTTTATCTACATTTTTCAAGTTGTGGGAGATCCACCAAATGAATAAAAATGAAACACCACCAGCCATTGAGCGCATTCTGTATCCTATATTTCATCTGATCAGAAGGTCCCATGAGGCTCTGTTCAGAGGAGCCAGCTGTAGGCAGCAATAGACCGAGGTTCAGGGTGAACATGCTCTTGAGTACAACATCAGGAAGGTGGTTAAGGGAAACAGAGAGAAATGTGCACGCTCCTGGAAGCCAGACAAAGCTCTTCCTCTGATGTCCTCCCACCAGAGATGCCCACTCTTTGGTGTGGTCCTCCCGCATCCTTGAGTGCTCCCTGCTCCAGGCGCTGGGCATCGATCGGCTCAGCCTGATGGATGTGCTCTCTCTCACACAGCCAAAGCAGCAGCTCACAGTAAACACTCTGGCTTTATTATCACCTCTTCACTCTTATCCAAGCCAGACTGTGAGCTGTGCACTTAAGCAGTCTGCCCACATCTTGGATGAGGAAGATCTTATGATTAAAAATTGGACGTGACCTCTCTTGTAATGCTAGCCCACAGTGGACACAGGTCAGGTCCTGCTTTGTGAAATAGCGGTGTTTTTTTTTTCTTCTTTGCCCTTGTTGAGATGAAGCTTGTAGACAAACTGGTTGCTGGCGGGAACACTGCTTGTTGTCTCACACCCAGGGGCAGTGCATAACACCGACGGCCCACACAAATACATGGATAAAATGGCTGCTTATTTGTACAAGGTATTGCTATTGATTTTGTTTTAAATACATTTTGCTAGGCCACCTGAGTATTGGCTTTGTGTCAATTCGAGTTGCTCTCTTAATGTTTTGTGTGAGCCAAGACGGTAAGCACTGACCTAGATAGTTGCCTTTTGTGTAATTGTTCTTTGAATGTTGTATGACTGACAGCCCTTCAGATGGAAACAAACAGTTTCCGTGGCTCTTCAGGAGAATCAAACCATCTGTTTGTGTACATTCATATCAACCACCCTTTTTCATTAAATATTCTGGAGCTTTTCTGGTTTTGTGGTTCAATAACCAGATGAGCATGGCAGTAGTGTGTGTTGTGTGCATCTCCCATTGTCTCTGTAGACTCTGTTGCAGATGTGGTACAACTGTAGCCAGTATTTTTTTGCTTCCACAGATCCAACATAAACGAGTAGTGTGTTCTTGCAGCTGGAAAGTAGGAAAGTTCTCATCTGGAAAGGTTGCACTTCCCAGTAAAGAGTGTTCACTTTATGACAACAAAAAGGCAACATGGTTGCCCGCAGAAAATCTGCTCTGTTTCTGTTGTCAGGATACAGAAGTGGTAAAGAACCTCATTGGCCAGATGAAGGAAATTTAATAAACGCTCTGATTTGTCAGCTACAGCAGTGACTGTTGGGTAATGTTTTCTTAGCTAGCCAATACATCAGCTAACCTGTATGACCTAAATTATCAGAGAGACTTATTAAGGACAGAGCAATTACATTTCTCATATTTGACCCAGTGCCAAAAAATTATGCCAAACCTACTTTTCAAAAACGTTCCACTTTCCCTGGAAGTTATTCCGAGTTCGATAGGCGGTCTTCCACCTCGGAGGTTGGAACTTTTCCATTTCTAGGTTGCTGGTACAATGATTTTGTATTAAGAATTGCTTTATGAATGAGGAAGTAGCGTGGCCATCTACTAATCAAAGGATTGCTGGTCAGATTTCCACTTCCCTCTGAAACTATGTCCAAGTGTCCTTGACTAAGATGAGAAACCCCTAATTGCTCCTGTTGAGTATGTTGGCACTTACTTGCATGGCAGCCTCCAGCATCACTGTGAATGTGTGCATGAGGCAACATTGTAAACCACTTAAGCTGCCATAAAGTTAGAAAATGGCTATACAAGTTGAGTTCATTTACCATTTTGTAAATCTTAAACTTATTTCTTTACCTCCTCTGTCCCCAGGTTACCAGTCACCCAGAACCTGTCTCCCAGTCTATGAGCCTCCAGCAGCCCCCTCAGTCCCAGTACAGCATGCCAGACAGGGACAAGCAGCTCCTGTTCTCTGAATTTGAAGATCTTAGTGCCTCCTTCCGCAGCCTTTACAAGTCTGTTTTTGAGCAGTCCTTCAGCCAACAAGGTGAGTGGCCTCGTGGGAACATCAAGTGGAAACCTAATAGAGATAAGCTTCACTTATCAAGGCAGCAGATTCTCAAAAAGATTTTCCTAAAGTGTGTTTGTTCTCAACAGCTGGGGCTATAGAGAATCTTTAGGCAGTAATTAGCTTTACTGAGAAGCAAATAGGTATTCAGCAAGCTGACTAGTCTAAGCATTGTCTTAGTTTTGTTTTGGGGTTTTTTTTTTATGAGAGATTAGTGGAGCAAAATTCCTTTCACTTTAAAACAGTCTGAGCATTTTAGCTTCCATATATCTGTAACAAACTCTGAGATCTGTCCTGACTCTCAGTACTTTTATATGAAGGGATCCTTGAAATGATGTTTGAGCCAAAAAGCCTTTCAAGCACTCACAAACAAGTGCCTTGAGGCCCCTCCTGCATCATTTCTTTGAGACCCAAGAATGCAGAAAAAACCAGCCACGTATATTTAGCTTGAATGCCGTCACTTCGCCACTAACTACAAAAAAATATCCCAAACATCAGTTAACCAAGGTCTCAAGCAGGTCGTCTGGTATAGTCCACATCTTATTTAGCCATAGGCTCAGTTATCCACTGAAACTTTGACTTGAACATAAAAAAAACTAACTCTAACCCTTCTGCTTCTTGGCTCGTTCTCTGTAGCACCGTGCATTGTTCATCGTAACTTGTTTTTAGCTCACAGCAAAGTGTTTGTGGATAATTGAGCATATGGCTGGACAAAGACAATGTGGATCATTCCAGACGATGTGCTTGAGAGCTTGTAAGCACACATTTCTAGACAGCTTTTGTTTGTAATCTGTTGCTATTGGGGGCCTTTAGCTTCAAGCTAAATATACATGGCTGGCTCTTTCTCCATTCAGGTCTGGTCTCAAAGAAGTGATATAGCCTTGGAGAAACATCTTCCGGGCAGCAGTTTGTATTTGAATGGCTAATTACAGTTTTAGGATGAAGTATGACCCTTTACATTTTGTTGGCCCCTTTTTGGTAGGATTTGGGACTGTTTACTCATATTTCTCATTGCACTGTAACTGCAGTCCTGATTGGATTCCTTTGCTTTGGCATATTTGCTAGTTCCCACCCTATGTGGTATTTTATATCTTCTGTGTCCCTTTACATCTTCTCTTAATGCCTTTTATGTTGTATTTTAAGCACTTGGAATGGCATTGTTGAAAGCTACTAGATGAACTTGCATTGCTTTGCGAGTTCACATTGTCAATATTTCATGAGGGGATGTAAAGGAACATTGCAGCATTTATCTTATACTTAATTCAGAAGTAACACGCCATCCTTCTTGCTTTATATTTTTCAAATGACATGAAAGCTGTCTGCGTCCTGTCATGTTTGAAATGTTTCTTGTGTAGGCTGTGTTTCATCGGGGGTACATCTGTTGGATTGATGTTCATTTGTCATAATGTTGGAGAATCTGTATGATATAATGCATAATGGTGGATAGAGCGCAGCTTTCCAAAAGCCTACGAGTCCCAGCTGAACAAAATGCAGTTTTGCTTATAATCTGATTGACTGATAAACAAAGAGCACTTGACAAGCGGGTTATGAGGAAAGTAGACTGAGCTTTCTGTGTATAACCTACTTTCACAAATCAAATGCATTTCATGCTAATGTTTTCAAAGAGTTCCTCTCCTTTAATCTGTCATCTATGTTTCATTAGTTGAAAGTTGTTACCTTTTTTATGCGCATAAAAGCGGAATCTCAGACAAGCTCCGGCAATTAAAAAGCGTAAATAATCGAGCTAGAGGATTTCACACTGGCGCTGTAGACAGTGAGCTAATTCACAGGCTTTGATAATAGGTAATGAGCTTGCATTATTATTCTGGTGCTGCGTTAATTGCTTTCTGTATTTCCCTGGTCGGACAATGGGCTTTATGTGGCGATAAGAGATGCACCTTTGTCACCCCGGCGGTGAGTGTTACGTGCCGATTGTGGAGGTGCAGGGCTAGAGTCAGTTCTAAAAGCACTCCAGTGAAATAGGTTTACTGTGCCAAAGCTCTGAAGGACAGGGCCTCTTAAGACCACTCCCCGCCACTCAGATGATTGCAGTTGGGTGTGCAGATGTTTTTACTCCAGTCATGTCTGTTAAAGAGCTACGCAGCACCACAATGAATTTGTCAAAGACAATCCAGAGCCGTGTAGCTCAAGGGGAGAGTTGATGGCAGCTTGGACTTGTGAACCTCAGAGACACAACTAATGCTGAGTCATTCCCTGATACAACAAAATGGCAGCTGGTCCGTCTCATGTTGAACTACTTTAACGTAGGAGCCACATCCGTTTATTGAAAAGATGCATGCCCTTAAGAAACTGTATGCAACAAACCTGAATGACTACATTTGTGTTAAAGTGTTGCATTAATTTAGAAATGACATGATTAGTTGGCTATTGAATTCATTTTTATGAAAGTGTATATTTGAAGTTGGTCCTACAGCCCATTAATTGTCAACTTTTGCTGTTTTTTTTCTCTTTCTTTGATTCAGTATTTTTTCAAAGTGCGATTTTAGACCATTATTTGGGACTGAGAAGTTACGATGTGTCATTTATTTTCTGACTTTTCATAGAAGATTTAATTTACTTGTTAATCATTTTTGGATGATAACTAATAGTTATTTTTAATTTACCAGTTAATCATTATCTCTTAAAACTTAGTGGCAATGATCCAACACCTCCCCTTCTGCTAAATTTAAATATAACACCTGTAAATTATAGACAGTACTTTTATTTATTATACTAGCTACATCAGGCCCTTTCCATCTGGCTCCATATTTCCTTTAATAATATAAAGTAGTCTTTGGCAAAATACTTGATTATTTACTGATGTGTGAGATGTGTGGTCAGTATGCCCAGCTAATCTGTATTTTAATCAAACATGATAAATGGTTGTATTGGTTGTATTTCTCAATCTCAAAGATACATAACTCAGTGTCAGATGTGGTGAACAAGACAGTAAAAAGATGCTCTTCAAGCCGGTACATGCTGGAAACATAACCGTAACTGCTAGTTAATGACATAATGACACATTTCCCTGGTTGCTCTGAGCCTAGTACTCTGGTATAGAGGGACATATCAGAAACACTGCATCAAACTTTGATTGGTTTATTGCTGAACCTGCCGGTCACATGCCACTGAAGGTCTACTCGGCTGTGTGCATTATGAAATCACCATTTAAACAAATGAAATTTGATTTAATCTACCTTGGTGGGCTGCCCAAGTATAGCTCTTTGTCTGGGAACTAATAATTTAGCATGTGCTATAAGTTGACAATGAATACAACCCTGTGTGTTTTGTTTTCCAGGTCTGATGGGAATACCGTCAGATTCCTCCCAGCAGACCCACACCTCCTGCTCCTATCAGCACTCCCCCAGTGGCACCATTAACACTCAGAACAGCCTGTCCAACAACCAACCTAACAGCCACCCCAACAGCCACTCCTCCAACAGTGGCCAGGTGCCCCTGTCACATCCTGCCCAAGCTCACACTGGCCACGGCTCGCCCCATGCACAGCACCTCCCACAGCACGGTGGCCCCCACAACCAACACGCCCCACACAGCCAACATAGCCAACACAGTCAACACCAACAGCACCAACCGCACCCCCAGCATGCTGCACACTCCCAGCATGGTCAGCACCCACCCCACGGCCAGCACCCACAGCAACACACACCGCATCCTTCCCAACACACTCAGCACAGCCAGCACCCCTCTCAGCACGGGCAGCAGCATCCGACACTCTCCCACCAGCCCCATCCTACCCAGCAACAGATGGCCTGCAACACAGGTAAGACCCGCACTGTCTGTCATCATCTGTCTCTTAACCGCCATCGTCACATTGTTTTCTCTTCATCCTCTTCATCACACAGACTCATGAATGAGAGCAAAGTTGAACACTGGTTCACAGCTGAATTCGGTTTTTGTAGTAGTCCTCATTTGTACTCATAAATCATTGAGAAACTGTTTCAGGTCCAAGCAGTAAAGCATCATATGATTTATGATCAGTGATATGAGAACAAAGCAATGCTGCATCCAGTGACTTTAACTGCTAGCACAGTAGTCAACTGGCTCCTCCTAATGGTCATCTCACAGTACTGAAGAGTTTAAAGTCTTCTATATGGCGTTTTCTTCTCATTTATTTGGCACTACGGGATTGATTGCACAGTTCTTATCCAACAGTAGCTGAAACTTCCAGCATCCACTCATCTGCAGTTGTCCATGAATGAGATGATTAGGACTGAATTTGTTTGTGGAGGGAACCTGACTTCTGGAGACCTTTTATTTACCTACTAGCTCTTGTCTTGCAGTGTCACAGATAGTTTGCTCTGTGTTTTTGCAGGTTTACTGTCTGACTGGTACCCAAATCTGGATGCACTGAAAGAAAGCTGTCGTATTGCTAGCAGCTATAACTGGGCTGATGTCGACCTTTCACCTTTCCAAGGTGCGGCTTGGACACAATAAGTAGATTTGCATAAATTAATGAATAACGAAAAGTATGTATTTGTCAGAGAGTAACGCTGCGCCCGAAATTACATACTATGCACCAAGTACTCTGTATCCAAACTGTCGTTTTACATATTTTTGGGTATGTAAACAGTAGAATGAATCTTTTGGATGTGCTTCAAAGTCTCCTTGCTAGCTGGAGGCGTGTTACCATGGTAACCCATGTCAACTCTTGCACAGATCAACGGTTCAGTTGTCTCTGCCCGCAATTGTCCAGTCTTGTCACTGCTGTTGCATTGCATTGTGGGATACCTTTGCAAGCAGAGTGTCCAGTGCTTGCCTATTCTTAATATTTCACCAGAAATAGTATGCATCTCACATACTAACAGCTGCATGACAGCATTTCAGACGTACTAAAAAGAAAACGTCACATTCTAATATATCATACTAAAAGTATCATGTTTGTATGGAATTTCGGACGCAGCTACAGATTTTTCCAGATTACAGTTTGCTCTGTGATACTCCAATATGACCAGAAGAAATGCATGTTTTTAAAACTAGTAGATGATCGTACTGTGGAGCCCCAGCTTTTGATTGAGCACTGAAGTGGAGTTGGTTACAAGTTTAATTAAACAGAGCTCTTCAATTAAATAACACTGCCTTCAAGTTTAATTACCAAAACACCAAGCTCAGCAGGTCAGTTTATCCAATTACAGTCTCAGATTGCAAGGTAGATCCCCCCCCCCCCCCCACTATCGCCCACTGAAAGTCGCTGACATGGATATACAGCCTATTGTAAAAAGAGTCATGTTTGTAAATTGCTCATTTACTAAGTTTACATTCTAAGGATAGTCATTAGTGCAATTTCATACATTTCATTGTCAGAAAGACATCGTAGCGCAGACAGATGCTGCCATGATAGTAAATGTGTGATCTATATTTCAAAGGATTGAGAGAAAGTATGAGACAAGCGGAGTTGAACAACTGGTCCCTGGAACCCACCCAGATAGCAGATCTCTGCTCGTCTATCAACCAGTTTTTTGCCCGCACTGGTGTAATCCAGCCACAAGGGGCAGTGCAGTCTCCTGTCTGTCATGGCTCCATGCATCCCAACAAACCAAGCCAGCACCTCGCCACAGGTTAGATGTTTGCTCTGTTACCATTTTCACATTACATATTGATCAGTGTTTTTCTATTTCCGATGAGAGGCACAATATCCACCTTGTGTGTAAGATTTACACTTATCCTCTATTGACATGTAAGGTCAGAATGTGCGTATGTTTATAAGATGTCTGTTTGCAAATTGAAAATGTTGATCCATTTAGCAAAGCAGATGCTGGCCATGATGTTGCTGATCCACTGTAAACACAGTTTCTGTGTCATTTTCATCCAGATGTTGATGTTTGATGATTCAGTCTGTAAAACAGCAGCATCCCTGGAAACGTAGAACCCCGCAAAAAAAACAACAACAATAAAGTCTCTGTTTTAAAAGAGCTCTGGTATTGGAGAGTCTCTCATATAAGCTGCTGACAGTAAATAAGCAAATAACCTAAACTGAGATGTTGCAATCTGTATCAGCAGAGGAAAAACTCAACAGTGGTGCATCCCTCTTTATTAATTCACAAAGTCTGACTCAGAGTCTTAAAAGCCTATAAATTCAAATACATGAGCCAGTTTTCTTCAATATTTATCTCAAGAACATCTCACCAATCTTGTTTCATGTAAAGCAAACATTTTGGAATCTTGTTGCCCTTGTTGTACTTTAACTAACCCTCAACAGAATTAAATTTTAATCAACTCACTTTCACAAGTTTTATTACTTTCAGACTCCAAAACGTGTAGCTTGTAGTGACTTTAGCTGCTACTAGTTTCTAATCGTAATGTTTTTTAAATTTTATTTTCATCCAAAATGAAGGATCCATCTTCTCAGTCACTTCCAGTTCGCTTTGAACAACCCCTCCCCCATTCAGTGTTGTCTGAGCTCAGTCAAAAAAGAGTTTACTTCACACCAATCAGTATTTATAGAGTTATATATATTGATAGAACATGCCATCTAAAAGGTTTTTATCCATAATCACTTATTCAAAAAAAAAATGGTTTATGGTTTATTTGTAGTTTCAAATGGTCTTTGTTGTGATTCCTAGGAAATCTCTATATGGACTCCAGACAGAGCATGCCCATGATGGGCCCTCCAGCATACTCCCACATGCCCCCCATGAGCAGCGCTGGAGCCACTATGACTGGTGAGATCTAGTTATAGCAGGAATATAAGAGTCAGTCTTTCTCCTTCATGGTCTGTTTACTAAACCCAGTGGGTGGGTGGGACTCCTCCTCTCCTCTGTGTTTCCTCCAGGACACCATGCTCAGATGAACCAGCAGCACATGATACCTACTAGAAACTTCCAGATGCATCGCATGCCAGCCGACGACATCCAGGATGATTTTGATTGGGACTCCATTGTCTAGCCCCTAGACATGCTTTTGCAGACAGAAGGGAGTGAGGAGAGGAGGTGGAAGCCAGGCTGAGCAGAAATGCCGGAGGAGGAGGAGGAGGAGGAAGCCACTGTGGGTGCAGAAGAACATTTGACAAGCTTCGGAGAAAGATGGACTTCAGAGTCCTGACATTTTTACAAAAGCAAAACATAAAATGTTACTTTGAAGACAATCATATTTAGTCGGACATGTTTAAGTGATTGCTTATGTGCTTGTCTAGAGACAAGTAGAACACATTCACATGTAAACCACATGCTCCTCAGCTCCTCAGCCAGCCCTCTCCTCACCCCTAACCAGCAGCCTTCCAAAGTCCGCACCCCTCTCCCCCCTGCCCTCCTACTCCGTAACTGTTATGTGATTTGAGCGACGTGTTCAGCTTGTAATTCTTCTCGTGTTGACATTGGCCTCAGCTGCCTCGTGGATGAGTTTATCTCTCTTTTTAACCTTTTGTTTGATTTGTTTTATTTTCAAGAAACACAGGCCGTCTCTGTGAGTAATGTGATGGTGCTCGTTGGTCACTTTTGGGAGAAAGTGGGCCCCACTGTGGCTGAATTGGTGGTAAAGTTAGGTTTACAAAAACGGAGGTTTTGAACAGGGTGTTAAATGCTCCAGCTGGCTTGATATTAAAAACAAACCGTGACACAGAGAGAGGACAGAAAGTATCATAGCCAACTGATGTGATTGGGCTCACCAAAACAAACTTTTTATCTTAGTTCTCTGTCTTTAAGCACTTCAAAATGAGTGAGTAGGATTAAGTGAGTGGAAGGTGACAGCGGGGAATTAGATCTTTTTTTTTATTTCGTCTTTTAAAAAATATTTCAACCTAAAGTAACCTGAGGTTTAGGTTCTGTGTGCATCATGTACCTTAATATTTCCTGTAATATTGTTAGAATATTTCTATCAATCAGAAACTTATAATGTTCAAGGCATACGTTCACATTTCAAGCACCTTTTAATGGGAAAGTTACTCAGTTTTACATTCGTAGACTATTGATCATTAACGAAGTAGTTCAACTTTTTTCTTTTTTCTGAGAGTGAGAGAGACGATTGACCCCACTCATCTCATGAATTAGCCTGAGGTGGCTAAAACTAGCTCATCATAAAGCCCAGGAACAGGGGACAGCCGGGTGAATCTTGTCACAGAGGTAGCCACATTATTACACCACAGAACTCCCTCAAAACTCTCAACTTGCTTATTTTACTTTGCTGTTTTTATTCAAGTTAGACTAATAGCATATGCTAATTAGTTAGCTATAGAGGTGGCTAACCTCTTCCCCCTGGATGTTTGTCTGTTGGCTGAAAACATATTAAGAATGGAGCTTATTTATCATTGCCCACTCGCTCTGCTGTGATTGGTTCTTACATTCTCTGCCCATTTGGCTGGTTAGTGCGTAAGTTCCCTTTATCAGTGGTCCCTAGGAAGCAAACCATTGCTTGGTTGTTTGACTTAATTCCAATTAAAGTTTTTACGTAACTAAAAACAGGCAAAACTGTCATACAGAAAAGTGGCAAACAATCATCAATGTAAACCAAAAAATGTTTTCTGTTTGTCACAGTATTGACATGTAGCGTTATTTAACAAAAATGCTAATTTCACGTTGGTTACACAAAAACTAGCTACTAAAGCCAAAGATGTCCGACTGAAGAAGAAGGAAAAACATGACATGAATCCCTTGTCATCAGCATGTCTGCTTGGTTTTATTTTGCACAATGAAGTCGAATTAATTAGTGCTTATGAGGCAAACTGTACTTTATGCAGTTTGTATACAAGAATACGTGTGTGAAAGCAACACCTGGGAATCTTCAGCTCCTGTTTGTGCTACATGTATTTAATGAGTAATTAGAAAGTTGCAGGAAAATAGAGAGTTCAGAGACGAGTAAGAGGAACAACAAGCTTCATTCTTAATGTGAGAATGTTTCTTCATCCACAGACTTTGCTCCTACTCCCCTACTTTCCAGTCTTTATGCTAAGCTAAGCTAATTGTAGCTACATAATTAAAGGGGAACGCCACTTATTTTGCACATCAGTCTGTTTACAGGTGTTGAGGAGTACCACTGTGTATGTGAAAGTGGTCTTTTGTGGGTTATCGGCATACAGTCTGATCATTTTAGTGGTTCGGTGTACACGAGCCACTATGAGTATTACAAACCAAACTCTTTTGTTTTGATCATTTATTTCATAAACTGTCGATTGGGAGACTTTGAGAACTCTCACTAACTTTCCAGATCATTAAAAGAATATTAAGTGGCTTTTATTAACCTTTCAAAAAAAACAAAGACCTGCTATGAGACTAATGTTCCTTTGATTGATTAATGATCAATAGATATGCATCAGATGTAGAACTTTCCCTTTACAAAGGGCATAGATGCAAGTGCAATCCTCTGGCTTATAGAGTGGGTTGCAACCAGATTTGTACCATTTTTTTTTCTTTCCATGCATTTATTGAGGCTACACACAGTGTTTGTCATTTTTGACATTTAAATGATGGTGATATGATTCCTTTTTTTTAACAGCCCATGTTTTGTTGCGATAGAGAGATTTGCTATCACACAATTATTACAGAATGAGAAATGTGACTCATCATACAGTAAATGCTGTTTGTGCGCACGTGTATGTGTGTGTGTGTGTGTGTGTGTGTGTGTGTGTGTGTGTTGAGCGAATGATGTGTGTGTGTGTTTGTGTTTGTGTGTGAGTGTCAATGCATTTTGATTTTATTGAAATGTTAGGGCTATGATTGATTGCTGCAATCATCTCTATGCTATCTATGAGCACAAATGCAGATGCACACAGTGGTTAAAGATTAGAGCTGTGTTTTCTTTTGTTGGGGGGGTGGTTTCCTCAAGCACAGAACAGGGTGTTTGGCGGTTCTGGAAACTTCCTCTGCAGCAGGTGGCTCCTCACTCAGACAGGTGCTGAACTTTAGAGACACTATGTTAAAAAGCGCCCTGCACACTTTCACTTTTATTTGGTCTGAACCGTTAATGCAAAGCACCTTCTGGATCCCTCACTTACAGCCATCCATCCATCCATAACCTTACTCTCTGATATCTGACCCCTAGTGGTAATTATGAGGAATTACCAACCGTTAACAAAGAAACAGGATTATTTCTTCTCTCTGCAATAGTGCTGAACTGTGTATGGTGCTTTGCTTCTGTGATACTGTGCAAAAGAAATAGTCATTTTGGGAAATATGCTTGCTTTCTCACTGGGAGTAAGATGAGAAGATAGAGGAAGATAAGAAAATCTGAAGCGACACTCATCTGTCGCTTATCTTGGTTTGGTTTATCTTATCTCAGCATAAAGACAGGAAACATGAGAAACGTGGAGCCTGGCTCTTTGTGAGGATTAAATAAAGATACAGCATGTTGGTTTGTGGTTAGTGAGATGCTGTTCTAGGATGTTTTGGTCTTCAGGTGGAGCCACCTTGTCGTTTCACCTTGTTTCCAGTCTGTATGCAGAGAGTAAACGAGCGTATTTTCCAAAAATAGTCCTTCTAAGATAATTTATCAACTCCGATAGTAACTGTAGTTTTGATTTTATATTGATGACAATCATGGATTCTTTTTATATTGCATAATGTCTTTGTTATTGTGAGAGAACGCACTTTCAAATCTCACGATTGTTTTTCGGATATTACAGAATCATATGTTTGAACACAAAGGTTATTTGAATCTCGAACCAGCCCAGTTTTATACTGTACATCTTCTCTTGAATTGTCCAAAGCTGAGCAGCTGTGGACTCTGAAGTTCTCTCTTTCGATGGATGATACTGCCATTCACTTTTATATTTTAATCTGTCTTGTTTTTCCTCAGCCAAGCATATCTGTCCACTCCAGCGTCTTTTAGCCATATTTTTGTCTTTTGTGTCACAAATGTCTGCTGTATGTGAAAGACTGCCTCGCCTGTGAATCTCTTCTTCTTATGGAACTGCCAGAAATGTCATAATTAATACTCAGACAGAAACCTTAGTAGAGTGTCCCGAAATGATTTGAGATCTTTAAAATGAGAGCGACTTTAAGGTGAGTGTGGGCCAAAGGACTGCAACTGAAGGCAGCAGTGGGGGAAGAAAAAAAACAACAACAAAAAAAAGCATAAAAATGTGTTTTCATTTGGCCTCTTATGGACCTACAATACAGAACATCCCGAGTGTTTCAGTTCTTCCAGGTGAAGATTGTGAACATACGAGCTACTCTGAAAACCAACCGAGCACATCGACCCATTTTGAAAATAACAAAACAGATTTGATCCTAACAGATGTAGCCAAAAGGGAAAAAGGTGAAGACATTGACTGGATCACAATTTTTGGACTGTATGCGCGTGTGTGGGTGTGTGTATTTGTTTGCTTGTGTGATTTTTAAATTCCTTTTCAAAAGACAATTACATACCGCTTGACATGTACCTGCCAGAGAGATTATTTTAGGAGGAAAAAAGATGAAAAGATGAAAAAAAAAATAGCCTTGTTACAATATGGGAGAGAACTGCCAACAAGTACTGCTGATTGGGGCCTATTTTATTCAGTGCTGGTGTGTTGTTGTGCTTGTACATATATGTCTTTTCAATCATCCCTTTTTTCCTCTTGGGGGTGGGGTATCAAGGCAGGGGTGGGTCTTGTTCATGAAAGAGAAGAGGGAAAAGAATAGAGTATTTTGTTATTGTCCAATCAGAGGGTTGACAGTATGTATATATCTATATTGTATATATGTGATGAAAATGCGTTGGCTTTTTGTGTGACACTACCTTTTACCTGTACTATGGTTCTACATTCAGTGTTTCAGTGTTGATAATATATTTGGTTTGTGTTTATTTTCTTTTTTTATTTTGTCTCTGTCATTTCTTGTATTTTTTTCTCCTATTTGTCCTTTTTTTGTTTATTGCACGGTTTATTACTTTTGTTGTCCAATGAGGTGACACAGCTACTCTATGTATTTGTTTAGTGCTGTAAAATAACTCGAGTGTTATTAGAATCGTCGATACCACCGCCCACCCCACCCCCTTCCCCAATTTGCATGAATGGCACTTAAAGAAATAAAATATGGTAACTTCACTGTGGAATAATGTGCTGTTTGAGTCTTTTTACTGATTGATTTTTAGCGAAATAGAGAGTCCAAGCTTAACTACTTTCGTTTTTTTTTGTTTATTCATAACCAAAGACGACAAAGGTCCCATTAAACATAAAAGCAAACACACACACACACACACACAACATTCCAAAACTATTAGTTTATCTGAGATAAACAGGCTAATATTAATGCTAAATTTCAGAAGTTTAATCAATTGTTTAGATAAACGCTATTGTGCTCGACTTAGTTTTCTTTCCACTTTCAGGAATCCCTGACATATATACAGCAACTGAAGCACTCAGAAGAAACAGTTGCCACCAGAGACTGGACTTTGAACCCCAGAAGGACATTTTTGGACAACTGTTTCTACAACGATTTTAATCAGGCTGATATTAATGCTAAGATTTTCAAATTAGCTGTTAGCGGCCACGTTTTACAGAATTTTTATTTTCGTGTAATTGTTCATAAACCAAAGTATTCGGCAAAATTACTGTCTCCTGTTTTCCTGCACTAAAGGTAACGTGATCAATTTTCTTCCAAATCCATCTGATTTGAAGAAGAAAGACTTGAATGTCACTTGGAGGGTATTCACTTGGAAATCATTGGGGAATTTTATGCTTATCCTTTGAAGTGATGCAGTGTTACATTTCATTGACTCAAGGAAAACTTAACCTGATGTTGATGCTTGTTTATGATATTCCATCTTCTGGTGGGCAAGAATTTCTGGACAAATGTCATGTCCATGATTAATTACTGAGATGTTTAGTGGACTAAGAGCTATGCTGCTAACGTAGCTAACAGGAAATACAAATGTTTCTTCTGTGGCCTCATACAAGTGTCAAAAGAGAATTTGGCTGGTGTGTTATGTCCTGGCAGTAATCTATACAGTGGGCTATATCTTACCCACCCACCCAGCCTGTCAGACACCCTCCTAATGTTTCCATGTGCTAGAACACTCCTGAACATTTGTCTACCAGCACTGGAGGACATTCATTCGCCATAGGGGCTGAAGTCTGGCTGTAGTCTTGGATTTGTTGGCAGTGGTTTTAATAAAAGAAAAACCTTGGAGAAGATGGACGCCATATTAAAAGCCTCCTCTTTGCTGCTGATGACTCTGCTCTTGACTGTTCAGCTGAGCTCATCAGCACCAATACGTAAGCAACAATTTCCCTAATTTTTCATATGGTTTTAAAAAATAAAGAGTTTTGTTTAGAATAAAGTTCCCTACTGGTCTGAATTTAGTTGATGAGAGATGAAGAAGAAACTGCTTCTGGATAGCACAGGCTTCATAAAATAATACAAGCTGCTATCAACACCTTTTTCAAAATGTCACTGTCAATTCACTGCTTGGTCTAAGATGTGTGTGCCTGCTTGGATGTGAAAAATGTCCATTTTGACCTGCTAAATAACATGCTTGCATTTGTAGTTCCGTACCCTTTGAAGGAACTAACTAGACCTGGATCACTGCACCCCGTCTGAATAAGGTCATCGGACCTCTCCTTAACACTTACATAATAGGTTCAAGTTGACACTCTTTCAAGTTACACTATAGACTTTTAAATGCCATATTACATGTTTTTATATGCAGCACGGAGAAATGAATATGTATATATACATAGGTTTTTAGCTTTCATAGCAATGTCAAACTTGGTTTCCATGGTATCTTTATTGATGAGTAAAATTCTCCAAAAAAATACATAAATAAAATGATCCATAAATGTTATTTTATATTGTTGTGAAACTTATACATTTTGTAATGTACCACTTCTGACTTCTTTTATAGCTGCTGAATTTTTTCAGCCTTCAGCTGTTGCTGAAGAAAATAGTCAAGCAGAAGTTTTGCTGGAAAAGGGAGGTCAAGGCACATTTATAGTCGAAGGACATGACCTAGAAGAACCCGTTCAGAAGGAACTCATTCCAGTTGTTGCAGCAGAATCAGACGTATTTATAGAGGAGCAAGCTGACCCTGTCAAACTTCCATCATTAGAGGCACCTCCAAATGGAATCACAGCAGAGGTCAGCCCAGCTGTTGCTGCAGAGAGCGAGTCCTCAAAACAGCCTGATCCAGTTCCAGCAGCACCAGTCCCCGTCGTTCCCCCTGGGGCATCAAAAGAGGAAGCTCCAGAGGAAACTGCAGAAGTAGAAGCACCTGTTGCTGTTGCAGGTGCAATAGAAGCAGTGGCTCCAGAAGAACCTTTACTTGTTGTCAGCGATGACAGTACCAAATCTGAATCCCCAGCTTCTCAAGGACCTTATTCTGGTACACCAGAAGGAGATAAGTCTATTGAGACAAAGGAAGCTAGTCAAGTGGAAACTGTTCAAGAACTTACTCCAGTTGTCGCAGTGGAATCGATTCCGGTTGTAGTTGAGAAGCAAACACCAGAAGAATTGCCTGCGGAGGAAAATATGCCAGCTTCAACAAAAGACCTGGCACCTATTGCCATTGGAGATCAGGTCATTGTTGACCCTGAGGAAAATGTGCCCCATGAATCACAATCACTAGAAGGCGAATCTATTGTTCTTGTACCTTCCGACTTGGAGACAAAGGAGGCTGGTCAAGTGGAACCTGCTGTGGAGGAAGTCTTATCAGGCTTAAAGGAACCTGCTATAAGTGTTCCCATTGAGGTTTCTCAACAAGAGCCAGATCCAGAGGAACAAGTAGATACAGAGGCAAAACCAGAAAAGCCTCTAGAGGAAGATGCGGACACAGTAGAAGTTGCTGTCCTGATTGTTGAAAAGACTGAAGAGGTTCTGGGAACTAGTCAAGAACCCATTGTTGTCATTCCAATTCAGCCTGAGATGGAAGAGGGTGACCAAGTTGAACCTGCTGCAGGGGAAACGGTACCACAGGAGCCATTCCCAGAAAATCCAGTTGTCATTGTCCCTGTGGAAACTGCTGAAGGGGAGTTGGATCTGCAGGAGGAAGAGGTAGTTGAATCAATCCCCATAATTTCCCAAGGAGCATCAAATCAAGAAGCTCGAGAGGAAAATCCTGAAGTAGAAGAACCTGTTGCTGTAGAAAGTGAAGTAGAAGCAGCTGCTCCAGAAACACCTGTGACTGTTGTTGGGAACGAAGATGCTGGTGTGGAATCTGCCGCTTCTGAAGAACCTCTTCCTGGTACACCACAGGAAGAGTCATCCATTCTTTTCTCTGCAGATTTGGAGAAAAAGGAGGCTGGTCAGGCGGAACCTGCTGTAGAGGAAACTTTATCAGGCCCAGAAGAACCAGCTGTTATAGTTCCCATTGATGCTACACAACAGGAGCCACATCCAGAAGAAGTTGCTCCAGAAGCAAAACAGGAAGAAGCTTTCGAGGAACATGCAGACAGAGTAGAAGCTGCTGTCCTGATTGTGGACAATGCTGAAGAGGGCCTTGCTGCCAATCAAAACCCTGTTTCCAGTGTAACAGATGAGGAAGAATCCATAGTCCTCATTCCAGTTAAGCTTGAGACAGAAGAGGGAGCTCAAGTGGAACCTGCTGCAGGGGAAACGGTACCACAGGAGCCCGTCCCAGAGGATCCAGTTGTCATTGTCCCTGTGGTACTTGTCCAAGGGGAGCTGGACAAGGACGCAGAAGTTATAGTTGAATCAAGCCCTGTAATTTTCCCAGAAGCATCAAAGGAGGAAGCCCTAGCAGAAAATCCAGAAGTAAAAGTATCTGTTCATGTAGAAAGTGAAGTAGAAGCAGCTGCTCCAGAAACTCCTGTGGTTGTTGTTGGGAATGAAGATGCTGATGTGGAATCTGCAACTTCTCAAGAACCTCCTCCTGGTACACCAGAAGGGGACGCGTCTGTCATCCCCATCTCTGCAGACTTGGAGACAGAAGAGGCTGGTCAGGTGGAGCCCGCTGCAGAGGAAACAATATCAGGCCCAGAAGAACCTGCTCTAGATCCCAATGAAACTACACAACAGGAGCCAGATCCAGAAGAACAAGTTGAAACAGAAACAAAACCAGAAGAGCCTCAAGGGGAACATGCAGACACAACAGAGGCTGCTGTCCTGATTGTGGATGGCACTAAAGAGGAGCCACCTTCAACCTCACAAGAAGAGGAGACATCCATTGTTGTCATTCCTATTCCAGTTGAAAAACATGAGGGTGATCAAGTGGAGCCTGCTGCAGAGGAATTAGAACCGCAGGAGTCCATCCCAGAAGATTCAGTTGTCACTGTTCCTGAGGAACCAGCTGAAAGGGAGCTGGACCAGGAAGAACAAGATGTAGACGAATCGGTCTCCATAGTTTTCACAGAGGAGGAAGAATCAAACTCAGAAGAGACTGCTGTCATTCCCTTTGAATCAACCGAAGGACCAGATCAAGAGGACCTAATACTCATATTGCCTCTGGACGAGGACAGCACAGATGATAGCGTAGAAGCAGCGCTGGAGGATGATACAGTTTCTCTGGAAAATGAACACGACTTCATACACACATCAGTAAGTGAGAAACTATCTGAGACGGAGACCTTAGAGAAGCTGGTGGAAGTCCTGACAGAGCTCTTGAATGAAGACCCGGCGGAATCTGAAGCTGGTCTCTCACAAACCGTCATTCACGGAGAAGAAGAGATTGTTCCTGCTGCTTTGGAAGGTAGTGAGAATATACAGAGATGATTTCAAAAGAATTGGTAGAAAATTAGCTTTTATTCTCTTCAATTCTCTTCATCACACTTCCAATATTGTCGTACATGTCACATGATAAGACATCCAGATTTGGTATTGTATGCATTTTCTCTGGGTATTTAAGATGTGCATATCTGTGTACAGTGAAGCCAGGTAGATATGAATGGATGACGTGGGTTAACTTTCCCAAATGACTAATGCATTTGTTTCGGCCCCCTCCAGCACCGGTGAGCAGAGGGGCAGTGCTCGGTGCAGCATTGTTCACTGTGTTGTCGTTTGTCGTCATTGGAGTTGTTGGGACATTCATTACCAAGAAACTGCGATGAATGCAAGTGAGTGCAGTCATGCCAACTCATGGATGAATTTAATTATGAAATATTTTCTTATTTCTTAAATACCCTGAAAGCTTATCCCTCCGTCGCATTTAGTATTCAGTGCAAAAAGAAACCAAAACAATACCGGCTATTATTACCTCTGTTAAAGAAGATATCATATCAAATTTTGAAGTATTTATCTCTCTGTGTGCCGGTTTGTCTGTCTGTTAGCAAAATTGCACCAACTAGAAATACATCACATCACATAGAGTGACCTTGATCTTTTCAGGTCCCACTGAGTCCCACTGGATGCTTGTACTATATTTGAAGAAATTCCCTCAAAAGGATTCCTGAGATAACACGATAGCAAGAAAAGGATGTGGGATAACTGTGAATGTTACCTTGCCCTTTGACCACCAATAGTTTTTCAGTTCATCTTTGATACCCAGTCGACATTTGAGCCAAATTTGAAGAAATTCTCTTGAGGCATACCAAAGATACCGTGGTAACAAGAGACATAACGCCTCAGGCTTTTACTGGTGCAGAGGCATAAAAATATTTTAACCAAACTTTGTGCAAGGGTGCAGTACAGGCCAAGGAAGAACAAAAACCTGGAACATTTAGGGGCAGTTTAGCCTCCAGATGTTGTCGGCGTAACTTATACTGTCTTCTATTTTCTACATTCGCAATCAACGTTAATAACATTTTCCAAATCAACACTTAACACGAAGAAACTGAGGTTAATGGGTATGTCCTTTATTTGGCAAGTAATGGACAATATTTGGACGGAGCCAAGTGGCTGGCACATTAAGTCAAGTTCCACAGGGATAATAGATTTTGGTTAGCCAATCTGGAACCTAACATCACAATGGTTTCCCTTGTTGCTGAAAATAAGCGGCAAACACACATTTATGAGATTTGCACCTTTTTTTCAACGAGGCTATCTTCAAAAACCAAAACCACTTTTTACGTTTCAAAAACATGACTTTAATATCATCAAACTAGCCTTACATTTTTTCTGTTACCCTGGAAGTATTGTTTAGCTTATTGTTAGCAACCTCCTTTTTTCCCCCAGACACAAACACTTTAAAATTCACAATAGTTTACTGAGGTATTTCACTCAGTAGAACAAACTGTTGAAATATCTCAAGCTGATGTTACCAACCTTATTTCAGGTCTGAAAGATGTCAGGCCGAAGGAACCAGATATTATGAATGCTAACTTGGATTCATTTCTGCCTCACTTGGTTGATTACAGTTTAAATGTTGGTAAATCCTGATTGGTTGCTGTAGCATGTGACATCACCTTCCTCAAGTGGAGACACGCCCTCTTAAAGCAATACAGAAATCTCTCATGGGAATTAATCCAAACTGTTAATGCTATGACAGTGTGTTCATGATGGATCCCATTACTCACAGTAAGAAGCTTTCTGGAAGAAAAAATTTCATAAGTTTAATAAATATTTCAGATAAACACTATTGTGCTCGACTTACAGTTTTCTTTTCACTTTCAGGAACAGCAACTGAAGCACTCAGAAGAAACAGTTGCCACCAGAGACTAGACTTTGAACCCCTGAAGGACATTTTTGGACTTCTGTTTCAACAACGGTTTGGGTATTTCATCCCAGATACACACTGGACTGATGGAAACCACGTCAAAATAATACCTCTAGGGTTCCTACCATCTATTTAATACTGTGAAATGTAAACTGTGGGTTGGAAATAGAAAATCAGCTGCTTACTTTTCTGTGAAACATTTATGCCAGAATGATTTACAACTGATGCTTTTGTATGAGGCTGCACAGTGGTGCAGTGGTCAGCACTGTTGCCTCACAGCAAGAAGGTTCCGGGTTTGAGTCCCGGCTCGGGCACAGGATCTTTCTGTGTGGAGTCTGCATGTTCTCCCTGTTCCTGTGTGGGTTCTCTCTGGTACTCCAGCTTCCTCCCACAGTCCAAAGACATCAAGAGGGGACGAGGCTGATTGATACTCTAAATTGACCGTAGGTGTGACTGTGAGTGTGAATGGTTGTCTGTCTCTATGTGTTGGCCCAGTGATGGACTGGCGACCTGTCCAGGGTGAACCCCGCCTCTTACCTGACAGTAACTGGGATAGGCTCCAGCCCCCTGCGACCCTTACCAGGATAAGCAGAAGAAAATGGATGGATGGATGGCTGGCTTTTGTATGATAAATGAACGTACGCATATCATGCTCTTTAAAATGTGTATTTGCAGTACATTTATGAATGCATTTTTTTTCCATTTGTGTGTTTTGGTCAAGAAAAAAGAGAAATATGAATCATGACAAATTTGTTTCGAGGGCTTGTTGTGCTCTCTGATTGCTCAGATGCACCAATGAGCTCAAACTAAACTATGCGCAGGTGTAAATGTTTTCTTTCTTATGGTTGTCTAACCCCACTCTGATCACACTGTAATCACAGAATGTTCTTTCCATACAGCATGTACATTTCCAGTGGCCTCATGCCTCATAGATATTGTACACCACATGCATGAAAAGGCACACACATGCTGTTTAGCAGCCAAGTAGACCTATCGCTTTCCCCGCTCGTTCATGCAGAATGAAACAGAGAGCTCGCCTATCAATCACACACTGACATGCTGCAGCACTAGCTATGCCCATGACTCATCCACACTGTAAATAGTTTTAGGGTGGTAAGAAGTATACCATGTTCTAAATCAAAGCTTTTTGAAACTCTATTAAAACAGTAGCAAAGTATTGCAATTGTTGCACATGCTACTGAACTTGTAATAACCATGAATTATAGCGATTGCAAGAAACTGATGCAGGTTTACGAAACTTGAAGCAGCAGGATCCCCAAATAGATTTTTTTCTTATGAATAATAAATTTGTCATTAAATATTTTGCTATATTGAAACTTTATTATCATTTAAAAAAAACAAAAACCTCCCCTTAACTGTGATTGCCTTTTTCATCTTTTCTTACCACATGATCTCTGACATTCAGGACAGATCCACTGAAGTGGGGGGGGGGGGGGGCGGGCGGGTCTGATGATGCACCCAGAGCTGCACCTGTTACTGTAGCCTATGTAGTGCGGGATGAAACATAGCATGACTGAACATCTGGTCTTCAAGTCAGTGGGTCTTTTGAATGGGTTTCACTCTTAAAATATTTTACCATTTTGTCATACAGCTTAAAATATGTCTGCAAATAATTGGGAATTTGGCTTTTTATGTGTCTTCAAAAAAACAGCAGTTGGTTGCAAGACGCTAAACAAGAATACAGAGGTTGTTGTGGACATTTAACGCCATCACGGTCAAACTGGAAAAAGCTAGTTTTGGTGGATCTGTGGTAAATGTTAGCTTTTCACCTCTAAAAAGATCATCCTCCTGAACAGAATGTGTACACTGGAAGCCTATTTTTTTGCAAACAAAATTAGTATCAATATCTCATCTCATATTAATTAAGGATATACATTGCTAACAAGCTAGCCAGCTAGAGTTCATGTAAACAGAACAATTTTTAAAGTGGCTTCTTTTTTAAACACTTGCACAAATACGGCAACCTGGCAATGTTCAGAAGCCAGATGTCTCAGTGGCTTCCCCCTCTGCTACATGGTACACCCAAATACTTACTGTGTAGTTATGCTTTATTGCTTCATTGTGCATGTGACATTACTACAGTTGTGAGCACGTTTGGCGCCCTGTGGACCTGGTTCCAGACCAGGATGAGGGGAACTTCCTCTCCCTTCTCTCTCATGCACTGCAGAGTAGCTCCCTCAACATTCCAAGAGTCAGGCTTCAGATTTCAATGTTTAGCATTGTGTGTACCGGTGAACAAATACACAGGTACATGCACTTTCCCTCTCTCAGTTCTTCATATCACCTCATCTGTTGGTAGTACTGAGGACTTAGGTGGAGGGGCTTAATAACCCTGAGGTAGGAAAATCTCTTTAATAATGTAAAAAGCCGCCTGCTGCAGTTGGTGTCAGAACACTAGTGGTTGATGGCCATGCTGGTGTGGGAGACAAGGAATTCCAGCTGTCATAAAGAGCAGGGGGACCTGTGACAGCTGTCAGCCAGACGGACGAGGGAAGGTCATCTGGTGGAGGACTTGAGTAGTAGGGGTGGACACTTGTTAAATGGGGACAGGAATCAACACATCTGGTGGAGGGATGATTTTAGAAGTCAGCTGACACACATCAGAGGAGCAGTTGAGGCATGAACATGAACTTCTCTACAAATGGAAAATTCTGAATTGGAGATGCATTTTACTTAAAAAAAACAAAAACAAAAAAATCCCTGGCTCAGTTCCTTCAGGTGATACCACGTAGCATAAAGTCACACCGTAACACATCTCCTTTCATAATCGTGAATAGACAGAACACAGTTACCTTTTATTCCTGTGAGGTTTATGTAAGCAACTAAAATAGACACAGGGACTCTCAGGTTCAGGCTATTCTTGCAGAGAGAGTGTAGAGTTTTGTGACCACACACGTTAGCAACCAGTTGATCTCATTATCCGTGCCAGGGAGGTTTTGTTTTCAGCAACTTTAGTCTTTCTTAGCAAAAATGACAATGCTGATCTTCACGAAACAGGGTGGCCAGGTGGAACGCGGGCCAAGGAAGAAGTTACTGCAGTCTGAGGCGGATGTGAATGATGCAGGATTGCCCACTTGAATTTTTATTCGTTGCAAAATAGGACATTTAACTGACAGAGTGTTCAGATGCTTAAGTGGGAGAAGGTGTTACAAATTTCTAAAACAGAAAAAAGAAATGTAACTTGTCATCACAGCTACAATTGGCACTCTATAAATCTTTTTTTTTTCAGCCAGAACATAAGAAAATGCGTCTTCTTTCAAACAGAATAGAATGCTCAGAGCAGAAAACTCAAACATTTTTTTTCTCCAAGTGACAAGAGAACCCTCCGACTTCCCCGTAGACTCCAATATTAAATTAGACCTGGATTTTCAGGAGGGAAACTAAAACGGGGGCCTTTTCTCCAACTTGCTGTAGGCTATTTCCCTGTTTTGTTTTTTTACGTCCCAAAAATATTTTTATATCATTGAACTCAGCAGAGTCCCATGGTATAAAATTTGATGCGATCGCTGTCATAGTTTTGAGTAATAAGCCAGATCTGCGTCTCTCAAGTGAATCCTTGTCAGAACAAGTCAGTTACCAACGCCGTGGCAACCTCTAACTGCAGGTGAACCCTCCCAGCTGAAGTCTGAGGAAATTACCAAACACCCGACCAATGTTCCTGTCAATCTGGCGTGTATTTGAAGTGGTAATATTGCTAGAATCATGATGTTCTCATTTATAACTGAGATTAAGACTTAGACAAACCTTGATATGCCACACAAACAGTGGAGGATTAATTATCATGAAAATATGATTCATGTCTTAAATCTTGTCTTTTCTCATTTGTTTCAATTTCTCTGGTAATATCCTATTAAAAACACGACATTATTACATCCTTGACTGAAGTGGGCGCTCTCTGAGAGCTGTTTGACGTAATGATGCTCAAACTACCGCAGCCCTGCATTATTTATTCATCTTGCTCTTGTTACCATTCACAAAACTCCAGTCAGAAGTCGGTGTGATGAGGACCAGTTCACGGTAACGCAGCAGCCTCTAGTGGCCACACACGTCACCTGTCAACAACCACACACCTATTCTGGGTTTACTCTCTGAGAGGCAATTTCACCTCTCTATGTTGAAAATAACAGGAACTTCAGCAACTGTGTGTGTGAGAACCTGACAGGTTTGTTGTCGTCTCCAACAAGTAAAACCTGAGTTTTTCTGGACCATTTTATCACAGCAGTTACATGTCAGCAGAGATAACTTTAACACTGTGTGACTGTCTGCTATTTTGTAACCGCTGGGATCAAATCAAGATTGTTACTATTTTGAATTTGCATCATTGTGATTATGCGCTTTTATTCATCGGGTATTTAATTAACTGGATGATCCATTACAAACATTTCTGACCGGTTATCCGACAGAATAATAAAAACCAGAGACCAGACGAGAGAGACGATCCTATCCATGGTGAGAATGTCAGAGACAGAGAAGGGGCCCTTCATCCATCTCCACACACGATGAGCTAAACGCATTGTGAGTTCATTAAACTACATTACTATTCATTTATTCATGTCCACATGCATTCAGTTTTAGAGAAAATAAAATTGGAAAATGGAGTCCTAACTTCATTCAGGGCTCTGAAAGATGATGTGATTCAGGCTGCTGAGCCGAGGCTGGGTGTGGTACGCTGCTTCAGTGTCATAGCATAGACGCCTTCTCACTGAGGACCAAATCTCCAAATTGTGATTCAATTCCTATATTTTCAAATTGCTGTGTGGAAAATGCCAAGGGGCTGAAAATTAAAGAGCTGAAACAGACATCTTAAGTGAAACCACATCCTGGTAAATTGGTTGATATTTTCATGTTATGAAACCGCTACGAATGCGTGAAAGACATCTGACGTTGACGTGCAGTGGTGGGAGGTTGAAGCATCCGATCTTCAGTATTTGCATGTAAGGGTACTCTAATTTTACCCCGCTACATTTCTCTGAACCAATCAGCTACTCGTGACTTCAGAGGAAAAAAAGTGTTTTGCAAAGAAAACAGGCAGATGAGGATGATTTATTCCTAACATATCAGCAGAACTGGAACACCTGAGAGGTCAAGGGTTATGGGACAGAATGCTTCCACACTCGGGAGGACAAAATTATCACACAGAATGTGTACAGTTACTTTTGATATCCCAGTGAACTCAAAAGATTGAATCCTCTTACATCAGTGTTTTTTTTAATGGGTACTTTTACTTTTTTTAAGTGAGTAATTTAGCAACAAAGACACGTGTACTTCTTCTACCACTGTCAGTGAGTGATGCATTTTTTTCTTAAAAGATCTAAATTTGAAGTTTTGCTGAGGAAGCAATATCAAAGTCAAGGTAGGAGAATTACATTTTTCACTGCCGGCCTCCCTGCTTCCTTTTGCATGAAAAAATTATTCATAGACTGGCAATTTACAATCTCCGTATTTGGAATTTTCAACCTTACTGGAATACAAGGGCTCTAATGCTGCTGCATCTCACCAGCAGGTGTTTCAGAAAGGAACATGTGACAATAGGGACCAGGCAGCAAACATATCACAGCAGAAGAGGGTGTATTTGAGCACCTTGCCTGCAGGCCCATGATGCTCACAGATGGGTTCCTAGTGGGCTGCAGCGTGGACAGGACTGGAGAGGCGAGCACAGAGCCTGATCGTCTGCAGAAGCCAGCCTGACTTGAACAATATTGTCACGTCGCTTTGTTACCGGGGTCTGGCAGGCAGGCAGGCTGCCTCCCCCAACTACACCACCTTCCGAATGAGTTACTGAGGAGACTCAAGCCTCCATCCGCCATTTTCAGCAGATTGAAAGCAGGTAGAGCAAAAATAAAAGCACAAGTCCCGGTCAAACAAAGCAGGTAAGTGCGCGTATTAGTCAAACAATTATAAAGCTGCAGCCGCAGGAGTCCAGCATCGGGGGGAGAAGGCGAGAGGACCGCAGCCTGGACGGGTAACAATAAACTGCACCGTTCAGGCGCTGTGCAGCCAACGTACACAGTAGTCTGATTTATTTGTTTAAGCCAACTTTTCACGGTGAGCCGACAGCAAACGCCTCACATACACACGCACAGTGAAACCTCCTGCACCGTTTGTTGCTTGAACTTCAGTTAGGAGGGATTTAAACATGTCTGATCACAACTACCAGCGGATTATAATAAAGACAAATGAACAAACCCGAGACTAAGTTAATCCATCTTCCAACAGGCTCAGTAGAAGACTAAACAGCCTCAAGCAACGCAAAGCAAACACTAGACTGAATTTCTGCCTCTAGTTGTCTTGAGTTTGAATTGAAAATCTCCAAATATGTCCCGTGAAAGGTTGAATCTTTTAGATTTGTAATGCAGGGTGCAACAGTAAAAACATGATAGAAGCCTATTGTGCTCCAGATGCCAGTTTTTCTCCTCCAGCTGGCTCAAAAATCAAGTTGCTGAAGCATCATGTGTGCCGGAAATGTTTGGTTATGGACACAAAAACAAACTCCATGCCAAAAATGAGCTTAAATAATCACTGGTAATTTTCTTCAACTCTTATTCAGTTTGGACTTGTGTAGATGTTCTGATGTTATTTTGTATTACAGTTCTAAGAGTGATATATTTGACTGTGACAAAAGAAACTAATTGAAGACATCACTATGAAAGAAACAATTTCTATTCTGATATTTTAGAGGTGAAATGGCAAATGGAGGGCAAAAAACAAGTAGTAATTCATTGGCTGGAGCTGCGGTATTTGTGAAATGGCTTTTGTGTCTTTATTTCTTCTATCGGGTTTCCTGGTCAGATGTGTTAATATTCAGGCAGCTTGAGGTTGACTTTGTGTGTAAGAGTCTGTGCATCAAGATGAAATTAACAGTTCATCCCCATTGTAAAAGAAACTTCTTTTTTTGTGTCATTTTATTCATTTTGAGAGCATTCTGTAAATTTAATTACCTTCTGTGTTTCCTCTCCAGTTCATGCGATAACACGCTGGTAACCTGCCTGATTTCACTGGTATAAAATCTTTAAAATAGATGAATATCAACCAAGTTGAACATGTCACTGAAGAAGGCAGCTTTTTGTTAAGAAATGTCTGTCTTTCTTTATCTGAGGTCATGGCTATTAGTGGTGGGACGGTGGAAACTCTAGATGAAATCCCAGCTCATGTGTGGAGTGGCTTGCCTGACTCCTTGAGTCTCGGACCTTCTGCTATAAATCAAAGCCGCATTGGTGAGTACGTCAGCGCGTCTGTGTCACACGGCGGTTATGTCCTCTGACTGTTGAGGGCATGATAATCAGAAAAGAGGAGAGGAGAAACCAAAGCTGACAGCACAATTATCATCGCATTGATTGTGCACAGAGGAAATCCTCATTGATACTGTACAGGATTGTTGATATAAATAACTTCATAGGGTTGTGCCAGCATGTTCAGATAATTTATTTATAACTAGAAGGCACTGGGAGAGCACACAGGAGTGATTTTTCCAAAGAAAAACAAGCAGCGATGAGCTGAAATTCCTCAGCCACCCATCCCCAGGTTTGGAAATTAGTTCTGACCTAATTTGGAAGGGATGTGGTCGACCCACTTGGAGGAGTATTTAAGGTGGAAAACAACAAGTCATTTCCTGTTCCCACCAGGTGGCACAGTTGACTGACAAACATGCAGACAAACGCCACCATAGACATGACCTTCTTGGTGGATGTGCTAATAACAAGAACAATGAATTATTATTATCATTACTACGTGCAGCCGTCCAGTCAGAAGTCTGCAAATACTGTTTTTTTGTGCGTTCGTAGCAGCCACTTAACAAGCTGTAAGATAAAATATGAATGAATGAAATGACACATCTTAGTTTACGAAGTCTCTTGTGTTAGAGATACATCTCTGGTGATTGTGAAAACAAAAAAACAACAACAATTGGATGAAAGCTGGTTGAAAACTGGTTAAAACTGGACCTCACAAAGACTGGACTGTGAAGGAATGAAGCCAACAAAATATAATCTGGTTACGATTGTAGAAGTCTTTACTTGAAACATCAAGTTCACCTTCACCACACGCACAAAGACACGTTGCTTTGCGTCTTTAATTATCACAGGGGCTTTCAATACTCATCACTTAAAACCACAGTCATGTTTATATTGAGATGTGAAGGATGAAAAGTTTTGCTCCAAAGGAGGTGGCGGGGCAAAACCCCCCCCCCCCCCCAAAAAAATCTGCCTGTTAACATCTTTTATACACGAATGAAGTGTTGATTATACTGACGCATCATGGAAGGAGAGAAATTGTGAGCAGGTTGCAAAGAAATTGGCTGACATGTTCAGAAACACAGTTTGATTTCCGGATTTAATTCCGTGCCTCACAAGGATGGGATTAATTATCCCTAAACCTGGTGAACAGTGATACTTTCGTGATTCCACAATGACCCTCAAGAGGACGGTTGTTGCGCAAGAAAGAATCAAAGAAAATAAGTGTATAGAGTTACTTGTTCCCAGTGAATTGAAAACAAAGTACAAGATACAGAACATTACCCAACCTATGTAACTTTTTTTGGAGTATGTTTGACTTTTGACAGGTATGCTAACACTTACCACCTGCAACCATTCGTTGTGCTAAGCTAACTAGCGGTCAGCTGGTCTCAGAGGAGAGAAGGGTATCTATCCTCTTGTCTGGCGCTGGAGAAGATGGATGATAAGTTTAATTCCCCAAAAAGTTGCTTTGGTCCCACAACATGCAACATTCTTGCTGATGACATTACATGAAAGGAGCTATTGACCCGCGATAAATGAGATGACTCACAATTTTCCTTTCATAATATCAACCCATTTGCTGACGAAAACCTCGAACGTAACCAGCATGAGATGTTTTTTGCTACTTTTTTCATTTCCAGGTGTCTGGGCTACACGGGTCATTCCTAAAGGCAAAAGATTTGGCCCCTTTGTTGGCGAGAAGAAAAAACGGTCCCAGGTGACCAGTAATGTTTACATGTGGGAGGTATGTTGTCAGCTGCTCTGTTGGAATCTTTCTCTAAAACACTCACCTCCACCTTTTAGAGGTGCGCTGCTAAAATGAGCCCAGCTACATTCGATATTTGAGCTCAGCACCTACAGCTGAAGAGCATGAAGATGAGTCACCTCTGGAAACTCTACCATAAATTCACTCCAACTTTACTCTGAATTCACCGGTACTTTTAATACACATCATTAGTTTCTGTCATTACACCTACGGCAAATTCTACTGATAGAATTCATCGTTTTCCTCCCTAAATAGGTGTATTTCCCAGCACGCGGCTGGATGTGTGTCGATGCAACAGATCCCATGAAGGGGAACTGGTTGCGCTACGTGAACTGGGCTCGCTCCAGTGCAGAGCAGAACCTTTTCCCCTTGGAGATCAACAGAGCTATTTACTACATAGTTTTAAGGGTAAGGCAATCACTTTCATACAGCTTCTATATCCAGCGGTGCAACAAATGAAGAAAAAGAATTTGTGACAAGTATCCAGAAATTATTTGGTTGAAAATGTATCATAAACTACTCCTCTTGTTTTTGTTTTTTTTTATTTAATTTAATTTTTTTTTTTAGAAAGAATTTCAACACATTGACACATACAGTTTACAATTTCAACACTTCCTGGGTATGTTTAAGGGAGCCTGTTTGAGAAAAGCAACTGCAATCAAGGATAAGCAGTGACACAGTGGTGGTTATCTTGTCATTTGCCCAATCTTGCTGTGAGCACATTCACATGAACGGGGCGGTGTTGGCACCAGGTGGCCAACCGTTAATATGAAGAAGCCTCACATTGCACCGAAAGAGAACAACAAAATAACCTTTAACAAATTCGGGCTCTGATATCGGGCCAGAAGCAACCCAACCAACATTTCAGACTGTGTGAACACGTAGCAGGATCCGAGATATAATCTTTCTATTTAATGAATGCAAGTCTTTAGTTTGTGTTTTTTTTTTAAGCTGCACCCCTGCTGGTGTTCTTGCACAAAGACCTTAAAGTCATATAAGATAAAACAGTCGCTGTCGTCTTCGGTGCAAATCAAGGATTAAATACTGAGCATAATTCAAACCAGTTGGTATGTTTACTCGCTAACTGGTTTTATATCTCATCTGGGAAAGGGGAGGGGTTTCGTGTCACTGCCGACTCACCAAGTTTCTGTCATTGACTTGTGTTAATATATTGTCAGTTTGTGTGGCGCCTCCATATGTTTTTATTAGGGATGCATGATATTGAATGATATGCTGATATTTGAATACTGGTAGCTGATGTTTACCATTATTATCTGTTGTAAAACAAATTCAAATGATCGCCACATTATGTACATACTGAAAAAAAAAAATCAGGCAGTTAATTTGGGAAGTCCCACAACATTTGAAAGAGCCCTTAAATCTTATATGTATTGTTTTCCTTGTCCTTTCCTTGATGAGCAAAGAAGAGACTTAGCAACGGACCAGTACCAATGATGTGCTGGTATTTTTGATCTCTCGATCTTTAACACAGCCTGCTCTGGAGTGGTTCAGATCTGCTGCACATGTAACCATGGTGATACACCCTAGTGAAAAGTGAACTACTTGCATGATACTGAAAACCCAGAGATAAACCCAAAGCCACCCCCCCCCCCACCTGAAAATCCTGCTTTGTAGTAAAGGCCCAAGGTAGATTTTCTGTGCTTTGTGAGCTCATTGTTCAAATGTTTCAAGGTGATACTTCACTCAAAAAATGAGTAGCTTGCGTTGACTCTAGTGTGTTGAACTCACAAAGATAATTTCCCTCCTGCATTAATCTCCTGGGACTCCAAAATTCATTTTAGTTCAAGTCGCCCAACTGTGAGTTCCTTAAAAGACAAATTCCCCTTTTTGGGTGAAGTGTCACTTCAACTTCGTACTCAGGCAAAAAAATGTTTTGCGGAATATATTTATATTTAAGTACCCTTTTAAAATGTAAGTGATTAAACTGGGTTATGGTTGGTTTGCAGTGTAAAATATGGGTCATCAGAATATAATGCAGATGTGTTAAAACTTTCACATTTTTTGTTGGTCCAACTAAGGTAAGTAGACGTTTGCTTTGGTAACAACATCCCTGTCACACAGGCCCGCCATCCATAATGTGGACTCTTAAAGGATACGAGCATTCCCCCCACCCCCACCCCCACCCCCCCAAAAGACAGATTAGATGCACTGTGTCCCAAATATCCTCTTTGACTCTCAGCAAGCCTGGCTGTGATTGGTGGCCCAGCTCATCTCTCATTGTTGCAGCCTATCGGGCCGGGAGAGGAGCTGCTGGTGTGGTACACAGTGGAAGACAACCCTGAGATAACAGCTGCACTGGAGGAAGAAAGAGCCAGCAGTTTGAGCAGGAAAAATTCACCCAGGGCGAAGCGAGGTGAGGCCTGCCTTTCAGCTCCCATGACATTTCTGTTCTGTGTCGATATTAAATGTCTCGGCTGCTAATGTGCAACAACGGCCCCCGAGTTAACCACGGGTTGATTTGTGTTCAGCTCAAGTCGAAGTTTAAACTGGCGAGCTAGCTTGCTACTAATGTAGGAAGGCTAGTGGTAGCTAGCGCTGCGATGTGTGGTGCTTTTCTCTACTTTGATATCCGACGTGAAACTCGTCGTTACGAGCAGATGTTGCTCTAAATAACCTCCAGCCGACCCACTGGTTGATGTTAAAGATCCCGTCTAACTGCTAAAGGCGCATCGGTGCAACTTTTAGCAGCTTTTCCTCCTTCTCTGGGTCCTGTCGAGGATGTGACCTTCCTTGAGTTCCTAAAGCATGAAAGCCATCCATCGGCGAGCCTCTCTACTTGATGATGGCCTAGCAGGTTAGCTTACTAGCGTTACCTTATCCAACTCCCGGCCTGTTGGGGAGCAAGTGTTAGATATCATGCTTAAATAAAGCCGTTATATCTTGCGGAGTGTATCTAAAATTACCCGGCTCGTCGTTTTGGGTCCAGAATAACCAGTCCATCGGGTTGTCAGACTTGGTGTTGCAAGCTAGCTAGAGCTAAAGCTAAAGTCTGAACGCACGGACATCACGGTGCAGATGGTAAAGTAACTTCTGATTACAAACTGATTTCATCGACCTTGGATAAAGTTGTCCGGCAGGCGTGTATTGAATTAACTCGGTTATTGTGATTTCATAGCGTTCGTAACTGATAATGAAAGAAAACACCCAAAAAAACATACACGGCATCCGGTTAACTTCGGGTGAAGTTGTGTAATAACGTGATTGTTACCTAAAACTCACAACGAGCTCCTGATAAAAAGACATAAACCATCAGTTGAAGCTCATAATTTGCTCCAAATACCCACCTCAGCCTGCTGTACACGTCTCTCAGTGCATTTGCCATTATGAACTCAAAGACTGTTTGTTTCCATAAGACTACTGGAATGTGCAGGTAATCTAACGAATAAACCAAATTATAGAAAATTTAAAAATGAAGACTTGGGGTCTGATATCTGACAATTTTTTTGTAACATAGATAAATTGGTCATTGAGGGTATTGTCTTGTTAAGATGTATAACAAATGCATTACAGAGGTTTTATTTGACAAAATAGCATGAATACAATGTGTTTGTCATTCAGATGCTTGTAGACATCTTTTCCAAACTCTCACTTTCTTTATATGTAACTGCGCCACATCAAAACAAGCAATAATAAAAAGATCCCCAAAGGCTTCAGCCGCTAATGCAGTCACCTCTGTACACTGAACTGTAGTGACTCCGAACTGCAAAGTCATCTGATATTACTCAGTTCATCTTCAAACAGTATTTTTAGCTTTTAGCTCAAGGAATCGTTTCAAGGTAGTTTTGGTGACATTATTCAGGAAATCGAAGCCTCTTTTATTCCTCCTCTTACATGTGTTAGAAGCTAGTTTTCATTTTACACTGCAGGATATTTATAAATGAAGCTATGTTTTGTGGTATTGTGTAAAATGATCTATATATATTTGTGCTTTATAATTGAACAGGCTTACATCACATTAATTGTGCTAAATACTAAATTGAATGAACCGGCATCCTGTATTTTACCATGTGTGTCCGAGGAGGCTGCCTACACACGGCTGCTTTAATCAAACAGGACACCAACTCCTGATGAATGAGAGAAATGTTCAATGGGCTCCTTGAATGTTACTACAATTAAACTAGAGAAATGCTTGGGTGTTTGTGTTGCGGCTGTGGCCTTTAGCCGCCTTTGACCAGTCTGGTCAGAAGGAATGCTAGGTCAGATGACCTTGTTGACACACTTTACTGATGAGAAGTTGCCAGGGGCGCCTGTTGAGACAATTGTCATGATGAAATACACCCGAGGCTCAGTTGTCTTATTTATTTATCTATTTATTTATTTATTTGCACGTGACGCTCACAGAAAGTTGTTGTGGAGACGGTTGTTGTTTGATTTTAGGTTTACATGGTAAACTTGTCAAAAAACAATTACACATCCACTAACAGGGGAACGGCATCATCTTCTGAGCCAAATATCTGGTCAGTAGGACTCTGGGGGTCATTGCTGCTTGGGGCTGTCCAGGTCGTCTGTAGTTGCTTTCTAGAGATGTTTCACAGAGGACTGTTGCCTTTTCTGTGGGATGAGTGCATCAGTGTTGCTGACCAGCTCAACAATCGGCATAAACCTGCCATAAAACTTTTTGATACAAGGAGGAGCTGTAGGGCCATGTTGAAACTCTGTAGCTTTCACATCATTAGAATTACCTCTTATATTACTCTCATTCATTTGATACACTGTTTGTGCTACGTCATTCTTGATGATGCCAAACTTTTTTCTTTTTTTTTTGATGGAATAATATAAAGGATTGACTGGATTGATTTGTGCATCTTAGCTCATCTTGAGATGAATTGAAGCTGGTCAAAATGGACAGTTAACCTGAAGCAGTGGGAAAATGTAGCTCTGGTAGATTCCCTCATGACCTACACATTTTCTACTCGTGCAGCTTCTTGTAAAACTTTGTTACAATCTTGTACTTATCTGATGCTGTTATCTGTTACCTACAGCAAGAAGAAAGCTGCAGGAGAAAGCCGGACTAGCTGATTTGGGGGAATTCAAGAAAAGTGGAAACAAACCTACTGTCAAGGAGATGTGGGATGGGGAAGGTAAGTGGACTTATTGTCATGGATAATAGGTATCTTTAATTTGTGATTTTTCTATATTTCAGGTATTTTACACACTCCTCTTCCCCATAGATCCCATTTAACAATGACTAAGACAAAAACAAAACCTACTGATATGTGTACCCACGAGGAGCCGAGTCCAACATGTAATGTCTCTGAAGGTATACAACACCAGAAAGTAAAAGAATAAAGATAATTTACAATTACAATCCAACACATCACAATTAAAAGTCTACATTTGTACATCATCAAATGTGATCCACTCATCCTGTGAACCTGTCTTGAGTAGTTATTAAAGTATGTTGTGTTTTGTTGAGAAAGGCTGACTTTGATTCTCCTGGTTCATTTTTGCAGGTCTGAAGGAGGAGGATGTGGGGTCATTGACCAAGGCACCCTCACAGAAACTCCAGGAAGCCAATCCCACAGAAAGCACCGGCTGTAAAGATGTGCAGGACATGTCATCAGTTATGATAGACAGGAGAAATGGGGAGGAGGAAGAGGAGGAGGATGCTAATGATTTGGAGGATCTGAATGAAGCACAGCAGCAAACTGCTCAGCTTTCTTTTGTGGCTGTGTCCATGTCAACAATGCACCCTGGTCTCAGCAGTGAGGAACAAAGCCATACAGAGTCTAAGGTAAAGTTTGAGTCGTCCTCGCCTTTCGGGCAAGAACCAGAGGTGGATCCTGAACTTGACCTTGATCCTGACCCTGATGGTGACCTTGAAGGGGATCCCCATGGAGAGTCATTTCCCTGTCAGCACTGTGAACGCCACTTCTCCACCAGACAGGGTCTAGAGCGTCACATACACATCCATGCCATCAACCCTCAAACACAACTGTTCAAGTGCCGCTACTGCAGTAAATCCTTTGGCTCACAGGTCGGGCGGCGGCGGCATGAGAGGAGGCACGAGAGCGGACCCAAGAAAAAGCCTGGCTCCCTGGCTGGAACTGCTAATCTACTCAGTCCCATGGTGCAGACTGATGTTTCAAGTCCGGACTGCACCAGCCCAACTAGTCACTATGTAGCCACGGGGTCTCAGTTTACAGGAGGACATCTACAAATCTCTGAAGTGCAGAGAAAGGATCTGGTGCCTCACACTGACCGTCCTTTTATATTAGATGAGAACGGGGAGTCCAAGGAACTGCATCCTTGCAAGTACTGCAATAAAGCGTTTGGCACACACACAAACATGCGCCGACACCAACGCAGAATACACGAACGACACTTGTTACCCAAGGGGGTTCGCAGGAAAGGCATGCTGCTGCAAGAGGCATCAGCGCAGCAACAGCAGCAGCCAGATGAGTCCCCCAATACCAGCCCCCCACCTGTATACGTGCCCAGTGCAGACACTGAAGACGAGGCAGACAGGGATGATTATGCAGTTGACATTTCCAAAAACATCTCTGAGAATCTGAGCTTCTATATTGACGGCAAGATCGTATCCACCAGCACCGTTAGCAGCTGTGAGGTGATAGAAGTGGATTCTAGATCCGCGGCACTGTTTGGTCTGGATACGGTCATCATCAACCCAAATCAGATCAGTCAGGCACTGAAGGTGGAGGGTAGAATGAGTGCTGCGAAGCAAGTCTCCAACATTTGCCAGCAAACATCAAAAAGAAGAACATCAACACCACCTCTTGTTCCCAGCCTTAAAGTGGAAACAGAAACATCGTCTCTCAATGCCTCGTCATCATCCTCTACATCTTCCTCTTCTAACTTGCTAGTGGGAGGAATTTTCCAGCAAGATCCATCAACATTTCAGCGAGAAAAAACAGTTTATCTATCACCTAAGCTGAAACAGCTCCTCCAGACACAAGACATTCAAAAGTCTACCATCACTCTGATAACAGAAAGCCATAGACTGGCCTCCCCACTGTCAGTCACGCCACTGCCTGGTGCTTCAGGCAGGTTTAAAAGAAGAACAACTTCTCCTCCGTCATCTCCGCAGCTCAGTCCCGCATTTAAATCAGAGAGCTGTAAAGCTGAGGCGGCAAGTTCATACACCCTTAAGGTGCCAAAGCTGGAAAATTGCAGCGTCTCACCTACTGGAAGCTCTCTGGACAAAGATGAAATGGACACCCTGAGCCCGTCTGGAACTAATATACATGGGCACCCCTCCTCTGGTAGTGGAGGAAATTCCTGCAATCAGCAGCCTTTAGACCTGTCAAGCACAGTCTGTAGAAGAAGTGACACATCAAACAAGGTGGTCGGGGACTCAGCTCTTGATTTGAGCTTGAGTCGGAAGAGCAACGTTGAGCCTGAAATGAAGGGAAGTCCGGCACCACAACAGTTGATAAAAAAGAGAAAGCCTAACACCAGCATGCTTGAAAAGGTGCTGATGAACGAGTATGTAGGTCTGTCCTTGGCTGGAGACGAGGGCCCCTCGTCCTTAGCGAACCTAAGTTGTTTTCATTCTCGGTCTCCAAATGTAGCATCAGAGTCTGCCCACCCCTCTCCACCCTCTTTAACCCCTGTCACTATGAACCCCTCTTCCCCTGGCACCTCCAGTGTGACATCCCCAACACCGCCTCCCCCTGTATTGCCCACCATTCCCTCGCCGCCAATTATAGCTGACTCCCCTCTTTCTCAGCCTTCAGACTCGTCTACAGCAAGACCTCTTCCTGTCCTGTCCCCAAAAATGTCTCCAAGGTTGGTTGAACATGTGTCAGACTCTGAGGAGATGATGGTAGCTGAAGAAAACAAAGAGGAAGAGAACCATATCCCTGAGACACTGGACCCTCCAAGCACTCTGCCGAAAGAACCCTTTTATCATTCAGCGCCCAGCTCCCCTGAGCCACCATTAGTAGGACTGTCCGCTACAGAAGACGTTTCTCTAACTACGACTTGTAACAGTCTGCAAAATGGAGAAATGAATGAAGACCTCAACTCAGTCATGGAAAAATCTTCGAACTCTGACATTACTGCTCTCTCATCCCAGCCAGAAACCTCCTCATCCACATCTCCGCCTCCTCCCGCATTACATGACCCACCCCCTTCACCGCTTCCTCCATCCCCTCCTCAGATTAAGATAAAAGACGAGCCTCTACCATGCTTAGATGAGCAGGCCATCAAGAATCATGCACCTGCAGACGATTTGAACTCTGCACCTGATTCTGCTGCTCCTGATAAACTGTCTGAGGTGGAGGAGGCTGATTCAACATACTGCAAAACTTTTGTTTGTAACGTCTGTGAAGAGCCATTTAACTCCATGAAAGAGCTCAGTGGACATATAACAGAGCATGCCTCTGATTGGCCCTTCAAGTGTGAATTCTGCGTGCAACTTTTTAGTGACTCATCAGCGCTGCTTGCTCATCGGACAACACTACATGGGGTGGGCAGGATCTTCCTGTGCTCTGTTTGTTCTAAGGAGTTTGCATTTCTCTGCAACCTCCAACAGCACCAAAAAGATCTGCATCCAAACGAGGCATGCACGCATACCTCTGTAGAGAGCGGAAAGCTCAGGCCGCAAAACTACACAGATCCATCCAGAGCCAAAGAGGAAAGCACTCCCTCAGTAGCAGCACCGGAGACTTCAGATGAAGCCGTGCCACACAGTGACCCCGATGTGGGAAAAGAAGAGCCTGACGTTAATGGTAATCACGCTGAGGATGGAGCGGAGGACCCTAATGAGGAGTTATACACTACAATAAAAATCATGGCCTCAGAGGGCGGGAAGCCCAAAGGCCCTGACGTCCGCCTCGGCATTAATCAACACTACCCCAGTTATAAACCGCCTCCTTTTCCCTATCACAGCCGTTCCCACGCCGGCTCTGTGGCCTCGGCTACTAACTTCACCACTCACAACATACCACAAACTTTCACCACTGCCATCCGCTGCACCAAATGCGGTAACAGCTTTGACAACATGCCTGAACTGCACCAGCACATTTTGGCCTGTGCAAATGCCAGTGATAAGAAGCGCTATACTCCCAAGAAAAACCCCATCCCCCTCAAGCAAATAGTGAAGTGTCCAAACGGAGTCATTTCACCCTCTGCTGCCGCTGCAGGCCAGAGTGCTTTCCGTCGTATGGGTCAGCCAAAGAGACTTAACTTTAATCAAGATGCTGGTAAAACAAAAATGAGTGCCCTGAAAAAAAAGAGAAACCAGCTGGTCCAAAGGGCAATTTCTCACAAAAATAAAGCTGCCACTACTGCAAAGAAGGCTAGTGGTAAAGTTGAAGAGCAAAGTAATGTCTGCCCCCACTGCAGCCGAGAGTTTACCTATCCTGCAAGTCTCAGTAAACATATGGCAGTCAGCTGTCCCATGAAGCCTGCTATTAAAAAGGGCAAGAAAGGACTAGCAGGGGTGAAAAAAGAAGCAGATAAAAACATGAATCTTAGGAGGAAAGCTTCAGACTGTGAATTACCGCAGACAGAGCCGGAGCATAAACCCCTGGGAAAGACCAGAGCTCGTAGCTCTGGTGCAGCAGACCCTGAACCCTCCCTGACAAGCAGAGGAAAAATGGCTGCAACACTAGGTCCACTGAAGAGGCCTGCTTCATTCCCAGCATCAGTTCCTGTGAGCAAAAAAAGTAAGAAGGGCCAAGCTCAGTCTCTACCTCCCACCCCTTCAGCTCCTGACTCCAGTGACAGTGCACAAAAGCCAACCATGAGAATGCAGCGCATGGGCAAAGAGGCACCACCCAAGAGATTGATGGAGGCTAAATCACCTCCACAGCAGCAGAAGAAAGAGGAGCGGTTTTCTCTTCGAACCAGGGAGAGAGTCGGTGGTCCAGTCACCAGGAGCTTACAAATGGCCAACATCCCCCCCTCTGCTGAGGTCAAAACTGAGGGACCGCAGATTCCAGAGCCAAAAGAGACTCAGGTCAGGCATGAGTGATATGTGTGTGTGTGGAGATTCTCAGGAGATCTTATATATGAAAACCATTCGAAGGCCCTGAAACAGTAACACCTCATCTCTAAATCCTGAACCAGCCCTTGATGATAGATAAGAGGTGCCATGTATTTAGGAACCTCAGTCCAGTTGTTAGTATAGCACTTAGATGTAGCATATGGAATTTATCTATTTTTTTTATATTCAATAACTTTGTTTTTTAAACTTAAATCAGTTTTAATGCTTCAGATCAATAATTTAACCAGGCTGAAATCAGCTGATTGGAGGTGGATGGACATGACAACTATGACTAGTGGGAGTGCTTACAGTAGCTAGGGTTACATGGACTACGTTGTTTGTAACACTTGCTGGAAGCTGGACCGTGTGTCCTAAAGCAGTTTGGCTGCTGTATGTGTTTAAAAAAATGCTACAAAATATCTAGTCTGACGTGATAGTGTGATTAAGATGTGCGCTTGTACACACGGGCTTGACCAGTAGTTCAGGTCTGTAAACATGCTCTGTGCATGGCATGGTCTGAATTGGATTCCTATTGGGAGGATTGCTGTCCATATGATTGTCACGCTGCAAGTTTATACTCAATACTTGTTTTGATCAGCATTCCTTAAGTATCCAATATGACTGAGCTTCTTAAAGATTTTGGTTTTGAGTGTTTCATGTTAATATAAAGGGTTGAATATTGTTTTAATCTACTGTTTAATTCATCATCTCTCCTGGCGGTTTGCTCCCTGTGTCATAGATGAGTGCCTTGATCTTTGAGTGCTTTTGTGTCATCCATCAACAGCGACCCATCGCACAGCTCCGTGGTTCTAACCTTTCTTGTTGTCATGTGTTTCAGGAGGTGCTGATGAAGTGAGCCATGCTGACATTTTTGAGCTGTCACTGAGGATCCAGTGCTCACCTCTCAGGCAATATTCTGGTCTAATCAAGGCACTGACAGCACTGAGGTTCACCTCTCTGTAGTGGGCTTGTTCTCTCATCCCAACTGCCTTGCTGGATTTTACGGAGGGACCTCAACTTTGTCTCCATCTATCGTTTGAACTGAGCCTTGATTTTAGCCAGCCTTGCAAAAACAGAAAAAAAAGAAGAAAAAAAAATAGAAAACCCTGTAAATGGCAATGAGTTAATATATACAGTCTGTGTCTTTACTTGACTCAAAACAGTAACATTAGGGCTCCGTTATGTTGGAAAGCTGATATGCATAAGGCAATCACGTATCAGTTAGGGAAACCTGTTATTTTCTTTCGTTCTGTATTTTCACCATTTGGTTGTTTAGATTTTTGGATGTCTCAAGAGTCTCTTAATGCATGTCCTGAATAGAGTATAATCTAGATTTAAGACGACTTCCATGTCTCTCCCAATGGGCACCTACTTCAGTTTATACGTTGATTTGCAAAGTATGTATGTTTTGATTTCAATTTCTGTAGTCATATTGTAGAATATATCTTATTGGCATATTTTGTTTGGGAAACAAAAATGAGATGGCAGTTGTTTACTGCAACAATTGGTCCTCAGGAACACTGTGAGTGTGCGTGTATGTATGTGAATGGTTGGATGTGCAGCCTGATAAATATTCCTCTGGTCCCCAGCTCAGTTATCTCACTTTGTATCGTTTGCTCATTCTTTTTATTTTGTTTAGTTGATTTTAATCTGGCGTAAGCAGGTAATTCCAGTTGTAAAATAATGGGAATTATGTTGTATTTTGCCTGAAATTATGTCCTCCGTCAAAAAGAATCACCATTTCCCAGTGTTCTTACAGCACTTTAGAATAAACTGCCAAAATCTCTAGCCTGATCAGGACGATTGGCTTCATATTATGGTGAATAACAGAATGTATTCAGGTCTTTTGCACCAAATCAGTGCAACTCATACGTCTAAAATACTATTGTAATATCTCTGCCGACAAAATTGAATATTGACTGAACTATCTGACAGAAAAGCGGAATGCAGCATTGTCCTATAATATTTTTTATTTTTAAGTTTACTTGTGAAAAGGTTTTCACCTATTTTTTAAAGAGCCATGCCACAGTAATGTCACGACGATGTTTTTACCGGTCAGCTTTGTTTCAGTGTGTATGTTCCGTTAGACTGTACACGATGAAAATGTCATTGTCCCTGCTAAGAAAGTTTATTTTCAATTTACGTCGCTTGTCACTACACTTGTACAACAAAACTAGACACACACAGGCGTCGCTGAAACGCGTGCAGCATGTTAATGGGAAAGAAAATTGATCAAGATTATGAATTGAAGCTAATTTATATTTCCACAAGAAAATCATCTTTCAGCGTCGTGGGTATGGGAGTAAAGATGAACAAAGACAGAAATCCTGAATGACCTCAAGTAAAACTTTAATGTAATTGACAAAATAAAAGAATTTGTGTTAAGTTTTTTTTTTTTTTTTTTTTTCCATGTTCCCGTTGGGTGTAAAGGGTTAAAGACAAATGTGCTGGCGCTGTTGTTCTAATGATCACATGGAGCTTTCACCGTTGAATATTTTTCTACTTTATTAAAGTTTACTGTACATGTTAAGAATTTCACTGCGGATCCAGGAGAGATTAACTGCAGCAGACATAAGCAGCTCTGATTCTTCAACGTAACGGACATCCCTGCAGCTCGACTACAAGTTTTCCACATTAAATTTGCTGATCGCCCCGCTAAGAACCTGTCAGGGAGCTGCCAGTTTATGAAAAATACATTAGTCTACATTTGATTTGATAGAGTGAAAATATGTAAGTGGCTGCCTTTACTCTGCAGGTCAGCAAGCTGCTGCCGGGGACCACAAAACAGCCATCACTGGCTTGCTGGGTGCTCAGATCTATTTTGGGAGCAGTGCACTTGTCAGGGAGGTTGACATGTGAGTCATACAGTACCTTTAATACTCAGTGCAGCGCACCTTCATTCAGAGCGGCTCAACACGGTAGCACAGACCAACACTTCCTGGTCAGATTTTTCCTGTCTGTTCTCAGGTGTCTGGTGCATCACTGGCAACACCGCGTTCAAGCATTCGCTGAAACATTTGAATCGAAAGGATTTGTCAATGTAGAGTTATCTTATGCCTTGTTGCCCATCTCTGGATTTGCCAGAAAAGCGGTGTGATGTTATTGCCAGCAGTATTTAAGTGTTTTGCTTCAGTTATTCATGAGAAATTGAATAACACTATCGACAATATGTCAGATATAAACGATTAACATGCTTGATTTTGTTCTGAGTTAAAGTAAAAAATGCTAAGTATTTATATGCACAAAAAAAAATTTAGATCTAATTTTTTGAATGATATGTTGGCTCAGCATTCTGATAAAACAAGTGGATTATTGCATATAAACATATACTGGTTTAGTCGGCAATTGGAACTCGTGAAATCTGGGATTAAAGATCGTTTTGTTTTGTTGGTGATGCTTTTATTTATTTTTGTTTAACAACAAACAAGTGAAAAAATAAAAAATGAATTTAGTAGTAATATCTGAACACTGGACTTATGCGGGATAAATGTGCTCACCACTGCTTTTTATGTCTCCGTGATGGCGGCCGCTGCAGGCTGGAGGCATTGTGTCATCAGGTCCGTCCAGACGTTCCCTCCTTGTTAGCAGGTTATCTCAGGTGTCCCTTTAGGGACTCTCTTCAAATGTAGCCTGAATCTCCTCTCAGACTCAGGGATGTTATAAAAAGATGTTGGTTGTCAAGTTGGCCTATTACAATAATTATATCAATTTATCATTCACAAAGAAAAGAACAACTGAAATTTGTTGACAAATTTAACAATTCTAAGAATTATTCTCATGGATGAACGAGTATCCTCAATTCAAAGTTAGTCACACTGAGAGGCTGCAGTTGGACGATCATGAGGCTATAGGACTGTCCTAAGATGCTCTTTTTATGTGGCTTCGTATTGCAATAATTTCTGGGATGATTTATTGACCCATAAAATTGTTTTTGAGCCTAGGTCAAAGGTCAAGGTCACTCTGACAGACCCAGATTGCGGAAGCATATCGCAATGCAGTATCTGTCATTCTCTTGTTCTTGCTACTATTTGCGAATACCCAGAGGAGGGTCACAGTCATAGCAGACTGGTGCCACCAACACGATAAACAATGAAAACTGTTACATTGTCGTTGGGGTAGCACATGCGCTGTGTTATCAATTCTGTGTGTGACAGACCAAAGTATCTGCTGCTGTGTGCGTCTCCAACATCTCGTCTGGGCTGAGAGTTTAGTTTCTAATCAACCCCCTCCCCAGTGGATGTCCATTTCCACGCTTTGGAAACAAACTTATTCAGGAACTGTGGAGTCGTAACACACAGGATTATCATGTTGATGGATGCAATCTGTGTTCCTGGACAGGGCAGATTTTTCTTTGTTCGGTGAGATGAGAAGTCATGTTTATTTGCCCCAGTGACATGATGGTGTAGTTTATGGGTATTCAGGTGTGTGTGTGTTTCTGTGTGTGTGCGCGTGTGGGAGGGCTGTGCTGCACCACAGGTCTATACATGCTGTCAGGGTGAAATATCCCAGCACTCTCTCTTGATTGCTGTGTATGGTGCTTCAGCTCTATTCATAAAAATGCAATTCCATGCAGCTCTGTGGCCGGCCTGACGAAATAAAGTACGACAGAGCAGAGAGGCAGATTTAGGACGGGGAAGAGCTCTGAGCCTGCTGGAGGGGATTGCTGCTCAATTACCACATGCAGAGAAGGTTGAGGGACGTCATCTTTAAAACGATCAAGTACTAAAATGATTTTCATGACATTATTTTGGTTTCACTAGTTTTAGCGCATTTTGTAGATGATTTTATGTTCTCAGGTTATGTTCGTGTTCAGTTAAGTGCTTATATGTCCAAAGTTGGTGACATTTTCAGCTAATACTTTGTAGTTTTCCCAAAAAGCAGTTTTATTAAACATTTATTTTATTAATCTGTACTGTAATGTTGCCTTCAAGGTCTGGAAAAGTAAGCATTTAGACCACAGGTACAGCGGCGGATTGATATTGATTACTTGTATTCTACCTTGTGAAATTATGGGATTTTCTCAATTAAATGGTGGTATAAATTTTACTACGTATTATAGCTTTTGATAAGTGAACTACACTTCACCCTGCTTGAAAATGATCACACTGAATATAAGATGTCGGGATCATACTAGATTGCTGCTATTAAACTATATGGTTATATCTTCCAGGGATTGATGGTGGCCAGTGACAGGATTTACATTGGGGAGGGGGGATGACAGCTGCTCATACATGACAATTTACAGCCTCCTAAAAAATCTCACTCTGCCCTTACTTCCTGTTCAAAGAGAATGGCATTAAAGCTGATGAAGACGGAGAGGGGGTTTATTCTGCCGAGCATGATTCTCTCTGACTTGAAAGTGAAATTGCGTCTGGAATGTTCTTATTGTTTGTGAAATGTCAGCGTTCTCTTCGACCGCTAACGCATTTTTGTATGCAGCCGCATGCTGTTTATTGCTCCCTGTGACTTTGATTGAAAAGATGTTCTAATCTTAATCATATAATGCGTAAAATGCCAAGGATAATGTTCACATCCCGCAGAATCCCCTGCATAAATCGACCCTAAACCTTCCTCCTGGCTCCAGCAGCTGCCCATTGAGCGTCCTGCCTTTTCCTTTCAAAACAGGAGGATGTGATGCAAGGATGTGAGTGCTGCATTCAGGTCCCTCGTGGGCTTGCCTTGCAGAGCGAGAGATGGCTCCGTGACAATGGGCTTCCTGGCAAAGTTTTTAGTGTGTGAATGTGTGTGTGTGTGTGTGTGTGTGTGTGTGTGTGTGTGTGTGTGTGTGTGTGTGGGGAGGGGGGGGGGCTGTAGAGGAAATGGGCTCTTTAATGCAGTAGGCAGGCTTCAGAGATGTCCTGATCATCTTTTTGTAGGTGTATTTGGGCAAAATCTGGGACACTTTTGTCACTCCCAGCTCAGTTGCAGGCCACATGTGGCCCAAATATAATGAGTTGCTCATGACTTGTAGGCTATAAGGTAGACATGTGGCAGCAACACTCACCCTCAGTCAATGCCATCATTTAAGCCCGATGTGGACACACAAGAGAACTGAACTGAGCGCAGATGTGGGTCACATTTGGACTGATCATTCATTGTTATATCTGGGTCAAAGTCTTGTCAGATATAAAGGTCTCTATGCCAACAGCAGCACAATGGACACAACATAAGCAGACTGCCTCCGAGGCCTGAGAGGTTATTTTAAGATGTGTTTAGCATGTGCGCATTTGATCTCATGACACTTTTTTTTTTTAATTATTGCAGCACTCTTGACTGCAGATATGTGGGAGTTGTTTTCACTCATCCTAGAAAATCTAATATTTCAGCGTGCAGAGCGGCTGCGCAACGTAACGAGGAAAAGTAGGACTTATTTTCATGTTTATTTTTCAGTTGAGCATGAGCTCATTTTTATTTAATACTCAGCAATTTTCTACAATTCCTTTTCAAGATGAAGCCTCTGGAAACCACCAGATGTAGCAGCCCTACTTTTTAAACAAGCTCCTCACTTTCTCATCCTTTTTTCACAGGACCAAGGGAAGATGAAGCACTCCTGTTTTGCTAGAATCTGTTTCCCAGCAGCGGCCTTGAGCTTTAAGATGGATCGAGGGGATTTGCATGGGGTGGGGTGGAGAGAGTAAGGGATATGAAGGAAAGAGCAGAAGAGAGAGAGAGAGAGATGGCAGTGCTGAGACACAGCAAATTAGAGCTGTAGAGGAGAGAGGGAGAGGGAAGAGAGGGGGGGGGGGGAAACTCACGGAGATCAGGAAACGAGACCTGTCCTGCGTGAGGGGAGGGGTATTGACTTTTACCTGCTTCGGACGATTCTCTCACTTCTCCTTCCCTCTTTTCCTTTCTCTTCAACCCAGCTTGCTTTGCAGAGGACCGTCAGCCTGCTCAGAGCAAGCATGAGTGCTGCAACTGTGCCTACAGCTCTGCTATCTGCTATTTCTCTCCCTCACACATGCACACTGAAATGCTCTCACAGTCACACATAAAAAGAACTTTTCCCTTGCGCACACACACTTATATGCTGACAAGCAGGCTGCCTGGCACGCCCCCTCCCATTATCTGTGTGGCAAGCAGTTCTGCTCATATTGATGTGAGCAACAAGGGCTGTATTTCATTCCTCAGCAGCAGCAGCAGCAGGACGCATCTGAAGGAGAGCAGTTATCGCCAGAGATCACACACACACCGGCTTCTACAACTGAAGGCAAGCCCCCCCCCTTTCTTCTTCTTCTCTTTTCATCTCTCCTCTTCTTCCCGTCTTGACGTGACGCAGTGTTGCTGACCTTCCCTCATCCCCGTCACTCTCCCTCCTCAGCGTGTGCCGGTGGGACAGCCATGGAGGACACCCTCACCTGCAGCCATGCCACCTTCTCCCAGGTGTTTGGACGTCAGGGGCAGCTGATGCAAGCCAGTGAGTAGCCACAATTACTCTTGCGGTCCCCTGATAAATCAGCAGCATGTCATTGTGACTGATCTCCACCCTCAGCATTTCTCTCCCGATCCCATCCTCAATCTTATTGCCATCTTAATTTAGATGATGCTCAGAGGTGCAATAAAGCTCCAAATCTAGAAGCTTATCAGCTGCAATGCCTCTGAGCTTCTGCTTTAACAAAGAGTTTGAGGGGCAAAGAGTTATTTTTGCTCAGTGAGGGAGGATCTGCCTGCTTATATAAAGGGCAGGAATAAATAACTGTGTCGAGGATTCTATTTTACATGCTGTATAGATGTCATTGTAACTGACTGATACAGTGTTTCTGTTTATGTGGCGTTTTTCTGCAATAACTTGGTTTGGATGGAGCAGAGCTACAAAAGTAAAGCGTTTAGGTGTGCGACTCAGCGGTGTTGCTGAGGGGAAAGGGGACATGTTATCAGGGAAGTGAAGACACCAGCATCAGTCAGGGTGCATCTGTTAAACTGTGGCTTATTGGTTGTTACAAAACCATTTGTGAAGCCTGCGCGCAGTAGATCATTGCTTCATGTTTTCTTAATGTTAGTTACACCAGCTTTCACCATCTCTGTGGGATAAGTGATCGATTCAGACATGCATCGCCACTCCTAGTGAATGACGAATGCATCAACACAGACAGGACAAAGATGATTTAGAAGGTATTTTACAACTGACTGCTGCTTTAATTGAATTTATGCAACAATCAAACATCTTAAAATTGTATTTTTGTTTTTGTTGGGACTCTGTGACAGACAGGTAATGTAACAGGGACAAGTTAACTTTGGAGGAGATCTTGGTGAACTTGTGCGCTGTGGATCCAGAGGACTGTTCTAAACCCCTGTTGGCAGTAGTTTTGCTGACGTGTCACAGATGAATTACCTCGTATTCCTTTAGTTCTTGCGAAACAGTTGAAAGAAGAATGTTTGTTTATCAGATTACGGGTTTGTGATTCAAAAGACCAATTTTTTAGATATAATGGTGGATATCTCAGCTGTTTTAACATATTTTGATGGCATCCATTAAGCAAATGTATTTTAAGTACAAAGCTCCCAGAAAGGTTATGATCATGTTGTGGATCAGTGATTTAAAAGATCTATTTTTGGCAATTTGGAAGTGAATTTTTGAAAAAAAATTGACGATCCAGTCCATGTAGCCTCTCTGCCTGCCTCTTTGTCTCTGAGGATTGAAGAAGTTGAAGTGATGTCATATTCTCATGTGATGTTCGTGATATTTTGTTGGCTAAAATGCGTGAATGTTTGCAAATGGAGGGAGAGAGATGGTGGAGGAAGCAAGGACAGCGATGGTGATACGTCACTAGGATTGTACAGGGTGATGGAACATTGCAAAAAAAAAAGCGAGGGAAAAAAAGGATTAAATAGCTCCACATATGTTTGATATGTATGGCCAATAGATTATTCATCAGTGTTTGGCTCTCATGATGACAATCCAACTGAACTGTAAAGTGCGTGAATCATCCCACACAACTGTGGGATGAAAATCCATATCACCCGTTCCTGCAGAGACGTACTCATAATGCAGGTGCATAGTTTTAGAGCGGTTGAATCTGACAGGCTGAGACACCATCAGAGATGCTGCAGAGCTCAGACTGATGCCTAAATTATTGAAAACTAGATTCTATTAAGATTTTCAGGGGTACAGGAACAGTGAATACACCCTTGAACCATTGTAAAGGAAGCATACTTGAGTGATACCTTATCATGTAATGCACATGGTCAGGAGACGTATTTCCCCCGGGAAAGAGGGTGAGATTGACTTGCCTCCAGAATGAAAGCGTCAGCTGCCTCCTCCCTCATCTGGCCTGGTATCTCGCCTCATGGAGCTGTGCTGCGAGAACTTGGTCAGTGCTTTTGATGCTTCCACTTGGTCATAAATGCAAAGTGATTCTTCACACGGAGATATGATGGATAATGAGGAGAGCCCAGGGCAAATATCTAAATAAAATTGCCTAAAAAAATTTGCATGCCATACATTTACTTCGCCGCATCAGTTTTGCATTCCTTTTTCCTTCATTACCACCTGCTAAACCTGCGTGGAATATCAAAGCAAGGATCCTTAAAACAAGTCAGGGAAGGCAACACTTTGTACAGCTAAGAAAACATGTCAGTCATTCTCTCGTTTTCTTTTTTATGTTTCTTAATGACGTGTTTCAGGATTTTATCTGTTTGAATTGAATTAACCTGTTTTTGCTTCGCTTATGTTCGTCAACTCCTCTTTGCGCAAGGGCGTCCTTTTTTTATGAATAACGTGCTTTGTTTGACTCTATCTGTACCTGTTTTGATAAGAGCTTATCACTGTTAAAGTGTTTCGTGGTCTTGATTAATATTCTGCTTCAGACTGGCAGATTGCTGCAAGCATCCTCACTAAACGAGTGTTGTTGCTTTTTTTTTGGAGTGCTGCTAATCTGCCCTGTGCCTCTCTGCTTTCATGTTTTTGTGGCGAGCAGCGATGGCGACCCTCTTAGGATTTATGTGCAGGTTATATGTGCGCACGAGTGCACGGAAACACAAACACACAGTGCATTAGTACAGATGTATTTGACATCTACTGGCCCTATATTTATCTCTGAATGTGTCTCGCGGGCTGGGGGAGTTTATGTGGAGGGCATCGCTGTATAAACGGAAGGTAAAACAAGACGGGGAGTGGCTGGGCTGTATCAAATCACATCATGGACAACAGCTCAGCCAGTTCTCGCCTTCAAAGTGTGAAAGTTTTACAAATCTGGAAATGATCTAAATACGTGTTGGAATGTTTACACTGTGAAAGGAAACTTGGGCTGTAAAATACTGAAGGTATAAACAATATTAGGTTGTGTATTGAAATGTTCCCTGTCATTTACTGCAGCATGTGTGTCATTTCAGTTCAAAGACCTTTTAGAGCTGAAGAAGAAAAAGTATTACAAACAGCAGAAATATACTTTTTCCTTTCTACTCGTTTTCATCACCTCGTGACTGCTGGGATATTTACAGATGAAGCAATACACATGGTTTTACCTCCGCTCCTCCCTCACCCACGTGATGAACTCATCCCTCGTCTCTTCAAGCTCACTGTGTCTGTTCTATCATTAAGGTCCTCCTGAAATTGTAGCGTGATGTAAATGTGTTTGATTGGGCCTCAACAGACTGGTACGTCGTGGAGAGAATGTAAGGAGAAAAATGAAGGGCAGATTTTAACAGCTATGCAAATCACAGCTCTGGTTAGGCTGCTGTTGTGGTTTGATGTATTGAGCTGTAATTGGGTTTAATGCCAAGCGGCTTTGAATTTTCTTTTCTCTCGGAAAAAAAAAGTATCTTTTTCAGTTATGATGAGAAGAACCAGAGTTAGAGGGGAAGAATCACCCAGAAATAATGGATGTGTCCTTTTCATAGACCAAACCCCCCCCACCACCACCACCACCTCACCCACCCACCCCTCTACCCCCACCTCCTCGAGTGCAAGTGTGAAGCACTTCAGCCCATACTTTCAGGGACGATGTATCCCTCGCAAGACTGTCTTCTTGTCCTAACAGTCCCCCCTTTGTGCGTCCACGCTCCCACTATGATTTTGCCACGAGCAAATGGCGAGTGAAACCGCTGTCTCTGACAACTACATGCATTATTCACTACATCCAGACCTTGGCCCACACTTTGCAGCTTGAAATGTATCTGTGCTTTTAATTTTACAAACATGTCCTACTTTCTTGCCCTTAAACTGCTTGCAGAAACTAAAAGCACACAAGGGTTTGTAGAAAAACAAGCCTGACACTCTATTGCAGTGTTTGCACAAATCCCTGCGAGCTAAGATTCTTCTCCTCTTTCCCCAAATGCCTGAGTCCAAACAGTCCGGCAGCTTCAGCCACCTTTCTGCTCCACTGGACCAGAGTGATGGGAGGACAGGCAAGTGTAAGGTTGTCCAGGGGTTTCAGGAGAGAACTATAACTCTAATATCTTCATCCCCCTCACGGTGCTCCAGCGTCCTCTTCTCATGGAGGTCAAGGTGCTGGATCGTAGCCAACCTCCTCATCCCTCATCAAACTTGAGAAAACTCCAAGGCAGAAATCAGTTCAGCTATTGACTTTTAGAATTCTTGCCAGATATGATTAAAAAGAAAAAATCCTCCTCCATACCCCCCTGATTTCTAGTCATTAATATTAAATATTTTCCTGCTGAATTTGTAGATTGACTCTTTTTTTTCCACATCGGTATCGATCCTAGTTCTCCACTATCACTGGCTACACAGAAAATCACCCAGTCAGAGGCAATACAGGCCCAAATTAGATCTTCCTCCCTCTTCTAATCCACATATTGGATTTAAGAACTCCAGTAGTGCCTCCAGTGGCAGCTCTCGCATGTCTGCCAGTCAGTTCAGCCGACTCAGAGTCTTACAGCAGCCGTAGCATTTAAGCTGCTGTGTCAGTTTAATGTAAATGATCTGATCAGGTGTATGACATACGTTTCCAGCTTCTGGGTACGGGGAGTCACATATATCTTCATTAGCGCTGTCTCCCTCAGGAGGATCAATAAACCGATGGGAGTTCCCTGACAGCATTAGCTCACTTTTAGCTCTCAGACTCAACACATCTGCTCTTTGACAGGAGATCAACATCCTCTCTGAGTCTGACAGGAATCTGCACCCTGAGCAGAGACGCTGTGGTTTAGAGGATGCTGGCTTTCATGAACTATTGACCATCGCCAGCCACCTAACCACAGGAGCATCAATGGAGCTCATAACAGACACTGGCTGTGTAAATTTATGGTATGAAAAATCCAACACAGTGAAATAGATGAGGAAGATCCTGTATGCATTTTTCATCATTTTTCTTTTACGATCAGTCTGAAGAGACAGGCAGGAAACTGCATGCTAGCGGCTCTCAGTCTGTTATTGGGCTCAGCGGTGCTCTGAGCTAACGTCAACATGCTCACATTCAGTGGATTATTGGAGCTCAATTGTAAATTGCTTTTGTCTAAGGCAGACGAAGGTGTACGATGACAACATATGTGTGTTTGTTTTGGAAGTGTTAGCATGCTAACAGTATTTGATTTGTAGTACCGATATGGCATTGTTTCCATGGTGCTGCCACATAATTGTAAGACATTACACCGCTACCATGCAATGCAGTGTATTTTCAACAGAATCAACCCTCACAATCATTTGTCAAACATTTATTTGGGTATAATCCCAAATCTGGACCAATTGCCATTTACTAGATGATCACACTAGATGAGGAATCAGGAGATCGCCTGAATTATAAGCCTTAATCAAGCAAATCCTGAATATTTTTGCAAAATATTATCGAAATCTACAAAGTTGTTTGTTATCTGTGTCTGTAATGATGAATATTGTCATCCCAAGAGCTGCTGGCATCACACAAAAATAAAAAAGAAAGATTAACTACATGACCAAGAGGTATCATGAGGTATGAATATAAGTAATGAGAGTTTCTTGTGAATTATTGATCTGTGCACCACTTCATCTCAGGGCATGTTTCACTAAAAAGTAGGTGAGGATCGTCTGCAGTTTGGTGAGGGGATTTGAGAGAAGAAGTTACTTTGGGATGACGGAAGGAAGAGACAAGATGTCAAAAACATTTATCTATTCAATAATCTGACCGTCGTAGAAGTGTATCACAAGATGGTTCTCAGCAGACGGAGCTGGTTTGGGAGACCACTGCTTAAAAGGTTACAAGTTTGTGCACTGGATTTATTTTGTAGGCCAATGTTTTATATTTATGCACGGCAGACATGAACTAAAGCTTTACTTCATGTGCAGAGCTCATTTCAACCCTGATGATTGCTGTATAACTCATAAGACATTTGTTGCCGCAGCACTCTCTCTGACTGGCTGAGTTTTACTGTACATCCTGGATTTATTGAAGAATGAAGTGCTTTACTCATTCCAGGATATTTCATACATCCCTGGGTTGTTTTAAATGTTTGTCGTTATTTCTCTCACCTCCAACTGATCCCCCCCCCGTTCGCTCTCTTAATCTCTCTTTATCTCTTTTTGAAGAAGCAGTAAGAAAGTGGACGTTTTCGCAGAATTTAAAGCTGAATAACGTGTGCTCAGCGAACACATCTGCGTGTAACATTCACTCATTGCTGTCACTTGAAAGCGGCTAAATTCATCTTTGCTCTACTCTCACAGAGCTGGCGGCAGGGTTTTTGAAGGGTTGAACAACGGTGGAGCTAATCCTGCTCATCTCAGTGACACCCTGCATGCGTTTGTGAAGTTGTGTGTGTTTGTGAACGGTGTGCGTGTGTGTGTGTCCGTGCACTGTGAGTTTAGGTGAAGATTCAACTTCCTCTCAGGTTTTAAAAAAAAAGCAAAACCTAATGATGGACAGAATAACAACACACTCAAAGTTGATGATGAAAATATGTTCTGAATAAATCCATACACTAGCAGTTTCCAGCGTGCTGTCGCCGCCATGTTTTCTGCATCGTTGAACCCTGTACCTGGATGTCTGCTGACTCGTCATGTCCATTCTCTGTTCTCCATAAGTGCCACAGTTCCGCTTGTTCATCCATGTTCTGCAGATGCATGCTGAGCTGTTTCCCAAAATCCCAGTGTTCATTTTACAATCCTCCACTAAAGTGAAGAGGAGGGAAGCTGGGAAGCTTGCATAAAGACAGCATGAAGTCAAACTAAAGATGACACGTGAATCATGTGCAGAACAACACAAATTGAAAACTTGCATCTACAAAAAATACATTTCAAAAGTTAAGCTTCAGAACTGTCTCCTCACAGCATAAAGTACCTGAGGAAAAGATGTTAAAGCCTTGTTTTACAGCATCTAGACTCAGTGACTACTGGGGTTTTTGCCATTGACTGTATAATGAATATGATTCAGCGTGTGAGAAGCGAGGCTGATAAATGCCTTAAGCCAGCATTCTTTCCAATGGCCAGCAGGGGGATGCTTCAGTGGTCGCCAGAAGAATCTGATCTGGATCTAATACTGTACAAGTAACACATGGCTCTTTGAAAAACTAGAACCGACCAGAAGCTATGGTTAGGTTACTGGGTTAAGGTGGGGTTTGCACTGGGCTTGACAGCACTGGAACACCTGTCCCCTGCTGTTCAGTGTCCCCATTGTGCAGAGGAATTTGTTTTGTTTAAACATTCCTTGGAAAGTCTTTGGGTCAAAAAAGAACTAAGTGGAACTTCCATGTTCATATACACAAATGAATACATCACATTATGTGTCTACTATTGTGTGCTAACACTTGGCTGTACCTCTAGTTACAAAAGGTTAAGTAGGTGAGTGTTAACATGCTAAACTCAAACTCAAGGCTTCAAAAGTCTCTAAATCAAAGGGTGACATCCAGAGCACCATCCTGGCGTGCTCTCGGTGGGTATGAATTTGAATCCGTTGGTAGTGCAGGTGTTCCTGGGGTGATGAAATATAGACCATACTCCTGGGTGTCTCTCTTCAACACGCAGGACACTGTGAGTACATCAAAGCTGCAAAGAGGGAAAGTTGGGCCGACTTCCTCCACATGACCGGGAAATATTAGCATCTCCACATTTTTCATTCTAATTGACCCAGTTGTTTCCATTACAGGCAACCTTGCATGTTCATGCATCTTAAATTATAAGTTATTGCTAAGAAAGGGTGCGAACTTTTCGAGGAAGTGCACAGAGTTCAGTGGTGTTTTGACAGAGTGAAAAGCTAATGAGCAGCGCTGTGTTTGAACCCACGCGCCTATAAATCAGATACGAGTGTGTGCTGGCGAGCTGAAACACTGCGTGTGCTTTGCCACCAATTTAAAACCACTAAGGGAGGAAGAGATTCTTAAGATGTCTACAGAGAATAGATGTCAGAAAGGAGCTGAATTTAATTGAAGTGGCTGAATTAATAGCGTGTTGAATGAAACGGAGCGCGCGATAAGAAACACTTCAAAAGTAAAGCGCTGAGAAGATTCCATCATCCTATGAAATGAGTTTGTGAAATGATAGCGTGTGTGTGTGTGTGTGTGTGTGTGTGTGTGTGTGTGTGTGTGTGTGTGTGTGTGTGTGTGTGTGAGAGAGAGAGAGAGAGAGAGAGAGAGAGAGATCATTTCTATACACATATCCACGTGTGAACCATTGGGTGACATCATGTTCTCACTCAAGTTGTTACTTGGCACCTTTTGGTAGAGGATCTTAATGTGGCTATAAACTCACTCCTTAGTCATATAAACATCACATTAGCTGCTGCTTTTGTTTGAGGATTTGTCAGTGACACCAAACTCGCCAGAGTCAACGCCCCTCTGAGATCCCATGTCAAACGATTAATGCTCTTACAGAAGTCTCAGGTGGATTCCAGCCTGCTGAGCTGTGAATCCACTCCATCCCTTTCAGCAGGCTGGATACATCTCACTCCCATCTCTGCTGGCTGCAGGGCTCAGCAAGAAAATTATGACTCAAGTGTGAATTGCAAAAATGATCCTGGCTTTAACACCATAACATAATCTGTTATGAAAGGGGCAGAGCATGGGCCGAGGAATGGGCCTGCTAAGTTTTGGGGTAGTAAACAAAAAGAGAGTGGTCGTGCACATCCAGAAAACCATTAAAGTCAAGTGATGGATCAATCAATTATAGAGCATCTCAGAAACAAGAGTGGCTGCACACTGCTGCTCTCTTTCTCTACAGTTTATTGGTGCATCTGAAACATACGATTTGTCTTGTTGTTAAATTTTGTTACAAATGCATTTGCTATTTGTCTTTTCTCACACTTGTGAGATTGAACTTTAAAAAAAGTCTTAACAAATACCACAGAAGAAAAAGAGTTTGAGTCGGAGCCTGCATTCAAGTGCCCTTCTTGTTTTTAACCCCTCCCCCCTGCCCCAAATATGAATTACAACACCACAATCCCGTAAATGCCACCTCGGCCCATTTAGCAACCAGAATACAGTCCCAAGAACGGAACTGCAACGGTGGGAGAGTTTTACAGCACGATTAATGTCTCATAAAATATCATAGTTTATCGCAGGGTGTGGTCATACACATTATTATTATCATTAGTTACAATGACTCCTAAGGTTTTCTTCGTTGTTAAACAAATGCTTTTTCTTATAAATAAAACTTGAAGCTAGTTTTTCTAATGTGAGAACGTGTATCTAAAAAAAACCCCTCAGATTTGAAAAGAAATGTATGAAGGACAAAAGAAGACGGGTGAGATTCAGCCTTCTTGTGATTCTTTAGGGAAGTAAATACACTCAGTATGATAGCTGTTAATATCGGTGCCCCTCATATATGACAGGACAAAACACCCCCCACCTTCAACTGTGTGTATCTTACGCACACTCTTCAGAGCATCATCCAAGAAAGAAATACCTCTGCTCCTACTGGGAAAATGAATCCAGTGAGTCTCGAGGACTGGATAATTGGACTTTGTCTTTTGAATATGATAATAACAGGGCCAGGCTACTCAGGTAGCGCTGCTGCCAGTGGAGTTTTTTTTTTTTTAAGTGGATCGCAAAAGCATTTAAGCGAAAAGGACTTTAAGGCTCAAGTAACGGTGTTAGATTTACTGGCAATTGACATTTTGATGTGTGAGTTCTCCGAAGCCACTTAAGATAACTTCATGTTAGCGCAAACGTACTCTTACTACTCATATAGATTTCCTCTCCTACTTCTAACACGGTCGGTTAGCTAAAGGTGCTCGATCATCTCGTTGCCGTCAAACCTTAAAGCCCGCTCCGCCTCTGCAGCTGTGAACAGGCTCACTCAACCCAAACCTCGCTCTTTCTGTTTCTTCCCGACAATCTCGTCAAAGTAGGAAGGAGGAAAATCTCTGTAATGTACGCACAAACTATAAGACAGTGATACAACAGACGCCAAAGGTTTTAACAGTGTTGTCAAAAGTTAGCGGACTAAAACGAGACTGTATTAGAAAATAATGAAATGAATAAAAGGTGACTAAAACTAATACATGCATTTAGTTAGAAGACTACGACCAAATTTCACCAAAGCCAGTTACCCCGAAAAGAAACAAAGTTTCTCTGAAAAACAAAAAAAACTTTTTTCAGTTACAACTAAACCATAAAGTAGATAAAAACCAGGATGAGGGTGGTTAAATATGATGAAATCTGAAAAGGAGTGAAAATATAAAGAGCTGGCAAATGATATAAATTATATAATTCACTAACTTGCAACGTTGGGAATGATTAATACTTCATAGATGCACACAATCACACACAAACACAAAATACAGAATATTTTCTATGTATTCTGATTTCATACAAAACCCTTGAGTGGTCATGGCTGTTTGTGTGATGAATGATTAAATCTGATGTTTTTGAGTACCACCAAAAAACGTTCGCAATTTTCTTGAATTATTAATGTTAGAATGATGACCCTAAACCCTTTATTTGTCACCTCTTGCTCATAAAAAAATCATTCTTGTTACGTCATTGCATAAGTGTTTGATGGGCCTTTGTAGCAGAATAAATATACAGTTGAATTTGAGTGTGCGAAGTTAAAGTCTATCCCAATGAATTTTTAACATTATTTTGTCAAGCCACAAGTGTGTGTGAGTTGTGCCAAACAGACGGCGTTGGAGCAGAGCTGAGATAAGAGACCATGAACACAGAGTGTGGATCAGTGAAAGGCTCCATCCAGCCTCGACAAAGACTCAACTGCATCAGAACGGCAATTATGTCAAGTGGTTTCTGTATCGCAACCCTGATGTCATCTTAGTGGGAGCTGTCCATCACAGACCTGCACTTGGAGAGACATGCTCGGCATCATTAAACAGCATTCAGCTCTTCTCCCACTGCAGGCTCACGGGTAGCAGCCATGTGAATATGCAGAGGGGGAGAGGGGGGTAGAGCGAGAGAGAGAGAGCACAGCAGTGTGGGGTGTTTGATGTGTGAGAGCATGAAAGAGCCAAATGTGGCGGCAACAGTTTTCTCCACACAGGAACGTCTAACTTGCTAATGTGTTTAGTTGATGTGTCTTTGAACTCATAGATTTGTTTACCTGCTCAGAGGCGTGTTAATGAATGATAGTGTTCACACCAGCAGTGGGGGCACAGGCTGGTGAATCTTGTACAAACGTGCTCTAAAATTCTTTTCTCAGAGTCAAAGTGGTTGATTTTGATAATGGACTCGTCACCTCATATTAGAGCAAATTTAAATTAAAAAAATAAATAAATCAGAGCCACCTCCCACCGTCCTCTGCGACAAAGATATTCTCCAGCTCTGACCCACATTCACACACCTTGAAAGACAGGTACACACTCTCACTCACAAACACTCCTAATTGGCTGTGGCCTTGTCACTGGTTCTTTCTACAGCCCCGACTCTGGGAAGCCACTCCAGCGTGCAGCCTCTGGATTTTAAAATGCCATGTTTGAGCTCAAACAGGCCTGCTCTAACAAGCAGAGTTTACCTTGAAATAGACAAGGGACCCCCCCTCCACACACACACACACACACACACACACACCTACCCCACCCAGCCCTCTTCTCCTTACCTCAGCTGCAGAGACTCCTCTTCTTTGTCATTTTAGATCTACAGTTTCTCCTGCAGCTTACATTCATGCTTTATAGCTGCTACTGCTATAAGCGATGCTCCTTTCCTCCCTCGGTCCAGTTTGTGCTACATATTTCGTATTACTGTTAATAAACAGCTGAACCAAGATATTTTCAGCACAGCTACAACAGCCTGGAAGTCATTTTGAACCTAAAAAAATGTTCTCTTCTAAAACATCAATAGAGGAAAATGAGAGGGAGATGTATCAGTTTCTGCGACAGTCGTCTTAAAAGAACATAATGCAACGGCTGTCACTTATTTTTTTGTGTCAAGTATGCCTTTGTCTTTTCCTGCCGCTGTAGTGCAATTTTTCTCCACCTACACAGATTACACACATCTGACACAGTGGTGCCTGTAGATGAGGCTGGTTGCAGGAAAGTGGCTACACAGCTAACTCCTAGAGTGCTCAAGAGAACAATAAAGGATAGTTACATAAGAGGAACCGAGGCCCCCCCCCTCCACTGTATGTTAGATTGCAGTTTTGATGTTAGACTCCTTCATTACTCTCTGAGCTCTTTGGACAGTCGCCGAACGTGTGAACACGAATTGACCTCTCACGTTGAAAATCAATGTAGTTAATCCTGCAAACAGCCTCTCTCTTGACCCGTGACCTTTAGATAACCACACTAACCCGACCATCTGGCCAATATCAAGGGCTCTCGTGCATGGAATTTTCTTCTGTACATTTATTCTTATACTCGTGGACTTCTTTTGCCCTCGTTTTAGTTTTACAGACAGATAAAAAAAAAAAAAAGCCTGGTTGTAACTCTCACTCCTGACATCTACCTGTAACTGTCAATCATCCAGGCTTGTGGAGAGGAACTTCACATTCAGTCACAACACAGGTAGTTTCATCAGGTGATGAAAAGGAAGCCTGGTGAAGATTAACAAAGGGCCACGAGGCTTTAATGTTCAGCCCAGAGATTTGTTTTTGTCTCGGAGGAAGAAAGAGAACCCTGCCACTGATCCCCGATACTTCTCACTAGGTGGCACACTGATCAAAGTTAAACCAGCCCAGTGGAGGGGACGTTACCCCGGCGTTCTCTGGACCATTTTAAATTAAACATCGGTAATGCTTTTAGATTAGAGGCAGTCTTTCCTGGTTATTATTTGGAAATAATTACATTGTTTTTACTGTTAAATGTGCAACTTAAAGGTTAAAAACAAGGACAGAAGATTTTCTGTTGAACTTTGATCAGTAAATTACATTTGACGTAACAATAGTCGCCTATTACAGAACAATAGAACTTATGTTTTTTTTGTTAATGTAACCCAGTAACACGTCATTTCTATAATGTAATGTATAATGTTCTTTCACCGTGTCACTTCCTGGGAAATGCTAAGTGGTGACAGTATTTGAGTTGGAGTGGTTGCGGCATGTATCAAAGCTACCAGGTGGTGGCAATGTTGCTGTGGGCAAACAGAAATCCTCCCTGCAGTTTTTGTTTCCACCCTGGAGGCTTGTGATCAAATGCAGAGCGAGATGCTCCTCTCCTCTCTTCTACCAAAGCTGACGATACACTCACCGGACACTTTGTTCGTTTCGTACATTTCTGCTGGTGTAATGTGAGCCAATGCGGTAGTTCTGGCATCAGCTCTGTTTTTACAAAGATAATAGTCAGCTGATATGGTTGTGGTGTGCAGTGGTTTTGAACTGGACTCCATTTTATTGACAGATGTTCTTAAAAACAGAAAATTACATTTAAATTACATTTAAATTACATTTAAATTACATTTAAATCCAGTGTACTGCACTTAAATGATACACATAATTATTACCTTGCTGATAGACTTATATGCTATGTAACAAAACAATTTATAATGGAGCTGGAGAGAGGGAACGGTAACATCCATCACACATTACGTGACAGATTGTGCAGAGATGCTGTTTGGAAAGCTCATAAAACCTTTTCTGAACTAGCTAGTTTTAATATTTTTCTGAAACCAAAATAAAACATGAAATCATAATCCAAGAGTTTACGAGATGTTTATTTTAATATGCCAAAAAGTTTCGAGTCATGTGCTCATGTGCTTTTTGTCTTTTTAAGCCGTTATTCACAGAAAGGTCATCTGTGGTTACATTTGTCACACAGTGCTTCAAAGACTAATGAGGGCTGATCAGTTATGTGAGGAATCTTTTAATCCTTTCTGCTATGAAGTTACCTGATACACACATTTAGTTTTCACATGCAGGCTTTTCTACTGTGTGGTAGCGTGCGTTTTTAATCAGAAGGAAAGCAGATGCAGTGGACCATCTCCTGGGCTTCACAGTCATAGATGCACTTGTGCTGAGGGATACTTACAGATTTAAGACTAACACCGAGCTGCAGGCCTAAAAATGTACACAGGGTCTGATTCTCCTGAGGGGCCTCTTGCATCCTGACTCACCAGCCCAACACAACGGTTGTGTAATATCTTCTGTGGATTTCGGGAAGCTTTTGTAAAGTCCAGTCTTCATTGGGTTTGAGTAAACATCTGAGTTGCATCAACCTACGAGTGATCAAAAGCCAGAATATTCTGATGATTGCTCTTTTTAATTCTGCATTTTGCAAAACTCGCAGTCATAATGCAGCTTATTAAAATGGTAGCTGGAGACTGCTAGAACTTTCTGATGTTCTAGTCATGTTAACACAGTTTGCAGTTTTTTGTAACTTTACTATTCCCCTTTGCACAAAGCAAACTCCTTAAAGAAAAGAAATGTGTTCTCATCCAATACCAGAGTAACTGCCAAACATTAGCTGTTGACAAGGCCGATACCCCTGTGGAGGATTGTGAGCAAATCCAGTCAAAATCAGGCATAAAGATTTAGGACCTGTTACAGCGGCATGTCCATATACTGTAATGAGCCTGTATTCATTTCATGTACTTATACTTTTCCTGTTTTTCTTCATGGCCAGCAACCTTCTGCTTGTGTTCAGCGATGGTTTGAAAACATCCTGGGGTTCAGTGAGCAGCTGTGTTCCCCTTAGTTGTTTAGATTCAAATTTCGTGTTGATCCTGGAGTTCATTCGTGCTCTAAAACACACAAAACAAATTACTGTGAGAATATATGCCGACAGTGTTGTAACAGCAGGGTTAGTTGGATCTGTGATTTGGCCAAATAACACAGTTTTGGATGAATCTGAAAATAATTATGAAAATTCCCAGGAGGAAGGTTTGAATTTTTGTCCTAATTAAAATTCTGATTTAATGTTTCTTGGTGAAGTTGGACTGTAGAAAATCTTCAGTGACAACTAAAAACTTTTCCTGCCCTACGGCCCTCATTGTGGAAATATTTTCCCTGAGGCTGCCCTCTGGGCCATTACAGCTTTAGCTTTTACAGCATTCACTTGTTGAATGAACTGAATAACAAAAAAGGAAATAAAGAAGTTGTGGGGATGAATTATGTGGCAGCGCTGTATTATATTCCAGTTTATTACTTGTATTAATGTATTAATGCAGGCAGTTCTAAAGCTGACCTAGCAGTTCGACTCAGCCAACTGAACAGACTTGCACGTTTCCTGTTAGCAACACAAAAGCAAACAAAAGCTTCAATTGAGTGAATCAATACTTCACACATAATTGTTTATTGAACACTAGTTGGACAGAGATTGCCGACATGCGGAAAATCCGAGTACGGGTTAAGTACAATATATGTTTGTGATAATACGCTGTGGGAGCAGCTGAATGAAGTAAGTGTGTCTGGAAGCTGATCTGATCGGATCAGATACAGTTTAGCATCGAGACAAGCCAAAGCATGCCTGTTGCGTCATGGGAACTGAAGAAACGAGAATGCAATGCCTTCTTGAGGGATGTTCTCACTCACCGTGGAATGAGAAGATAGGAGAAGACGCCTGGCTGTCTGCCTGATTGTTTTGGTCAGATTTTGTCATTTCTCTGAATTTGTGGGGGAAACGTAACAGCACAGAGAGCTGGAGGGCTCGTTCAGTTTGTTTTCCTCAGAGGTCAATGTCTTAAATCCATTTCACAACGACACACTCCATGTCCACATATTCCAAGCTTTGCAGACAAAGCTCCACGCACACAAACGCCCCCATCTGCTATGCATCAGAAATGAATTGACACTAGCCAGAGGGGAAGGATATAATTGAGTGCAATGTAAAATATTTTACATTTATGTATAAGCGTGTGTGTGTGTGTGTGTGTGTGTGTGTGTGTGTGTGTGTGTGTGTGTGTGTGTGTGTGTGTGTGTGTGTGTTTGTGTTGTGTTGTGTGGATTTGGCTTAAGCCACTGTTGGGGATACAAGCCAGACTGGAGACACTTAATTGGGATGGCATGTGCAACTGAGGACAAACACTGTATCCCCAATTGGTGAAATGCTGAATTTCGGGTCTGTGGCGAAGGTCAGTCCCCGGGAAAAAGTGTATTTACCCCCAAAATGACCTCAGTAAACTTAAAAGATATGTAGAACATGCTGTAACGTGCATACAGGGAACATTATGTGCATGGTATATTTACTTTTTCCTATTTATTTGTCTGGCAGCTGGATTAAGCAGAAAGTACCTGGTTGATTTTCAGAGGTCAGAGGATGGGTGGAGCTTGGACCATGAAAGCGTAGATCTGAATCATGTGATGAATATGGAAACTATTATTTGCTGTTGTTAATATTGTAGGATAATGCATTAAATTCAAGAAATCCTCAGAACTTACAGCAGGGTAAAGCCACAAGCAGAATTTTGTTTAACTTGTCCTCACATATTCAGTTTCTACTTCACACACACATTTCTAAGGGGGGTCTAACGTAGGCACATCTGTCTTCTCTCACAACTTTCTGAACAAAAAGACTCACACACTTTGCTTCGTGACCCTCCAAGCGACAGCATTAAAGCCTCTTGACTGATCGGATCAGCTGATTCGACCGCTTCTGATGTGTTTATTATCACTTGACTGATATTCCTGTCAGTTTAACTTCTCTTTGAATAATAGCTTCAACACAGTTTCACCGTTCATGAATTTGAGCAACGTGCTGGAGTTCTGCCCCTCATCTGCGTCCCATATGGGCTCAGCTGACCTGAGCAAATTGCCTCTGCTCTCATTTATGAATATACTAACTGACATGCTGATCAAGCAGCGGGTCACCATAAGTACATTTTTATTAAACTAAACAAACATTTATTAAGCATTTTTTAATACAACATTTTAAGTATTAGTTTGTCAGCAAACATTACATGGACCTTGATTGAGGTCTTCTAGTTAACACTCTGGAAACAAATGCTGTGAAAATTCTGAAGTGATACTATGATACTTTTTCCTGATATCCGGAGGAATTCTCTTTTAGGGGAACATATCTAATTTCTCAGGGGAATTTCTACACACAGAAAGCAGCATGCTGAATTGAACCCTGCTGTAAATAAGGACGCTAAACAATGAGGCGAGCGACAACATTACGGGCTTGCGTTGATGTTGTCAGACACAGAAAACGATTCTCTTTTTTTCTGTGTGCAGCAAACACTGATAAATTACAATTGATCTGTCCAAATTCATGGAGTTTGCTCTGTAGTGTTCTAAGTTTCTAAGTGAACATTCACTAGATTCCATTCTGAAAGTGCAAGATGGTTTCATACCCTCGGTCCAGTGCAGGCTTTTGTGTCCCAACAAGACTGTGTTTATGTGGAATTGGTGTTCCCGAAATGTAGCCAGGCTCTGAGGCTTGAGGTGATCTCCCGGACTCCCCTGTCCTTTCATCCCACTCTGGTCCTTTTGGCTGGAGTTAAGGTTCTTGGAGCTTCCTGGAGATACCTTGAAAGAGGCTGACTGGCTATCCTGTGACTTTCTGAATGAAGAAGGCCTCAAAGCCAACAAAATCAGATGAGACGTTTTGTATTTTTTTTTCTCCACTTCCTTGCACTGAAGAACCCTCTGAATCACGGCTGATATATTTGTTTTTTCACAAATTATCATATAGAGAATTTAGGATATTACGGATATTTTTCCTGGAGGAGGGATTGCATGTTTTCTATTTTTTCCTGAGGTGCATTATATTCTTCTTTCACAGGGGTTATACAGGCTGACAGAACAGCAACATGCCTCATTAGAGATCATTGTTGATGTTGTTTTGCTCCTGTGGGTGTCTACAAAGATTGTAATGAGCTGTCCACATTTCACAGTCACCAGCAGCACTTGGCCACCTGTGTGTGGGAGTACAAAATATGCATTATTTCAACCGAATAACATACATTTTACATCAGAAATCCAGATGTGAAAACCATTAAATTAATTTAATGGAGCTATTATCTATGTGCACATTTAAAAACGGACTGAATAGTACATTAAACCTTAACCTCTTCCATGGAACAAATGAAAAACTCTTTTTTTTTTCAAGTCATTTACATTTGCTCACTTTGCTGAGACTTTTAACCGAGGCAACTTACAAGTGAGGAACAACGCTCAGGCTTCAGCGGAGTAGTACTACATCTAGACAGTAAGACAGTTCTAATAGAATGAGCAGACAAAAGGAACGTAGTTCTAGTATGACTGAGTTGTAGTAGATGGTGTGGACTCAGAGGTCCCACTTCAGGTAAGAGTATATTGGATTTTGGGGGACATAGATGACAAGTGGAGGCTAGCGAGCTGTGGGCTGACTTACTCTTTTAGAATGATCAAAGACTCGATGCAGCACCTCACTAAAAGGACATGGTAGTTGTCATGGCAACAGATAGCGATGGCCTGTACCGAGAGTTTTGTGGCATTCTGAGTCATGTATAGTGCAATGCAGCCTGACTGGGAGACAAGCGAGAAGAGGAGACCATGTTTATGATTATTGACTGATCGATGGAATGGATTGACTGACAGTTTGATCGTGACAGCTGAAAGTGGCTCTACTTCATCTGTGTTCGTATGTCTGAGTCATGAATCGAGATCTGTACCAACACTGTGGGGTGAGAGTAACAGGTATACTGTCTTGAATGTGAATCAGACCCAAGGATATACAGTATGTGTTTATGTGCACAGTACAAAGAGAGGAGCCACCAGGACAGAGCCATGGGGTACTTTTGTGGAAAGATGATGGGAAAGTAAAAGAAAGTGGAATTCAAGTCTAGAATGGGCTATCCCTGAGATGCTTGAATCAGAGGGAACCAACATAGGTCCAGACAGTTAAAAAAAGGAGGAGCTGAAGGATCAGCTGACCAAAGACTGAGGAGGACTGAGTTGTGTTTTAAAGGTGACGAAGTAGACGAAAGTCTCTTTTTTTTCCTGGGGAATTCACAGAAAAGAGTGACCTGTATCTGCAGCATCACTGGATTTCCACAGTTTCTGCAGTACTAAAATCCGTGCACATCATTGCATACTCATCTATGGAAACGTCTCAATAATTCATTATTTGTTCTAATCAAGATTCCTCCTTCTCTCTGATGTGGCCTATATAATTAAATTTAAGTCAGGAGGCTGTTATTAATGTTGAGCATTCGCTACTGTGTCTGATTCCTGAAAACAAGCTTTGACATTTCCTCACTCACACAGTCCCACCAGATGATGGGGGTGTGTGATCATCTTCATGCTGGAGATGATTGCCTCCAAAAAAACCCAAAGAATATCAAATATGCAGGTGGAGATAGAGACCTGAAGGAAATATACTCCTCCAGACCTCAACTGCTGTCAAACACTTACCAGGGATGTCAGCAGCCTGGAGAAGAGTTTCCATGTGCGAGAAGCAATTAGTTATTACAAATGCTTCAATAAAGTCAAAAATCAGTGTTTTCTGCTCCATCTGTCATCGGATGCTTTATTCTTGAACTACGGCTTGTGACACGTTACATTTATAGAAAGCCACCCGTCTTCCCCACCACCTCTCACAGAGTGTGAGAGAACACACTGAATAAAAATTGAAAGCAAAGAGGAGAGGGTGTGTCTGTCCTCTCCGTTTGACAGCATGTCATTTTCAAAAGCAGCGTTTCATTTCGCTCTGTCTTTGGCAATCATCGGGGCAGAGAGGTACACCTTGTAAATGTTGAATGTGAAATTAGAATCCAGACCTCGTGTCATAAACATTTTACCCCCCCCCCCCCGCCCCAAACACACACATACACACACACCCCACCCTGTGCTGTTTTGATGTATGCTGCACTGCCTGCAGGGCTGCTGTATGATCGTAAACCTGCCTCTTATTTCCTGCTGTTCGAGAAAAAGCCGGACGGTGTGCCTATAAATCTTTGATCATTCTGGTGAAAAGCTAATCTTGGCTGATGTCAGTGAGTGCCACAGTGCTATGGCTTGCTCAGATTGACCTCTGAGCCCTCTCATTGATGAGTGTGTGTTTGTATGTAAATTGCTTGCTTGACTTGGGGAAAGTGTCGTGACCTCTTGAACATTTGCTGTCTCCACGGACTGATATGATAAGGCTGTTAAACTGTTCAAGATTTGACAATAATTGTTATGATATGTTAAGTTTTTTTCAATTTTACTGCTTTCAATGATTCAAATTAATAATGTTTTCTCTGGCTTTATTTGTTTTTGTTTCCTCCTCTTCTAAAAATGGAAAATTAATCCTTTTCCACAGTATGACAGTATCACATTGTACACATTCTGCCAATTGACTGAAGCTAAATGATGTTAATGCTCAAAGAAATATTCTACCCTAATTCATTATATATGCTTTCAGTCCGCTGTTTTGTTATGAACTGCTACAAAACAGAGCTTGCTGTTATAATCTATCCATTCATCCATATACAGACAACAAAATATAAACACTTTAAATAAGATGAAATAGTTGTGGATTAAAAAAAATGTGGCACATAAAAAAACAAAACAAAAAACAAAACAATTTGCAGCAAAAATATTTTAATTTAAAAACATCCACTGGAATACCAGCAGTTGTCAATCAGAGACAGTTTGTCTGGATATTGACATGCTGATGTACCCGATGGTCCAGAACTTTCTACAGATGCTCTATAGGCACGTGTCTGGAGAACAGGGAGGTTTTCAGCTTCCAGAAAATGTGTGCTCAAGCTAGCGGTTGAGGTGGGCCACTGTCACGCTGAACAGGGTCTTGATGTGAGCACAGGGCCCATTGATGAGATGCAGAAGCTCATCCAGGTGTCCAACTGCATTCATGTCCTCATAGATGACAGCACTTGAAACGCTTCATTGGGTTAGATTATGTGTGTCCAACTGATGCTACTTGCTGGATTCATGATTCTGATTCCAGTGCGGACAAACACATAATCCAGCTTCTCTAAAGTGGAACTGTTGGTGCAGAGATTCCCTGGTTCGAATCACAAAATCGATCAGCTGTTTGGTCACGCAGATTCTGCAGAGTGATGTTGAACTGGTGCTGTGACACGTCCTCTGAGGACATGCTGTTGATTGGCTACTGGGCCAGATTGTTGGAACTGACTTCAAGCTATACGTTCACACAGGGATCATTGAGAGCGTCAAAGTGACTGGGAGTCATTTGTTTTCATCCGTCTCTTGGCAGTGAGCACTGGTGCAGCCGTTGCTCCTCATCCACTCCTGAGACAGTGTTGTTGGCAGGACAACCAGAGTGAATTTTGACAGTCTCACTGTGTGAGCAGCTGTTAAAAATGACTATTTACATTTATAGCAATCTGCTTGCACCATGTCAGTTAGCCCCTCCCTGTGTCAAATTGTTAACTGATGAATCTGTAGGATTTGGGGCCCTTTATTGACCATCGCGATGAACATCTGTGTTGTGATCAGAGCTGAATTAGCTTTTTTATATTCTGGGTCATCATGGCTGGATTATCTTGGCTCTCACTAACAGTGATATACAGAATTTGTGAGCAGAAAACAGTCTTTGGGCACACAGAATAAATGTTTGAGGTAGTTATTATAGGAACTGAAAATGTGGTCCATTATGATTTTTGTTCAGTGTAGAATTTAATTGATTTGGTCTGAGCTTTTTGGCTGCACAAGCATAAACTATTTGTCAAACCTGAGAGGTCACTGGCAGGCTACAGCTGATTAACATCCATCCATCCATCCATACCGCTTATCTGATAAGGGTCATGGGGGGAGGCTGGAGCCTATCCCAACTGACTTCAGGTGAGAGGCGGGGTTCACCCTGGACGGGTCGCCAGTCCGTCGCAGGGCCATCAGGAGCAATTAGGGGTTCCGTATCTTGCTCAAGGATACTTGGACATGGTCACCATGGGGAAGTGAGGATCGAACCAGCGACCCTTTGGTTGCCAGACGGACTCTCTACCTTTGAGCCATGCCGCCCCGCAGCTGATTTTAATATACTTAACATAAAATAATATTTGAACATGAATATGAGGCTCATTTGTAAAATTAGTACATACACTCGCACCTGACATATGTTTGCAGCTCCGGTGGGCAGCTGCATTAAAACGATCTGGTGTGTAATCTGACAGTCTTGAGACATTTTAGACATTTCTATACGACTCCCCACCGGCTTTGACCAAATACCATAATGAAGCAATTTCTGAGCAAATCTTAAGAGACAGAAATGATCCAAAGTGCATAATGTGTTGAAATAGCCACTAATGAAAACAAAACATATTACCACTGAAAAATGGATTATATAATAGAGTGAATGTGCTTCCTCTGCTTTGGTAATGGATTTAGCCTAATGATGCCCCTCTCACCCAAAAGAGGGATTAATTTGATGAGGAAAGCAGTGGAAGCAGCTGTGGCCGTTAAGGCGAAATACGTTAGTTCTCTGAATGAAGTGTCTCGGATCATTCAAGTCTGATCCCTTAAATTCTCATTAGTGAAAGAAGAAAGAAAAGCTTAACAAGGACCAGTCTTTAGTTTACACTGACAGAAGAGAATTATTGTGCTTCTGTTTGTTCAAGTGTTTCCTTCTCTATTTTGACTCTTTTGCAGCAGTCCAGTCTCTCAACAACCTGAACGACCAGATCGCTCAGTTTATGGTGACCAGACCTTGTAACCTGGCTCATGAGGACGAAGCCTTCATGCCTGGTGAGAGGGACACCTTGAGGAAGTCCATGACTCTGATGAGGCATCTGCTAATGGACGCTCAGGTACTGCCTCCACCCTCTCAAGCTCTGATTACGTGCCCTTTAAATACCAAAATGAAGCTGAACGCACGGCGCACCCATAGCGCCAATGCCCGGAACCACAGCTCGCTTATTCAGTGATGCCATGCAGTTTGCATACCGTATTGTTTCCCCCAAGGGTACTGTAGGTCCCATCCTAAAGAATCAAACATACCTTTTTTAAAAAGTACGTTATATATTTATATTAAATCTCAAAAATAGCGCGAGTGTTGCTGCAGCAGCTCAGTGTTGGCTCGTACAAGTAAAAATGCTAAGCTAACAACATAGGTTTTTTTTTTCCACTTTATGTAACTCACTTTTCAGTTACCTGAAAATATCAATGTGATTGTCAAAGGCTGTCTTAAGGTTTCAACTAAAGAGCGTTATTCTGTTCCTGCTGCCAGAGTTGCTTAAGTTAACTGTAGCTAGCGGGGTCTTACCTTTCAGGCTATCAAATATGTTGTAGTCTTCACCTTTTAGACAGATCTCTGCATTTGCTTGGTTTTTCCACTGGTTGGCTGTGTTGCCATGGCCTGTTTTGCATTGTCACTGTCAAATGTTGCAGAGAACCTTGTCTTCATCAGGTTTCAAAAAATGTTATCACACTTGGGACCCTTTCCCATCGCCATGATGGATTCATACACATTGCAGGGGAGGATCAGCGATGTGCTGTCAGGGATCAATATTTGGTTTGATTGATTACACATTGAAAGCTGGTCAGTACCCTTAATCATGGTACCCAACACTACTAACAAGACCTCCCCGAACACATCTGTATGTCTCCCAGTGCAACCAGAGTTTGACCTGCTGCTGCTGAGCTGTTCCACTGGAGCAGCAGAGGTTAAGGGCTCAGCTCAAGGGTACCTGCTAATGAGGGAGGGGCATTTCTCTTCCTGGTCTGGGGAACTGATTACCTCCCGGTCACAAGTTTAACTGCAAGTACTGCCGCAATAATCATTCGTTCTTAAAGTGTTCCTACCATTTGTCCTTTCATTCATATTCCCACTACATTTGATGAATGTTATAAGTCGTAAATCAGTGATGTATTTATGTCATCAGTTAGACGGACTAGCATGATGGATATCGTGTCCCCCCTCTATTCTGGAGGTCTGTTCTCTGATGAAGAGTCACTGATTAAAGGGAAGGTAATTCAGCAGAAGGCTATTGCTTTCACCTCAGTGGTATGCAGGCTGAGGTAAAACAGTTTTTCTGTGAGTCAGGAATACAGCATCAGCAGGTGATGGATGAGCGGGAATCACAGTGGCTGATGGAATGCTGATTCTCTCCCAGTGAAGTTGAAGTACGAAAAAAAGAAGTTTGCCTGTAGTTGGATGTTAAGTGAAGCGCTCAGGCGCAGTCAGCATGACAGATTTGGCTGCCTGTTGGCATTGTTTGTCTCAGATTGTACACCCACAACATTTACATGTTTTCTAGTTCTTTTCTTTGAAAGCACTTAAACTAGAAGGCCCAGACAGCTTGAGTTCGGTGGTCTCAACTGTCAGAGGACAAAACCAGATCACCAGGGGATACTGACATAAAACTGTTGCTATGGCAATATTTGCAGAAAAACTCAGTCTCAGATTGGTTGCAAAAATTTGTCCATTGTGTGGGCTGCTATAGATACGAATTAGAGGACACAAGTGTATCATCCCTGTGCAAGTCTTGTCTGATTTGGTACTCAACCAACAACAGCCCCCCCCCCTCTCCATTTTGATATAATGGCTGATATCCCTGAAAAACTGAAGGATATTTTGATGAAATTTGTAGAGGCCGTGAATTTTAAATAGACGGACAGACATTAAGCTCTGTGAGATGGTGTAGATCGTGTTCTGGGTCAATAATCTGGAAGCCCATTTTTACTGGTTGGGAAAGAAAATGGATGAAGAGTAAAAATGAACTGATACTGATATTCAGTACATTTGAGCCTGAAATGTCACAGCGAGTCGACGCGACAATGTAACTGTCCAGCACAGGCAACATTCTCTTTCGCTTTCATTTCACCTTGAACACGGCATGTTGCCAAAGTCAAATAGAAAGCTGCAGCAGCAGGTAGGCAGTGCAGGACAGCGCAATATGAATGAGGATGCCACCACGTTAGCAACAGACCGATACCAGTCAACCATGTGCATATTGTCGGATTTCAATGATGAGCCAATAAATCGTGGCATCCCTACTGAACGGATTTTGATTCATATTCAGTATCCACATAGCCTCTGCGGCTCGTGAATAGAGCATGAATTAGCATGTGACCGAAAACTGGTTGTAGGTCTTCGTGATATTCATAATGTTGGTTCATTGTAAAACACAGAGATTTGAATTCAACAAACAAAGATTCCCTGTGTAATTGAGTTTCGTAAAATGCGAGCTAATGTCACTGTACTTGATCACCTCTCTTCCTTTCATCGCTCAGACCACAACGGATGGACATTATAACCACAGCCAGATTATGCATCAGTTTTTGTTCTGTGTCTCTGAGGTCAAGCACAAGAGGTCAGGCTCAAGAGGGGTCTCATTCCATGCAGAGGAACATCACTCATTCAGGGAGTCGTGCTTCTGTTAGATGGAGTATGAAATCAGTCCAGTCTTCTTTTTCCTCCTCTTTTTAGGATCCAGCTGTCTCTCTGTGCTTGTTAGTGGAGGAAACTTAAGGCTCGCCTCTGATGTCCAGTTAACTATTTATAGCTGCTAGTAGTCGTGTTATTGTTTTATTCACTGGATGAATAAAGGACTCTCAAAGACTCCTGTCCAGTCCTTTACACTATTGTATATTATAAATATATTTTGAGAACATTTTACAACACCGAATGATTTAGTTTGTCCGTGTAAAATCATCATCTGATGAATTCAGCATTAAAATTTCAAGTCCACATCCACTAAAAGGTGGGAAATTAATTTAGAGGGGATTTGAATAGTTTCTCTTTGAATGCTGTCCCAGAATTGATTGCCTCATTTGTCATTTGCACAGATGAATTATTTATGTCCCTGATGCTGTGTGGGGTGACTAATCAAATGCGTTTCAGTGGGTGTAGAGGCTGTGAATTGATGAAGTGGAACATTTTACTGCATTCGGTACTTTGGTGAAGAAGTCAGTGGTTCCACGATTGTGGCCTGACACCATCACACAGATGATGCACAAAAATAACTGACCAGTCATTTCATGATCCCCTCTGCTCATGTATCAACACAATAATACAAATAAAATCCTTCAAAAAAGGCAATACTTCTTTTTACCTATTTAGAAATACCAGAATATATAACTATTTTTCATTTCATAATGTTTCCTGCTGGACACAACATGTGTTGTCCATGCTAATGAGCTGGAATTCCCCCATTGCACTTTTAATGCTGAATAATGCACAATGATTGGCAACCTATTTCTTGTAGTGTCACAAGTTATGCTTGTAGAACCGCCTCTTGAAATAAAATATTCATTTATTTCTGAGCTATTTCCTCGGTGAATGTGAAAACATCCTTCCACACAATGAAGCTCAGACATTGAACTGTAGGAACCAGACACTCTCTGAGTGGAGGACCACCTCTCTGGGAGTGCTTGTCTCACCACCAGACAGTGTACAAGTCTGAGCAAATAGTCATTCGTGCAGGTCAGTGATCACAAACAGCAGCAGAGGAAGTTGATATAAGTTTGTACAAACTGTGCTGAGATTTCAGAAGCCCAGTAGAGAAAGTGGCAAATTGTTTTAGGATAGAAACGTGGATGGGGAACTTTTATTTATACTTTTTTTTTTTAACTCAGCCTATCATCAAGTTGATATCTCCAACTCTGTTTAGTATTATTGTCTAGATATTGGTCTTTTAAATGGCAAACTTTGTAAAAACAGCCTGCTAAACTTGGTTTTGTCTTAAAAAGTTTTAGCATGTTGATATTTGCTTAGCGCAGCCGTGACGAGGTAGAGACCATTAGTGGGCATGCAGCCCTGCAGCTACATCTGGATCTTCCCCCTATTTACTGTACATCCACCACGAGTGGGCGGACCACTCGCCTCGACAAACACTTGTGTAAGTGAAGTTATTGAGACTATTCATGCAAAAACTAGACATAGAGCTGTATGTATTTCACCTACATAAATGTTATTCCTTGTTGCTTTGAGGGATGTTACTACTCTGTTTTGCCAGAGGCTTCATCAGGTATGATAACCAATCAGGAGCTTCAATGACTTTCAAATTTCTCATCGGGGTTTTTGGTTTGGAGGGGTTCCAGATGTAGCTGCAGGGCTCACTAGGTTTGGCGGATCTCCCTGGGATGGCGCTTGGCGACAGCCTCACACGTCTTGTTCTCTTTTCTATTTATGTTTACATATAATCTATACAGCACACCTCATACTCAGCATTCCAATGTGCATTTCTGCTGATTTTACCTTTTTCAGCAGCCTCACAGTTTCAGAAGTGTCACTGGGTTCAACCGAAACCTGCACTGTAGGAGGATAAATGGAACTAAGGATTTTCAAAAGCCAGAAATCGTATCTGATTGTACCGAAGTGGTAAAGTGCTAGTTTAGTCACTTCAAGCCAAACTCTAACTCAATTCATTATTGACCAGTGAAGAATTAGAGGAGGAATCTGAGTTGGAGCCCAGAGTACATTGGGAGACTAATGATCCACAGAGATTTGAGTTGTCCTGAAGCTGTTAGTGAGAAAATAAATCAGTTCAGATTGTGAACATTCTGAATTGATAAAAAGTTTGACACAAAGAGACAGAGCTATTGTCACATATAAGAGGACAAATGTGGTGGAGAGAATGCAGTAGAAGAGAAGGCTCACACCATAATAGATCCCCAGTTTCTCCTATTTTTCTTCAGTAATTTTGAGTCTGATTGCCTGCTGTGGATGATCATTTACCTTATGAAATTCTCATTATTTGACACTGTCTTCATCCTGTACATGTCCTTCAGAGTGCTGGGCTTGTTCTTTTTAGCAGTTGCACCTGGTAGTAATCTCCCAAAAAGATTAGGGACACAAAAAATATTAATGAGCACACATAAAAAGGGCAGTATTGCAAACGGCTGCAGGGACGTGTCTGTCACAGCTGATGATGAAGCGGGTGAAATTACTGTCTGGGTTTATATTTTTCTGATGTAGTATACATTCAGAATATCAAACTGTCTCCATCCATCCATTTTCTATACCGCTTATCCGTAAAGGGTCATGGGAGGGCTGGAGTCTATCCCAGCTGACATTGGGCGGGAGGCAGGGTTCACCCTGGACAGGTGGCCAGTCTGTTGCAGAGCCATCAGGAGCAATTAGGGGTTCATTATCTTGCTAAAGGGTACTTGACATGGTCACAGGGAGAAGTGAGGATCGAACCAGCGACCCTTTGGTTGCCAGACGGCCACTCTACCTCTGAGCCATGCTGCCCACATCAACCTCTTTACTGGGGATAATTTAAGATGACAATGTGACATCCATCGGATTTCATGATGCATGTCAGATAGTGAGACTTCATCATCCTTCAGTGGCAGAAGCTGTTGCGGATGTTTGAGTCAGGTGTGTTCTGGGTGCCCATGTTTCTATGGAAACCTGGAGCTGTCATAAAGCTGATCTGGATCACTTCACGCATCTTTCAGCAGACCAGAGGTGCTCACCTCTATTTCAGAGAGAATTTGGGTGATATGAAAGGGCCTCTCTCTCTCTCTTCTTGAGTGACAGTTTTTGCTCTCTTTTCAGCCTTCTTGTGGGGTTGTTTGTGTCTGCCTGATGTGGATCGCTGTCTTGTTTTTGAGTCTGAGAGTAAGCTCAGATCTGGCTGCACATCCTCCTGTGTCTTTCTCTTGCAATCATAGAGAGCTTTCCATTCGTGGAGAGAGACCTACTGTACCAGCACATTTACATCTCAAAAACTTAAATATTGATGCTCTAAGATCATCAGATTGTGACACATAACTCACTCCTTATGCGATTCATACCGGGGGCACCCTTTGATGGATGGATGAGGCAGCAGCATCTCCACTAAATTCAGTATAATCTTATTTACATCAAGTGCAGTGACACTGACCTGCAGACCTTTGACCACCTAAAATCTTCTGTTCATCCTGACGTCCCAGTGGGGGTTTGAGCCAAATCAAGAAACCCACTCAAAGCGTCCCTGACAAATCTTAAAGAGTGACCAGTCTTTGACCACCAAAATCTCTTAAGTACATCCTCAATTCCAGTGGATGTTTGTGCCAAACCGAAAGAAACTTCTTCAAGGAGCGTGAATGAGAAATTGGTACAATTTAGCTTACATGTGAAGTGACAGTGACCTTTGACTCAGTGCATCATTGAGTCCCAGTGAAAGTTTGTGTCGTTTCAGTGATTCCTGAAATATAAAAGGACAGTCTTCGCGATGGTCGGCCTGATGGACAAACCCGAAAAATCGAATCCTCTGTCCCACAGCTTTCTTATGGTTAAAACTTGGTGGAGTGTTTCATAGTGATGTGAAAGGCCTTACATGACATTGACAGCCTGCTCTGTCTCATACGGATGAAAAGGGTCCCTTGGACGTCAGGATCACGTGCTTATGACCATGATGATTAAAGTGTCTCCTATTGATGAGAATGAGTGGGATTTTCACATTTGATATGGCGCCAAGCTCCTAGTTTATTCTGTTTGACCCATCCAGAGGGAGAAAAGCACAAAGTTATCCATTTGTCCATGTTTTATCATTCAGCCATGCACCCCTTGTGATGCTGCTGTTGCTGAAGTTGCCTCCACAGGATTGAATCTTGAATAATTCATGAGAAAACATCAGCCGCTGTGTATACACCAGACATGTCGGGGGACATTAATGTGACACAGAGGGACCCTGGCATAGCCTTTACTTCCCCTATCTCAACTTTCTTCCACGTGTCATCTCAACCTCCTTAATACAATTATTCGTTGGTGTTCACCTGCTCTTGTTTACTGAAAACCTTCTTGCACAACCCCTCATCAAAAAACAAGGTCTGCGGAGACCAGGAGAGTGTGGGATCAAAGATGGGATACTTGTTATCAAAGCCATTGAGTTCCCTGTTGACCTTAGAGGAGATTTAAATGCTCCCTGCCTCCACAGCTGGTAGGGTGGTGCAGAAAATAATAATGACTCTCCCTTCTATCTGATTCCCTGCCAGAAGCAATCGCTCCGAGGAGGCCAGGAAGCCATCAGGCCCCGAGTGACGCCAGACACCTTCCTTTTTTTGACCGTCACATTTCCCTTTTTTTTGTCGAGTCCAGCTGGAGTTCGACCTCTGATGATGAAAAAAAATCCTGTTCATTGCTGTGAAATTGTTATATTCGACCAGAGATAATGCACCTGTACAGGTCAAAGAATTAACCTATTTTATTCCTGTGAGGTGTTGAATATAATTTGGGATTTAGAAGCAAAATACAGAGAAAATATGATATAATTGCTACTCAGATAAAGATGAATTGTTTTGTTTTTCTGTGGGTTCTCTAGTACAGGAAGTGATATTTGCACCATAATGCACGCATTGATCTCCTTCACCACCCTCTGGCTCTACTGAACAGTCACACAATCCGATGTGGCCGTGGTGAGCTTGGTGGTGGTGGTGTGTGCGAGGCCCTGCTCGTCACTGCTTGTAGTTTTAGGCCTCCTGAGCACGAGGGACAGGGAGTTCTTTTTGATGGGGGAATGCAAGTTTTTAGTTTTGAGTCCTTTCCAGTTGTTTGTGTGAGGGCTGGTGGAGAAAGTCAGATGGAAGCTCGTGAAAGACGGAAGCTGTCCCTGCTGCAGTGTTGCATCTGCCCATGGTGCTATTGCGTTACCTTGTTACCTGAGAGTTGGGATCACATCTTGAATGAGTTTGACTCGAAGCAGCATTTCAATACCTTCCTGCCACTCCACATTTGGAGAAACCTCTATCTCCTCTTTGACCCTCCAGCATTTTCTTCTCAACTTAATAAACTTTATTAAAAGTCTTACTCCCTTTTCCTACTGGAGTTTTTTTTTTTTTTTTTCCACGTCAGGAACTCCCTTCACGATAACATAATTCTAAGAATTTTATTAGAATTTCTTCCCAGGGAGCAACTCATCCCCTGATCCCACCTAACAGTGGAGTCCGTGGGGAAGTGGGAGGTTTCTTCAATTTCTTCTCACAAGCCATCACTGCATTGAACTCAAAATGAAACAGACACTCATTCCTCACCGCTGCTACCGTACATAAAACATGTGTTCCTTGCCTTGCCATTTTGCACTGTACAATTTAAATTTAAATTATTTGACTACTTTTCTTGTTGTGCCGTATTTTCGTACTTTGTATAATATTTCTTTTTATTTGTACAGTATATTTTATAACTTATTTATCTATCTTTGTATCAGAGTTGCACCCCCATTTCGTTGTACCTGACCATACAATGACAATAAAGGCATTCTATTCAATTTCTTCACTGCAGCAGATAAAGTTAACTCGTCTACTTGTCATCTAATATCATTCCCTTTACTGAGGGAGCCTCCAGAAACTAAATCTGCTGAGACGCTTTGAATCTCTAGTGTTAAACTTAATTAAATCTGTTTGTTTAGTTCTGTGGAAGCATGATACGTTATATTGTTCCTCATTTAGCTTTAATGTCATGGTTCTCTCTTCATTTTCCTTATCACCACATATTCTGCTGCATCTCTCGCCACCACCAGGACACATACAGTACCGTGCATGCATGGAAAGATGAAGTGAGGAAAGACTAAAATGCAGAAAATAGGATCAGAAATGTCAAACACAAACGTTCATAATGAAAACCCAATTTCAGTTCGTCCTCTTGTGTAATGAATCATGTTCTTAATGTTCTCTTCTGTCCCAGCCTTGTTAGTATTCATGAATATGATCACGATTGCTCTCCTCCACTGCTACTCTGAATCCTCTTATGTTTTTCGACTTCTGCATGTTTGAATTAGGCAGTGTGGTGTTTTGGCTGGCTGCAGCTCTGTGCTCTGCCTCAACGCTCCACTTATTGCAGTTTGACTGCTTTGGTGTTTCCAGGGATCTCAGCTGAAAGCCCATCACCCTGCACAATCATGCATCATCTTTCACCGCTGTTGCCAGATTATAGAATCTTAATTTTGTTACAACTCAGTGGAGAGCCATTCTGCTCAGTCATGAATCTTTGTGATATATATTTTTTTATTTTTTTGGAGAGAGCAGATGGTATTTTAATGAACTCCGCAGACGATTGATTGATACTTGTCCTCTGGCAAAGCTGACATTTACTGCCAGACAGGTGCTTTTTAAAGGAGCTGTCATTGTTATTTTTGGGAGCCACAACCAGCCTCAGTCTTTCTGTGTTGTCCATCACTCCTGTTTGAAGTGTCCATTTAACCATTTATTGAGTCACAAAAATGTTACAAATAATATTACAATCATCCCTGTAAGAGACATCATCTTGTAGATATGCACCAGTCCACATTTTTCAGCTCTGTGACTGCCAGAGCTCTTTTTTCTCTAATATTTTCATTATTGTTGTTTTTAATCTGCATTCTGTGTTCAGCTCATGAGACTACCAGCAGAAAACCATAGCTACATGGACAGTTGTTAAATCAGAAGTTGACCTTATCTAACCTTTCTCTGTGTGAACATCATCATCATCACTGTGATACAAAGAAACTGTTGATGCCTTACTGCCATATCTTGTGTAGGTGAGCCTCGCTAAAGTGATGATATATATATTTAACCATTGTAATGCAAATGACAACTCGGGATGCATTAACCGAGCTGTGAACTACACACCCCAGAAACTCTACCTCATCCGTGGTTATGTTTAGGCATGGGATGTCTCCTCAGGGACAGCTAGAAAAACAATTAAATGACCATTAAGCCTATGAAGAATTGGATAATGAAAAGCGTTTGTCTTGTAGGCCTCTCCTTTTTCAGCATGATTTTTATCCTCAGTAAACAAACTGCCTTTTATTGTGGCTTTAAACTTTACCGATAAACAAATGGTCTGGCTGTCCTCCTCTTTCCTGCTTGGTATTGTATATTTATCTACTTGGGATTGTCTCAGTTTTCTCCTCCTTCCTATGGTAGAACCACACATGCACACAGCTGGACAACCGATGAGTTTCCCTAAACCCACACAACACTCCAATTTAGACTCCAATTTAGCTCCAGGAACACAGTTACCAGAGGAACAATAATAGATGTGCAGGCACATGTCTGTAAGGTTTAGCTGCTTGGCCATGTACTCTAGAGCACAGAGTCATTTATTCATCATGACTGTAACATAATATGGTAATTAGTTTGCCCACATGCAACATTTTTAGAGAGAGAAAGGAACATGACATTATTTGTTTTCCATGGATCTTAGTATAATGACCTGTTAATCCCTTACAAGAGCTCAGCTCCCCAAGCTAGACAAGTTGTGGATTCTGACAAACTAATTTAACATGCAGATTAATGCAATTCCCAGTTCCTGCAGGACTCAGCTTATTAAACACTTTTAAATCACATACATTTACAATAGGAATAAGGTCAGGCCATTAAATAAAAGACGTATTACAAAAGTAGCTCATCAGCACAGTTTGTCTCTCTAAACACATTTACATAACTGCTTCATTTTTTTTTTGCACTAATATGTAAATTTGCCGTAGCCTTTAACTGTAGTCTAAAGCAGGTTTTCAGCAGGAAAATGAACCTCTCCTCTCCCTCCATTATATTCATGCATGAGTCAGCCATATTGCTCTAATTAAAATAATCAAAGTCCTGCTGTCAGGTTGGCACTTCTTCAGCACTGTTGTGGTTTGTGTTTAATTGCTTTTGCATTTTAATGTTTGAGCTATCTGAGTGTGTATGTGTGTGTGTGTGTGTGTGTGTGTGTGTTTGTGTGTGTGTGTGTGTGTGTGCGCGCGCGCATGCATGTGTGTATGGGAGAGAAAGTGTGTGTTTGTGCTGCATATGTGCAAGAGAGAGGCTTTCCATGCGGAACAGTAAGTTAAGCCTGGAATACTGAGAGAGTTCCTGCCGGGTCTGGTCATCAGTGTTGCTTTTACTGACTCTCCTCTGCACGCTTGAATGTCTTTCAATTTAGTCCTCCCGATAACTTGGCTCCCTCTTGTAGAGATAAACGTTGAAATATAATAAATGACTTTGCAACTTACCATGTTTTGGCTCCTACCTCCTTCCTCCCTTGCTCTCTCTCTCTCTCTCTCTCTCTCTCTGTGCCCTTCTATTTGCTTTATTTATCTTTCTCTCGCTTCCCTTGTTGCACTTTTTTCAACATGTTCCAACAAGTTTCATATCTTGTGGTATCAGCTTTGGCCAAAGATGTATTCCCCCATATGAGGCAACTTGTACTTCTTGGGGATATATTTTCATGGCACCAAAGAGCTCTCATAGATTAAAAAAAAAAAAAAAATCCATCCATTACTTAATTTAAAATAAAAGAATCTTATCATTCTTCGTCGCAAACATTTGTAAAGACATTAGTGTGGTAATGATTGGACGTTTTTTTCCCTGTTTGCAATATGAATTTTTGATAAGAAGCAGCCTGGAGATGCGTAGAAAAGAGGAAATTGGAGAAAGTGTACTTGCATACAAAAGCTGCTGGAGGACAGCGATAAAGCGTGATGGAGTAATCATTGTCTCTAGTGTTGCTATTCATTGGAACGGTTCTCCAGAGTGGGAACACATGATAGTGAGATGAGTCTCTTAATCAATAGGCTCTGCAGATGTGACTTTACAGGCGCCGGGAAGAGGATAAGCTCCTTATCAATACAGTGTAGTGAAACAGCTCTCCATCAGATATGGATTAACCTGTCCTTACTACTGCACAGTTGTTTTTCTCTAAAACTTTCTGACAGTTATTTGCTTACCCGGCTACAGTAAACCGGAACATTCCCTCTTCGTCTCAGTGTAAAGTCTGTTTTCATTGCGTGTGTAGACTTTGGTTACTTAAAGGAATGATTTGCGCATTTGCTTGAGTTAGATGACAAATTCGTCAAAGAATAAAGCTTCAGCTAGCAGCCGCCTAGCTCATTTTAGCTCAGATTAGGAGTACGTTTGGTGATAAGGGTGAACAGCTAGCCTGGCTCATTCCAAAGGTCATACAATCTACTTGCTAACTCCTCGGTAGCTCACTAATTCATGGGTTTCGTTCCTGGAGGTAATGTGATGATTGTTCGTTAGTAGGATAGCTATAAAAAAAAATACACTAATGGACTTATTTTTACAAAATTTTATATCGTGGATCCTGGGCCACTGGTGGATTAGAGCAGTTAGTATTGTTTACTGAACATCTTAGATGTATTCCAATCAAATTACTTGATCTGTTGGAAATAATCTTCTCTATGCCTTGGATTTCTGAAGGGAGTGTATGGATTATGATCTAAATTGGTGATCTGGACGGATTATTTTGGTAATTTGACAGAAAGTGCACATACATATGGGTATGTGTGTGTGTGTCAGTGTGTGTATGTATATATGTATACACATATATATGTAGACGTTAATTGCAATTTACTGTATATGTTAGGGAATTTCTTGTCCTAGAGCAGTAATATAGACCCCTCTCCAACCAGTAGAGACAGGAAATTAAGGAAGACATATAAGATGTATACTTTTTCATTTCTGTTTTCAGACAGCAAGAATACAACATCAATAAATGAGCTTTAGAAGAGCCAGATGAATTGTTTCCACATCTGTTCAGTCCTGATGCTAAGTTAAGCTAATCACCTCAGGCCTTTATGAAGACCGTTCATCGAACTTTCTGTCAGAAAGCAAATACAGGAGAGCATATTTCCTGTAATGTTCAATCACGGAATGAGATCATCTTCTTCCCTTGTATGACTTTGAAATGGATTCTGTGGCCTTCAAAATAAAACTTCTGTCAAACCTTCAGAGAGAAACCCAGGGAGCAGCTTTAAACCTTCATTTCTCACCGTCTCAGTTATGTTCCGGAGGTGTAATCTAACATGCTCTCTGCAGCCTGCCGTCATTAGCCAATAAATAACTAAACGTATATCATAAATCAACAGAGAGTGCTGTGTCAGGGTGATTTCCCCTGCAGTTGCAGCGTGGAAATCACTCTGCTGAGAAAAGAAAGAGATGACAGGGGAAGGTTTGGGAATGAATGGAGTTATTTAGAAAATGTCTTACCTTGAGAGATGTAGCTTTACCTCGAGACCCCCCTTCTAACCTTTGGAGGTTTAGTGAGGTAAAACTGGGATGGAGCTGCTTCTAGGCACATGTTATTTGGATTCACTGAAATGATAATTTAATTACATTGCTGATTAGAACAGTGTCAGCTATCTTTCCCATCCTCATCTCTCATTCTCTCAACATGTCATTTGGCCCCCTGCAGAAGAGAAGCAGTGACAGGGGTGAGGAACTCAATTAGTCGGCGTCAAACTAGCTGAGAGTGTAACACTACATGCAAAACAGACACCTTTTGTATTGATGCTGTGATCTCACTGTGATCTGCATGTCTTTAGAGAGAACTGGATGTCTGTATGTTTCAGTCAGCCTGGGAACGAGCAGACATATTGTGCTGGTAATGGATTCTAGAGACCAGTGGGAGAAGAGGCCATGACAGGAAGCAGCCAGCAGGGAGCAGAAGTGAGATGGAGGGGAAATGAGGCATGAAGTTACACGGGTCTCAGTGGAGGGAGGAATGTGTGAAGGAATGTCTTTTTTTTTTTTTTTTGCAGTTTGATTCTCCATTGCCATACATATATGTCTCATCTAGCTGGTCTTTATATTCACGAGAGCTTTCCTCCTCCACTCCTCCATCCTCTCCCCCATCCATGTCCTGGAGACAGGCCTTTATCTTGGTGCTCATCAAGGCCTCTGGTATCGCGTTTCATCCTCTACCTCGTCGACGGTTATGTCCAAGTGGAGAGGCTGTCGAAGTGTTTATTATTACCAGACATTAGAGATGGGAGGAGGTTGTGCCCCCGAGGCGTTGGAGAGCAACTTGGGGAGAATGTTGGGTGACAGACGTGTTGAGTTTGACAGCAGATAATTGGTGCCTCTCTCCAGATCTTATCACAGTCTCCACTGGGCAGCATCAGGGATCAGAGTCTCATCACCAAAGTTCATGCTTCAGACAAGCTGCTGCTGCTTTGTACAGTTCAAAAACTTGTCGACAGAATGAGTGTTCACTGATAGAATACTATACAGCGATGCCAGGAACGGACTGGATTCTCAAAAGTCTCTCAGCAAATCACCATGTAATGTTCTGCTAATGTTTTCAACAGGAAGTTTTGTTTTTTTTTCCCAAGAATGTTCCTCTTAAAGGTCGGGTAGCATTCTCTACAATAACAATTCATATTTAAAGACCTTCATAAACATCACTCTCAATCATTCTGTTTTTTTTTAAAGTATTATCTTTTAGACATTTGAATCCCTGATTAGATTAAAATAACAGATCGAAAAAGGTAACGGGTGTGAGGTTTAGGGCTGCAAACGGTCCTACCTGCTCGGATTGAAACAAGGGATTCAGGACTGGGTCACCTCATGGCTTTTTTTTTAAGCTGTGAATTTTCTTTACGTCCCAAGAAATGTATTTTCTATTAAAAGGATCCATTGCAACATTTTATTCCAAATTCTATGTATCATAGGGTTAAATGAACCCTCTATAATATGAGAATGTTCCTCGCTAGCCAGGTTGGTGATGCAGGGATGACAGGTATTCCTTCGTTAGAGTTGAGTGTAAAATATTGTTAAAGAAAATTTATTATAGTCAGTTTCTTTGACAGCAGCAACACTGACGTGATAAAACACACAAAACTTCTCCAGTCATTATGAGCTGGAACTGAAGCGCACACACACTGCAGTTGCATTTTTACTATCAAGCTCTTTTATTATCAACTTCAATAAATTTGTCTTTTAACATCATGCTGTTTTTAAATGGTAATTTCCAAAGGATATTTTGTTTTTCTAGTATATTTGACAGAGTGACATGAAAACAAAGAATACCATGGAAAGTGGAGTTTGCCGATAAAGGGAGAAAAGCGAAGGGAAACAGGAAGAGAGAAATAGATGAGCTCCCACTCACTGTTTGCTCCATCAATGCCCCTCTGTCCCCGGGTGTCACCACCTCTCTTGAACTGTCAGAGACATAAATACCCGTTTTTTTTCTTCTTCCAACTGTGACATTTGCATTTGTTAAATCTGCATTCTGTGAGGAAATTCAAAGCAGTTAACTTGCAGAGTCTCAGCTTCCAGAAATTTTCTCTCATCAGTCATTCACATTATGCTGCAATGTTGATTCAGAGTAGTCACCCTACATACACTGGTGGCACATCTATTCCCTCCTGCAATGTAAAATAATCAGTCACAGCATGAACTCACACACACACACACACACACACACACACACACGCACACATTCAATTCTATAGCATTTGTCATATATGTCCAAATAGAATCAATTTCCATGCAACTCCTTTGCACTGGAAATCGCTGCGACAGTCCCATTTTTGTCTTTACTGTGTCGAAAAGGAAAATATGTACGTCTGTTCTCACTCAAACTCCTCTCATCTTTTTCATGCAATGCTTTTTGCCTTCTTCTCTGCTTGACACATACAAATGCATGAACGGACCAAAGTTAAAATCAAATGTGATGTCAATTAACCTGTCTCTGAGTAAGAAAATAAAATCAACGCACTGTGATGTTTGCGGAGACCCTTTATTTCCACCATTAGATGTTCTGAAAATTGCTGTTTTGTTTGTTTCCAGCAGAAAGAAAATGACAGTTTTGAAAATTCATTGGTAAGTGCTGTCTGAAAGTTCAGATAGAGACGCTCTAAACTCTCGGGGTGGAATACATTACATAATGTGGGGCCTTGTCCGTGGAAGGGCTGATTTTGACAGGATGGATTTTCATTTTGCTCTATACCACATTAGCAATGATGCACCATCAACTGAACCCCAGAAATTTCAATTTCAGATCTGCTCTTATCATTAATAAGGTTTTATGTGGAAATTAAATTAAGAGCATTTATTGTGTATGAGTAAACAGAGCACAGATCTTCCATTTTCATATCCTGCTCTTGACATATTTGATCAATTTATTTGCCAAAATGTAAATGAAATAGAGCTATAAAGCAATCCTGACCACAGACAGTGCAAACACAAGCGTGTCTTTTAGTCTTTACTGTAAAACTCTAGCTCAAGTGTCATCTTGCATCATTTTGGAGAGCTTTAACTCTGCTCTGTGTGCCACGAGGCCTCTGCGTGGGAAGTGGGAGTCCTCGACCAACACGTTGTCACCCTGATGGATCCTCTTGCTTGCACATCATCACCCCTATGAAACACAAGTGATGATTTCATCTCAGCTCAAGGGTGCATGTCAACCCCGTGTGAAATAATGAACGTGTCATTTAAACGACACAACACACCTTTCAGTGAGTTTCTTCTAGTCCTCAGTTTTGCATCTGCTCTTTTCTGAACATATTTCAAACTGACACATTATAACCACCACAAAAATCGTCTCCTCATAATACATAATAGATTTCAGTGGGTCTCGTAATGTGGAGGGGATATTTTTTCCAGGCCCCTTATAAGACTGAATTAATAGTTGAGCAGGGCCTTATATCACTTTGTTATTGGCAAAAAAATGGAAAGCATTCTCTTGTGCAAGTCGATATTCAATTAACTCAAGCAGGCAGTCATAGTGACTGTTTATCAATACCTCTTTTTAACTGCACACCCTCGGTGCACTTAATTAAACATCACATTAATAGCATCAAACAAGTGAGCACACTAACAACACAAACACTTGGCTGAGTTTGGAAAGTGAACTTAGACTGTAGACCCTGAACTGATCTGAGGTCTGCGGCAAGGCACGGTTTCAGTCCAGTTGATGACACAGTAGAGGACTTTGTCTGTTTTGGACATGCTGCCGTTACTCATCCCGAATGTATTTGTCTGGATGTGTATCAGGGACATGTCCTGACTTCTGACCTTAAAATTGTTCATTTCCTCAGTGTGGCATCTGAAAACCATCCCTGACGTTGCGCAGAGCCGATCACTGTTGTGATTTCATATGAAGGAAATCTTAGCTGCCGTGTTGCTTCTGCAAATCTTTGGAATAACAGGATGAGAGCGGGAGACCACCCTCGTCCCTGCCCTGTGTCACAGGCAGAGCTGCATTTGTCCTTTGCCAATCAGCTACGAATCAGGGCCAGTGCACTAATCAGCTACAGAGATGTGACCGTCTAGACAAGGATAATGATCTGTTTACATGTAATCAAACATGCTAGTGATGGTATAGATCTGCTCTAGCAACCGCAGTCATTACTGTGATGGTCAGAAACACTGTATTGTATTCTGTGAATTGTTCCCTCATGACTGACATTTTTGTGCATTCAACATTGATGCAGAAGACGTTGATGCCAGAAAGTACATTTTTGCATCTTAACTTGGTTCCATCTTTGATCAAGTGTTGGCATTACTTACTATTTGAGCACCACTACTGTACTTTTACAGTACTCATTTTATGTAAAACTAGAAATACTGCAATGTGTAACTGTCACAGTGACCTCTGACCCCCAAAATCGTTTTTGCTTGTTCTAAATATAAAGTACCTGCAAGGTAACCTGAGATGTCTGACCACATTGGTGGGAGTGACCAGAAACTTTAAGCTTTTGCCACTAAAACCCTGTCAGTTCCTCTGTGAGCCCCAGTGGAAGCTCGTGCTGAATTTCAAAGATTCCCTCAAGATTCTCATAAATGAGGATGTAGACGATGTCACAGTGTGAGGTGACAGTGAACTTGCCTTTTGCTCTTTGACCAACAAAACCTTTTCAGATCCTCCTTGGGTTCCAGAGGAAGTTTGTGCCAATTTCGACCAGAATCGGAGAACGGGATGGATGGGGGGGCGTCTGTATGGACGCATTCCTTGGATTCAACTGGAATGATACTCAAAGCAGGCGCTCATAAAAATGAGCAAGGGAACAATATTAGATGCAGAAAAGATTTATGGCTTAAATCTGAAGAGGCTTTCACTTATATATTATGCTTATTACTTGTTTTTATTGCTATTATATTTGGCAGTGATATTCAGTGATATCGCAGGTGTGATGAGGGAGCTGGATGTTACTGTACACACGTGCTCCAACAGACGCTTCTATGCACGAGTGTGAATATCCACCAATATATTTTTTCAAGACGTTCAACTGAAAAGAAATGTCTGGGCTTTTTTTTTTTTTTTTTTTTGGACTAATTGGGTGAATGAAGTAGTTGAACAAACTATCAGTTTAAGTAACAAGTTCTGCTTGACGGACAGCCTCAATCTCTTGCAGTCTCGTCCTCGTTTGTAACTCTGCCATCGTGTGAATACCAAAGAGCGTTGAGTTATTATCACTGGAGCCTCGGACGACAGCATCTTAGTGATCTATCACTCATCGGCCTACGGTTCTTTCCACAAACAGGACATGTTTTCTTATTTAGGAAATGAAAGGTCAAATGTAGATTCAAAGTAGCTCACCAATATCTGGGATTGTTTTAAGTTAAGATAAACAGTCTTCCTCTATCTGTGATTTTTTTTTTTTTTTTTTTGCGTGTGTGATAGAATTTTCGAGCTGTACAGATAAGACTTGGAAGTGGTGGTGCTGGTGGTGTTTGTTTGTTGGGCTCGGGGATAAGCTGAAATAGAATCGTTTTTTGTTTTTTTTTATCAAAGAAGCAAAGCTTGTTCTCCTCACAGCTCCATTGCAATTCTGCGGGCCTCTCCTCTTTGTGTTCAGCCCATTTGAAAACTGTGCCTCTGTCCGCTGCTAAGTTTGCTCTTCGAGTTGAAAAGTTTTCCCCTTGGGTGCCTTGAGCCAGCCCCCCTCTCCTTTCCAGTGATGTGGGGGTGAACTTTCCCAGGACAAAGAGATGAATATATAATGGAATGAAAAAGGGGGGTGGGTGGGAGAGACAAAAAGATAGCGGGTGTATGAGGGAGGAAGGGAGAGTGGGAGCAGGAGGGGGGAAATAGAGAGGGCTTGACAAGTGCTTGTCAAAGGGTTCAATGTGCTGCCAAGTCGTGAGCGTGGGGACGCAGAGAAAGGAAGAAGTAGAGAGAAACAGTCTGTACTTTTCTCCTTTTTTCAGACCAAACTTCTAACTCATAACAGACTCCATAGGGTGTGGGATACACAGCATACTCTAGTGAAGGAGTTGCCCGAGAGCAGCTCAGTCCAACTGCATCCCCTGCATCTCCCCTGGTCCTTCAGCACATGGTACAGTCCATTTAAAGGCTGCATGTCATCTCAGTTTGTGCTGGGTCCTCTCTGAGAGCAGCTGCTCATAGCACATTCTCCTCGGCGGGAGGACTCACTTTCCCCTCCGCCTGCTGGGCTACGTCTCTTTCACCTCTTTTCTTCTCTCCTTATATTCTCTCTTTCTCTCACACTCTTCTTTGCTCTGGACACACACACACACACACACACACACACACACAAACACACACACACACACACACACATGCAGTAACAGGTAGACCTCATCTTTGCTGCTCACGAGAACAGAGAAGGGACCGGCATTTTTTATATGTTTGAAGTAAATTGTGAGAGGGGAAGCACAGGTGGAGGAGGAGGAGGAAGAGGAGAGGGTCTTAGCTTCACACCCTCCTGCAATGCTCCACCTGACACCATGCTGCTCTGTGTGGATTTGGTCCTCAGGGGAAAATCCTTAAAATGATGGAAGACAACAAACAGCTGGCACAGAGGATCGATGGGGCCATCCAGTCTGCCAGCCAGGAAGTGACCAACCTCCGCTCCGAGCTCTCGGCCACCAGCTGCAGGCTGGCAGAGTTGGGTGCTAGTAGCCCCCCTGCCTTGGAGAACCACCACCAACACAACCACCATGATGACAGCCTCCACTACCGGGGTGAGTGTCTCAACATGACTTAAGCCACTTTCACAGACAGGAACCAGACTCAAAACTAGTTGCTTTTAAGATTTGGGGCAAACCCCGTGTCCGTAATGAATAAAACACAGATTAAATTAAGCGTTTGGCCAGCAGAGGTTGAGGTCAGAAAGATGAATGTAAGGTTACGTTAACAACCTAAAAGTGACTTCAGAAACGTATGTGAGCAAAGCTAATCCCATGCCTTCCTGCATACGAGAGTGAGAACATGTGGGACTCTCGGAGATCAACAGTGGGAAGAATTCGGGGAATGTGATTAATATCATTCCGCTGCTCCTCTGCTGACTTATTTTTCCCCCAAACACCGATGACAGTATAGAGGGGAACAGTTTGGAAGGAAAGAGAACAAGACACAGACTTGAGTGTTGTTATTAGGAGGGAGGGGTTGAGGTTAGAGAGCGTGGGCCAAAGCCGGTCTGGGTTTGGTTTCCCAGGCAGCAGCTGGGCTCCAATGGGGCTACACACTCTCTCTAGCTCTGGCTCTTTCCCTGCTCTCTTCCAGGTCTGGCAGTCTTAAACCATGTTGAATGTACAGGAACTGTATGGTAACGTCCCTGGTGGGAGCTGGCGACACCCTGGCACAGTTATTTAGCTTTGAAGAATAAATGGGACCGCTTATTACGACTTAATTGGCTCCAGTTCTGCTTAATGGGTAGCACTTAATATTAAGATGCTAGTATGAGCATGAATTGATGGGTAAAAAAGGCCCTTGAATGCGTAATAAAGGACTTATTAGCTTGGTAAGGTATTTTTCCTACTTTTGTTGTGGAAGTTGTGAAAAGCTTTGTTAACTTCTTATAAGTGTGAAATAAAATTTGTTATGATCATAATAAAGAAACAACAAAGCTATTCATAGTTATATAGTGTTCTATACATATATACATAAATGTATAAATATGTATGTATATAGTCTTACTAACACATCATAAGTTCTCTATTATCTATCAATTAACACCTCTAACAAGCTATTAATGATACTTATTCTACCACCAGACCAGGAGGAGTGTTTCCGCTGTACTCATGCTGCATGTCTGCATTCTCTTTCAGTTCCTATCTTGTTTTTCTTGCGTCTAATTCGTCCTACAGTAGGCTATTGCTATGTACCTCACATCCTGGAATGATTAATGACAGGCTTTATTTTGTAATGATTGCAACAGTGACGGCGGAAGTCCCTGAGATCATGTTTGCCTGTTTCTCTGATGTCTGAGAGGAAGAGTAAACACCACTGTGTGTGTTCAAATCAATCACATTTATTGATTGGTCATGACCAACTTCAGGCGTTCAACAGAATATAGGTTGACATGGCATGTTTCCATTAACGAGACTGTACCAGTTGTTTAGCTTGCTGAGCAAGAGGGGGGGAAAGTCACGTTGCAGAGAAATGAGCAAGCGGAATAGAGCAGCAGGTGATTCTCTGAGCCATGAATCAGAGCTATGGTCTAAAACAACTTTTTTTTTAAATGACTATTTTCACTGTAAACTGGTTAATTATTGATTGGTGATAACACCCTTCAGGCACATGAAAACACTGTAAGGTGTTTACTCCCAAATAGCATCATCTCTTCCAGTTGTCTTCAACTGGTTTAATTTTGAGAAGTAAACCACTGTCCACTGTCATATATTCCTAAAGCCTTTGACAAATAAAGGCAGCAGCACCACTTATTTATGCCAGCAGAGGAACTCACACAACAGTGCAGGGGGTTTCAGTGCCAGAACACTCGCTAAAAACCTGGCAGCTTGAGCAGAGTCATTTTCCAATTGTGTCCCATATCATAAGAAAGAGCCCTGGTAGAAACAAATGGGATTTTTTGGCAACGATAGGTTCCACATATAGACAGCTGAGATTTAAATAATTTCTTTGTCTTTTGTAGTTTATTGAAAAAAGTTGTTACATTGCAAATTGGGTGTAGTGTGGGAAATAAGAATTGTTATTTTTCAATCATTTACAGTAGCCCAGCCATAGTGTTTACAAGGACGTTATCACACGTCGTCTATCTTAAATTCCTTGGGTTAGTTGTGCAGCCTGCATCCTTAAAGCTGTAGTGCATTAGTGTTACACATACATGAACATCCTTTACCTTCAAACTCCTACCAAACAAGCTCACACAGTGCTCAGTAACTCAGTATATGTCTCAGTATATGTAGATTTTAACTGTTGCATTTAATTTACTTCGTCTGGTACTACATCCCACCAGGTTTCTCACCGCTGGACTCGTTTTTACGAAGTCCATTCATGTTGTTATTCAGTCTGTCAAGTCCAGAAGGGGATCCAAAAATTACTCACTATAGCTTTAAGATTTTTATATATATATATATATATATATATATATATATTTTAAGTATTTGCAATTTGACAGCACCTTAACCCTATAGAAATTCATATAATAGAATAATGAGCATATGAATTATAGTGAGAAAATCATAACAGAAATGGAAAAAAAGTTTTTATTAGAAATAAATGTGCCCATTATAATAATAATCTCCTCAGGTGTCAGCGTGGAAGGTTTCAAGGAAGGTGTTCAGGGACTGCCTGTGGCTGATTGCTGCTGTAGGGGTATAATTATCGTGGTACACACGTATGCTGATGCACAAGAACATTACACCTCTGCTGCTTCTCTACATACTGCATATGTGCTGTCACATGCAGGTAGAGTTCATCCCACCCTGCTATTGTGTAATTGGTAAACTCACCTCAGTGATTTTTCCACTCATTCCTCCTCCTGCATTGATGGGTCACTACAAAATACACAACAACAGTTTACTGTTGCAGTTACGTGATTTACTCAGGCATTCATGTTGTGTACATTCACGCATCGAGACTCAATCTGATGTGGTCATCATACCAGTCTGAGGGGGTGATCTGAAACTGTCTGCGATGGTTGCCAGGAGCCTGATGTTTCAGGTGCCAGTGAGGCAATCAAAACAGATCCAGATGGTCCTGTTTGAGTAATAGATTCTCATAAAAATGCGCCATAGTGGTGTGTGGTGTTATGAGGTGGCATTTTACAACTTAGGAAAGTTATCATTCTGGCAATCTTTTGTTACATGAATGTAAGGTTAATGGTAGGCGCAAGACATACATGCTTATTTTCTAGAAATGTGTGGTTGTACAGGATTGATTGATCCGAATGGCACTGTCACGTCAGTCTGGTCTGAAAGCAGCCTTGCTGTTTGGTAGTTAAGCGTGGAGGAACCGCAGTGAGTATCTGTTGTCTCCATCCTGCTTGTTTTCGATCTCTTTTTCACTGCAGCACTGTTAACAGGCTGCCTGACATTCCCACATTCCTGAATGTCAGGGCAGTGATGTCATACTTCCTGTTCCCAGAGTCCAGGCCAGCATAGTCAGGTGACTGAGACACTGAACAACCCAAAGAAAGAACTGGACAAAATCGTCCACTTCCCTGCTGTTCTTCAGAGATCAAAGTGACAAAATAACCCACCTCACCTCAGCAGCATTAAGAGGCTTAGCTTAAGGGTGGTATTTTTTTTTTTTTTTTTTAAGATTTTAAGTTTAAGTTGATTCGTCTGACAGATCTCTGGGCTTAGGCAGTTTAGTGTGTGATGAGCCAGCGTCAGCGTCCAGTGGCTTAGGGAGATTAAACATTCTTTAGGTGTGTATTCCTGACCAGCTCTGGGTGTTTGTTGGTCCATTTATTGGCTCCACGGTGCTCTGGATCAAAGCGGTAGATTTTCTAATATGCATGGCTGGACTTCTGTAAAAATATTGTACTGTGCCTAAATGTCACAATTTTTTGCTGTGTTTCACTACCCTTTGGGCCTTCAGTATCAGCTCTGACAGATGTCCAATAAACACGCAACTTCACGCTTCTGTTCATGTTGGTCTTGGAGTCTGTCTTTACGCAACTCATCATGAGGAACAGGAGATTAAATCGCATCCCCAAACTTTCAGTCACTAAAGCCCTCGTCAGGATTAACTTCACTATCATTTTTCTTTTTTTTTTGTTGTTGTTTTCACATTATGTTTACTAGAGATTGCTTTTCTTATCTTCATAGTAGTTGTACAGTGGAGTCGATGGAAATTAGATTTGCTGTCAGTTACAAAGAACCTGCCTGCTTTTATTCAAGCCTTTGGCAGTAATTTATTCATTACTGGGGTGATGAAACCCCTTTATTATTGGCCCGTCCTCTTAATCCATCACATTGATGTCAAGGCCTTGTTTAACATTCATAAACAACTCTGATGTTTCAGCACCAATCGACTGCAGTGCCACCACACCTTAATGTCCGTCTGATTTGTGAGGGGGAAAAAAAACTTGTCACCTTCTTTATTTCAGGCAAATGTCCTCTAGAATCATTGCGACTGTATTTACACTCCTGGTTCGTGTGCCGTTGGTTGGTGACAGTTGCTCTACTGGACTTAAAAACTTCTTTCTACGTTCTGCTTGTCTCACATCTTTGTGGTCGGTCACTGTCGAGGTAAACAATGAAGATGCAGTAGCATTAAGCGGTGAAGTTACGGATTCTTCCCCTCTCAAACATTAAAATGATCCTCCGGTGGCTGTCGGGCTAAATTACATTCTGAAAACCCTCGTCAGCAGTTTCCATTTGGGAAAGGCCACACCAATGTTTATCCTTCTCTTCTTCAGCTGTCGCCTGACCCACTTTTCTTTTTTCTCTCCTTCATGATTGTTCATTCTTGGTTTTTCTTTTGCAAATAAGTATGATTGTTCAAAATAGTCAGCCACTACCAGCAACCACGTATTCTTCATCTTTCTTCTTCTTCCAAATGGTATGTTTCTTGGCCCACATTAGAGCTGCCACCTCAACTTAAAAATACAATTTACAAGGCAATGTTGGGTTTATTGATTGAATTTAGTTGAGAGGGACGTCGGCTAGAAATGCTAAAGAGAATTGCGGTGAGAAAACAGAGCGTAGTATGTTTGGAACATCGATTTGAAGTAAAAAGAAACACAGATGAAATGTCCTGCAGATTAAATCAGTTCACTTTCTGATTGGAATGAAGATGATCCCGCACATTGGTTTACTGTTTAACCAATACAGACAAATAAAAACACCGTGATTTGAAATGGAAATGATAAAAAAGGAGCACAAGAGTTTGTGCATGTTTGTATCGCTGATTACATGTCCACAGAAATGTTTCCCTCTTCTTTGCAGTAGTCAGCCCTTGACTCCAACAGTGTCAGTGTTTGTCGAGTTTCAATTTTTATTTATAAATCTTTGTTTTATGTTGCAACATATAAAGAAGTTCATTTTTATTTTTGGAATTCACTTTCCAGAAGAGTAGCTCCTCCAACTTTACAGCCCTGTTACACTGAGACGTGAGAGTTGAGTGGGACCCTGTATTCAGAAATAACAGAGCTGAGGCTTTTGAAAACTTCCTCCAAACTGTACTGCGCTGTAAAACAGTCTTGATTAATTATTCTCCTAAAAAGCGGTGATAATCTTTTTCGCCATAGTAGAGAAGCTGGACCGGCTAATGCTCTCCGCTGCAGAGTAATTGTGGGCAAGAATCCTCTCTCCATCTGGCCTGAGTTTGTTAGAGGCCCTGGGTCTCTCATTACTTCAACATGCACACAAGCGAAGCTGGAAACTGAGCGCCAAACTGCCGGGGCGAAATCCCACCCACTCCCACTTTTTATTTCTCGCTGTCTAACTCTCCCCTGGGACCACCCGCCTTCCTGTTCTTAGCCACATGCAAAGAAAGTATGCAATGCACTTGAACCTTCCCCATCTCACATACTGCCACATACCTTCCTCACCCCCCCCCCCCCTTCATATTCCCTGCCTGGCCTCCCTCAGCCACGCCCTGTCTGTGGTCAATGCAGCGTGAGAGGAACTGTGTCCAAACAATAGCTGACAGGCAGCCCCTCACTCCCCGAACATTTCTCCCTCTCTTCCTCTTCCTCACTAGACTTCCTCCAGTAACAGAACTAATCATGGCATAGCAGAGACCCCTGGGTTTTCTCCTCCGATACCAGATGAAAATTCTGGTGGATTGGAGGATTTTGCGCTGTTTGGAGACGATGCAGGCTGCAAGGTTGTTTCCACGGAGAAACATACAGACTTCATTATCCTCTTAAATGATGCTAAACTGATTGCATTCTATACACATTACTTTCATGGAAACTGATTAAATTTTAAAACAATGACTAAATATGTCATGTGAAGGATAGCTGAAAACGAATGACAATAAAAGCTAATCAAAATACAGCGCAAATTAAATTTACCCAACAGGCGAGAATGTGCACATTTTCACCTTTTGTTGCAATTTCTGGGATTTTGTTCCATCAGAGAGAATTAGCTTTTTTATGAGTTTATTAATTACATTTTGTCTTCTATACAGTTAAATTTTAGCCTTTTCTATCTGCTCTAAATAGCATAAAAGGGTTTCAAAGTACTTCCGGACAGACTGGGCTTTGTCTACTGTGCCAGGCGACTGCCTTGGATAAATAATGTCTCTATGGTTATTTGTTTTCATTTGTAATGGAATGCAAATGATGAACTGACAGAGCAGCACAGGCTGTCAGAGCGAGCAGAGGCCACGTGGACTTTGACTCGCTAAGAGTTTCCACTCCTGAATTTGGCTGCCTGGGGTGCAGGAAGGACAGCTGGGCGGCACACATCCACTTTCATGTCCATTCAGGGGCAGAGGAAGCTGGCCTGTATTGTTTCAGTCGCTCTGAAATCTGTCCAAGTTTGTGGTTGGTTCACTGGGAAGGCTTTGCAGCGTGCTGCTGATTTCATGTTGCAATGCTGGTAGAGGGACAGATGACAGCTGACCTCAGTGTGTCTTGGGACTATTAGCAGAGGCGACAGAGGTGCTGTCCTGGGCGCCAGCTGGAAATGGCACTCCTTCAATTGAGGTGGCAGATGGCTGCACTGCCATGGCCATGTGATGTAAAGGCAGCGCTGTAGGTATACAAGCAGACAGGCAGGCGGGGCAGAACTAGAAAATGGAGCTGCAAGATGCCACTTCTAAGACAACTCAGACATTCCACTGCACTTAAATTTTCCAGGCGAGTTTTATCTAAATGAAAGTTCACCGAGCAAGTCGGTGGAAGCCAATTCAGGGAGAAGAGAGAAGTACTTAAACCGTGACACTAAGCATTGAATTGCTCTCTGGGATGACACTCTGTCTCTGAGATGATGTTACTCCTATCAGTCAAGACTGATATGTCTCATATGCTAATGACATTCATGAAAGCTAAATAACTCATTTAACTATTTCCTTCCCACGTCTTTGTTTCCTAGATGAGTTCTGATGAAGACGGTGCTTAATATGGATTTCATGTGGCTAGGTCATCGCTCGGGTTAAGAGCACATTATGAGAGTGGCTTTTATTAGCTGGAGGAGTAGACAGGAATTGAATAATGAGCATATTCCTCACAGTTATTGCTCTGTCTTAAAGGGCTTTTTTCCCCCTCATTTTCTTCCCTCATAACTTTGTGTGCTGCAAAGTTCTGGAGTTTCTTAAGCAGAAAAGGAAATGGGCTGTAGGAAATGAGGCCATTCTAACTGCATATCTTCCATGCGTATCTTGTATTTATCACCACCATATGCCAGAGTAGAGAATTCATGTTCTGGATTAGGTGAGGTAGCACTTCCTGGTTGTGTCTTCTGGACATACTGGATATTTCATCTGCGTCTTGTGCACCTGAAGGGGATCAGGTTTTGCAAGAATAACTCACTTGGGAAGATTTGCTCCATGTGGCTGTAGAGGACACATGAGGAGGACCACAGTTGAGGTTTGATGATGACAAAAGTGTCCGGGTGAAGACGCACAGGAAACGCTCATGTGAAGGAGGACATACGTCTCCATCAGTGACACAGATTGAGTGAAGGAGGTTGACTGTATGACTATGCAGAGCAGAGATAAAAATTGACAGGCTATTTAATATAATTCTTCTAAGTGGTCGGCCTTCAAGGCCGCTGTGGGTGTTGTGGTGCCCACTGGCAACAGGAGGCACAGATAATGATCAGACTTGAAGAGCCTGATTCTCTTGTCTCCCCCGTGCCTCCACTCTTCACATCTAACCCTTCATTTTCACCTTAAATCATCCAAATCCCCGTTGAGTTTAAACTTCAAACAATGGAAGTCTTAGAAAGAAAAGAAGAAACGGACAGCGAGGAAGATGAAGCTCGGTTGCCTTCACAACAGTCTCGGCTCATCCTATTAAAATGCCTCATTGCTTTAGCAGTGAAGACTTTTTATTGCTGCTTCTAGATATTTGTTGCCTCGGCTGTTGTTTAAATCTTTTCCCAGAGGAAAATGGACTAGGCATGAAGGAAAATTAGTTTTGGGGGTGTAAAGAACACTCCCCCCCCCCCCGCCCAATTCCGTATATCCGTAAAGCAGGACATTCCAGCGGAGCAGAGGATAAGTGGAACACTTTCACATATCCCAGTAATCCGGTTCACTAAGTCAGGACTGATGAGTTGAAGACATCCTGAACACTGGAGGAATATCTTACTCGACATTCCAATGGTTTCATGACTCTTTATATAATTGAAACTACTCATAAATTGTTTTATTGGTTTGGTGCTGAAACAAACTGTTGTGACGCTGGTGCCTGTGAGATATAATCTGTTTTGGTTCTGGACTGTTGGCTCCACAGAATTAACAATTTGAAGGTGTCACCTCTGGAGAGTTAGTGATGGGATTTTTACATTATATCGCTACTTTACACTGACATTTTTTAATGATTATTGGACTGCTGATTCTAAAGACTTGTCAATAGAAACTAGATGGCACTCAGTGAACCCGTAGCTCAGTTTAGGAGACGACGCAGATACGGAATATGAACTTACAGTCCAAATTACATCTCTAGAATATAAACAGGATAGAATGCTCTTTTTCAGCCCTCTGAATTTGACCATAAAGCAACTGTTTAGAAAAAAATACAGATAGGATCTCAATCTATTAATTGCTTTGGTCTCAAGGTCTTTCATAGAATTTGAAAATGCACTTTACATAACTTCATTATTCTTTCTAGCAAATGTCATAAAAGCCATCCATTTATTCTTACTTATCCTGCCAACAAACAAGCAAACGAACATGCAGACACACACAGGGCAGCGATCCCATTACCTCCTTGGCAGAGATCAAAATAATAATTACACTTAAAATTATCATTACTTTCCAGACAATAGATTTAATCTTTCAGGTGGCATCTTTTTACTGTATAATTGAAACCTAATTCATCTTCAGGCATTTATACAGTAAATCTAATCAAGATGCTATCTCATGATTGATAATTTAGAGGTTGTGTTTTCTTGAAGCTCTGTCAGAATGAAACCCCTTATCAGATTATTAACCTATCAATCATGAAGCAAACAACACAAACAGCGTCCATCTTCTCTAAGTTAAGGTACAGAAGCAGCCTTTTTCCCTCTTGTAATGCTGTGGAGGCGGTGAAGTCCTTTGTGTCCATTAACCTGTGGATTTGCTGTAGTTCTGTAGTGCACTGCCCATTCAGAGTCGCTCTGCTAATAGTGGTTTGGGATCGTTTAAAATCTGAAATCAATGCCTCACATTTACATCCAGTGGAATATACATTCAAAACCTGCAATAAAAAAGATTTTCTATCAAAAAAAAAAAAGAATGAAAAAGTTTGCAGCCCCAGTCAGGATGCAAGTTTGACTAAATCATTGTGGTGTAGAACAACAGATGGCATTCACTGCTCCTAACTGTTTACTTTGTACTGAATGCTGCTGCTGCTGCTGCTGCTGCTCAGGTTGTGTCCAATTACCCTGAAATGAGTCGATTCTCTGTTTCAACTCATCGTTAGGAGGAACATGGAGTTCACAAATGGGATTACATAGTCATGGCAAAGTGCACCATTAGGGTTGAAAGGGATCTGAAATAACTTCATTGGTTCTGTCTGTCTGGAGTAAATCTGGTTGCCATTGTGTAGAAAACCCTGTAACTTCATCCGAGTAATATTTTACTAAACTGTGGTGATCCTGATTGTTTCGGTTTCTTTTACCATGATCAGATTTATTTAGTTTAGTTGTTACAAAACCTCGGGATGCACATTTTAACGACTCCTAAAATTTTTGCTCCATTTCTGATTTGGTCTGCAGCCTGAAGCCATCGGCGTTGAAAGCATGCATCTCTGTGTTCTCCAGCCGAGGACATTTTACACAAATATTTATCAGGTCGCCAATTACTGTGCACTCCCTGCTCAGGCAAACACACAAAATCACCCCGTGTCTCTGCAGAGAGACTATGCATTCCTGTAAATCTGTGTATTGTTTGCAATAAATGTCTGGCTAAATGTGACCTCAAACCAATTGTGCTGCACCAATATCCCAGGAGACAGGGCGGCTTACGTGTATTGTTCAAGTGTGTTTGTGCATTCCTGCTTCAGAAAGGCGTCTTCACAGGTCACCAGTGGTCAGAGAGATCATTTTTCCTCTTTCATTTCCAACCTCAGTTTTCAACCTAAATGCATCTTATCACATGTTTCCAATATACTAAAATTCATTATTTTTTTTCCTCTGGAAAATTTCAATGAATGTAAAATAAAAGGGAAAAATGCCGGAAACCTGATCTGTTACCCTTAACCCATCATTCCAAATGGACTGTGAATCTAAAGGCTACTCAGTGAAATTGTCTGGGGCCATTTAATCCTGAATTATGCAAATCGCAAAGAGACAAAGAATTAAACAATCAGCAGTTTTAAGTCTCTTTAGCATTCCTCTCTAGAGTTACAGTATCTGGTTTACACGGGGGCTAATAAGACAAACAAGAAAGGGGTATTCCCAGCAGATGAGTAGGGATCCACTCTGCAGCAATTCATCACTTTGTTGATTCAGTTGCATGTTATTTTTCTGATTGAACTGTTACTTTCCAATTTAATGCCTTGATTAAAATCATCTACACACTTTTTAAAAATTGTAGTTATTCTTTTTTTTTTTTTTAACTTTTTGTCTGAAAAAAGCTCCCGTGTGCCATCACAGTGAGGGCTGAAATAATTTCTACAGTACAGTTTGTTTTAACCCCACGTCCCAACTGTTGACTGACTTTGTACATTCATTTGTTTTTGTTCACCTCACTGTTTTACGTGCCAGGCTTAGGAGTTTGTTTTTCTACAGAATCCTCAGAGATATCTACTCGGCGTAGCGCTTAACACCTGCATCCTGATATCTCAGATGCGCTCAATCCTCCTTGGACCTTTCAAAAGATGTTTTAGTATTCCACGAGGCCGAAGAAGCTGCGATATTTTCTTTGGCTATCTCGTATCGTTGTAATTGCCCACAGATGGATTACCAACTACCCTAAAACCTCAGACCCTCATGAGCGTCACAAACCCCGGGACGGCTGTATGTCATCATTTGAAATAACTGAATGATTCCCTGTTTATTTGAAGGGCCGTCATGTCTGATGTGAAATACTGTCATCACGTTAGTTAATCTTATGTTTACGCTTTGCGTTTTCCTCAATAAATTGTGTTGACTTAAATTTCCGCGGTTGACAAACAGAAAACATAGGTTGGGAGATTATAATTTAGGCAGAAATGATAGTTTCACAATGATAGCTAAACAAAAACCCCTAAAAGTACACGCTGATCTAAACATGGACGGCTGTCACATCCATTACTCCCTCTTTTATCTTTTCGTGTGTGTTTTCTGCCGTTCTCCGTCTGACCATCAAATGCTCCCAGATGATGTTTAGTTCTCTCTGGTTCTGTTTGTGGTGCTTTTTGACTGTTTAAGCTTCACTAAAAAAAAGTTTAACTCACCCCGGAGCAATAGTTTTCTTTTCTTTCTCTCTCTTCATTCACCAGCTTGACTTGAGCGCAGATAAATTAGCCTTCTCTCAACAATTTATCTATGCAGTGTTAAGGGAAAACAGGATCTTGCAGAAGGACAACCCAAGAGGTGAACTCTCTTTATCTTTTGACATTTTTGCCTCACAAATTTATCCTTGTTTGGAATTTTTTTGTGATCATATGATTCAAGTGTGCGACTAGGTTACATATTAAAGAATATTTTTGACTAGCAACTGTTTCCTGTCTGCACGGGTCTTCGCTTGCTTACTTTGCCTCAACACAGGCTTGTAGAGCATCTGAAATCTCAGGAAAAACACTTCAGCCTTGAATTTTGCCTCTAGCTCCTTTTCCGTGTAATTCAGCACCTGTCAACCACGTTCCCTGTTTGCCTTTTCAATATAAACATGAGTCCAAGCTCAAGATAAGATAAGGCTTGTTTTCTCAAACTTGTAAATCTGTCAAATATCCCTTTAAACTGCCATCATTCTTCTAGTTGCCCCCTTGTTGGTCCTCTCCTCTGTGGTTGACTACTATCACCACGGCTGCCCTCTGCCTTTGGCCCTCTCATAGTTGTGACGTCTGGACATAAACGATGGAATCTTCCATTCTGGCCACTGGACAATGAATTCCTTTTAATATGGCCAGCAGTGCTTGAAGTGGTGCGGTTTTTGGAGCAGGGGTTTCAGATTCAGGGGTTTCCCACAAACTCCCTGAAGAAACCACTGTAAGAGACTCTCCCTGCTACTCTTTGTCTAAGAATGCGTTCTCAACCCCAAATATGCCCCCGTCCCATCCCACCCCAGCCTTCAAATATGTGTGCCAGAACAAGATGAAGACGTTTCGTTTTCTAACTAAGAATGTGTCTGCCGCGGAGGTTAAGCGGTCACCTGTGTGTTTTATTGTGTTGAGCGTACCTGTAGGCTGTCCAGTTGAAAGGATGTTCTGGTAAATGGTAAATGGACTCAATTTTATATAGCGCTTTTCTACCATAGCGGTTTACAGTGTCATCTCATTCACCCATTCATACACACACTTACACACTGATGGTGGAGGCTACCATGCAAGGCGCCAACCTACTCATCAGGAGCAATTATGGGTTCAGTATCTTGCTCAAGGACACTTTGACATGGTCACCGGGGTCGAGGATCGAACCAGCGACCCTTCGGTTGCTAGACGGCCACTCTACCCCTGAGCCATACCGCCCATGGTTGGCCCTGGTGTGGTGATATATTTTATTTTCATGGCTGTGTGTCAACAGAGAGGAGCTCGATTACTTTCCCTTTATGAAGTTACAGTGTGCCCCAGGGATGTGAGGCCCCCCCCCCCAGCGGCTTTGTCAAAAGTATGGTCTGAGTGAGAAGAGTTGGGTGTGTTTAATTTACAGTTAGCGGGGAGGTCCTGCAGCAAAACTATAAAAGAAGCGGGACTGTGAGGTAAGGAGATAAATACTATAGGTTATGAGAAAGGCGGAGATGAGAGGAGCATCTCCATTAATAGACTCGGTGTGCTGCTGAATTGATTTTGAGGTCAGTCCATAAAGCACACTGCTTCAGCACTGTACTAACAGTGGCATCATTACGGTGTTATTAGAGCAGAGGCGGAGGGCTGGCAGAGCCGTGGGAGTAATTTACAGGTGTGTTAAACATGACTGCAGCTCTAGAACCAGAGCCAGAGAGACGAGGCGGTGGTCCGGCCAATTATCATCGGGAAAGTGTGTGAACAGTCTCCCTTTTATTTATTGTCATATGTTCAGTTTCTATGTGTACATGGTGCCCTTGCTGTCACATTGTTATCACATTACACATTAACCACACCTTTTCAAAGGATTATCATTCCATATTCCTCTTAAGTTTGTGCATATTTATTGTTCAAAAGACATTTTTTGTTGTATGTATGCTTTGACTATCCAAGATGATCCCTTTGAGATACAACATCTTTTCACAGGAAGTCCAAGATTGCAGCACAAATAATAATAATAATAATAATAATAATAATAATAATAATAATAAATCATATTAATAATAATAGGAAGAAAACACAATCAATAATTTGAACACAAAATAACACTTCAAAAATTAAAAATACGCATGAGGATAATTAAAATAATACAAAATATAGAAATTACATAACAACCATAAAAGAGGATGTGATTTACTTTGATAGCTTTGCACTCTGTGCTGTTACATTATTATCTCCCAACCTCAAGTGTTAATAATTAATATTCACTATAATTCAACCATATTCTCATTTTTACACTCCACCATTGCACAATTGCCACCTTGGCAAACACTAAATTGTCTAGATCTTAATAACACACTTACTTCTAAGTATAAATGTGCACATCTCTTGATAGTATTTAGATTAACTTCATCCAGCCTTGTTTTAAACATGTGTTTTTCGGCACTAAAGGCAACTATGGAAAAACTGAAGTCAAATTCCTTTCGTGTTCACACATACTTGGCTGGTGCAGCTGATTCTAAAATGAATAGCCCACCCTGATGATTACTAATTACGTGATGGAAAAACCTGTTTTAGTCTTGCATGAGGCGATACACATTCACACATTTGTCAAAACCACATATCCGTGAATAAAAAGCACAAAAAAACAACAACAACAAACCCCCCTGAAAAAATGCAGACAAAAGAGATGTTATGTGTCCCTGCCTCACACCTCGGGGCAACAATCTGAGATCATGAGTTAAGCAAGATAAATGAAGTTACAGTTAAAAACACAATTAAGCAGCAAACCTAAACATCTGCAGGAAGAGGACCGATGGGGCCCTCTACAGGCTCTACTCTGCTTAATGGACTCATTGGTTCCTCCATATGGACTCAATTAGAGGCCCTGGTATTCACTGTTGAGCTAAAAGGAACCATTAATTCCTGTTAATCTATGCAACATTCCCTTATTAGTTGTGCTTTGACCTTTTAACAAGTTAACACAGGCTCGGTAGGGATTTAAATGTTTCTCCTCACACAGCGCTGCCTTCATGAATAAATAAAACGGGATATGAGCACCTGGAGCTGGAGCGTGTCAGACCTACAGCACTATATAAGCAGACATCATAAACATCATGAGGAGCTCTTGAGGTAGTGAAACCATTTTTTTGTGCACTATCATACCTCCCCTCAAGCTGCTATACTGGAATAATCTCTCTTTTTCTGGCTTGAAACTGCTCTCCCCAGCACCGCTAGCAACCTGGGGGGAATTCCAACCATCTCAGTGCTGAGTCAAAGTGTTCTCTGAAATTAGAGCTCATTTCTGAGAGGTTTATGGTTGCACGGCTTAGTGTGTGCGTGTGTGTGTGTGTGTGTGTGTGTGTGTGTGTGTGTGTGTGTGTGTGTGTGTGTTTTGCAAGAGGGAATGTGGGACTTCAAATCGTTCCAGATATGTCAGTCAGATTGTTTAAGCAACTCCATACACATACTCCTCCCCGTGCCATAAGTTCAGCCCTTGTACCCTAAAGTCTTTGTGTTTTGTTTTTCGGCATGTCTACAGAAAGAGGAAATGTCAAGAAGCAAACCTTTTGTCAGGGCATGTTTTGATGTTTCCTCACTGTTTTCTTTTGGTACTTTACGTATTTTCATATTTCTCATTCTCCCAAGTTCATCAAGTTGCTCCTCTCTAAATTCTCTTGTCTTGCTGACGATAACTTAAACTGCAACATATGTCCAAACTGATTTCTAAACATTCACAGGCACAGATGCTATTCCCCGCAGGTTTGCTGATGGGAGAATATTTTTGGCACTGAAAAAGGAAACAAATATTCAAAGGAATGGAACTAGTGAGAAAACCAAAAAGACAGATGATATGGAACAGGCAGCATGATGTGAAATGATAAATCTTGCAGACTTTAAATGGCGGAATGAGCTATGATGCAGAGAGCAGCTGAGCAGTGAGAGATTGATAATGAGAGAGCAGTCACACAACTCCAGACCTTAATTGGTTTGAAGCTGAAGAGTCTCTTCCGTCAGGATGTGGATGAGTTGACTGTCAGGTGACAAGGTGTTGAGAGGGAACTAATTGGTCCTCTCCTCCAGACATGGCCCCTGTCCTCCATTATGTGTCTGACAGAAACCTTGGTTACATCGTCGACTGAAGAGGTTGTTCCTGTACAATCCTAAAGCTACTTAATTTATTCCGATCTGACTGATGTTCAAGAGCCCAGCCTGGCTATCTGTGCTACTCTGCTGCAGCAGTTGGAATGTGTGAAACAGTTGAAATGCCCCCAAAAAAGAAGAAGAAGCTCAAGTGGCAGCTGGAGTAGAACAACGTTGCATGATGGGTAATAAATTCATGCAGCAGGTAAAGTGAAGACCAGAGAAAAATAAGAGCCCAGTAATGTATATCAACTAAATGTAGATGTTAATTGAGGCGTAGGCACTAAATGTTGTTGGAGTAAATTGAACATGAACCGTCGTGGGCTGAATGTCAGTTCAAAGAGAAAGAGATGAATTCAGCTAAAATGTCAGATGACAAGTAGTTAGAAGCAGATGAGTCACTTTTTAAAAAGCATAAAGAGCTTTTAAATGATGACAAACAGGACTGCAAGTGCAAGTAGACTGACTGTACCTGTAGGTTCTCAAATCATTTTTACCTAAACGTTCATATATCTTTGTACTATATTGACATACAGCTTTGTGTATTTGTACATTGTGGCGGTCTGTTTTTCTGAATTATTGTAATCTTTCTGTTACTGTCATGTTGCATATATCCCCACTGAAGACTGCATGACGTTACCAATATTCTTTTTGCATTTTCTGTTTTTTAAAGTACACGTTGGCTTCTGTGTTGAAAACAATATTTATATGCAAGCCCGGATCTGGAGTCCACAACCTGAATTAGAATATCATATTTTTTAAGACATTCTACTTTGGAGTGAACTTTCAAAAAGTCAAAAGTACCCACAAAATCTCACCGTGAAGATCTCCTGCAGACTTGAGTTGGACATAAAAGTTTCATGTCATTTCTCTAGTCTAGACTTCCTTTAGATTGTAAGTGAAATTGCTGCAGGAGTGTCTGACAGTCTGATTCTGGGGCCCAGCAGGTCAGCCTTGGCCTCCAGCAGCGTGTCATTGCAGGCCCCTGGGAAGCAGCCGGTGAGCTCCAGGTCCTGCAGCCGCAGACAAACCCAGCCGTCCGCTGCAGCCTCTCTCCTACTAGCACACACATGCTGGAATTTTCTTTAATGTTGTCGTTTAATGTTTGATGGCTAACCGGAGGACCAAGCAGGTGCTATTTGAATAAACTACCCAGATATGTAAAAATGCTGAGTTTTAAGTTACAAAAGAGCAGCACAGATGAAAACAGGCATATTTTGTGTAAACTGATGATAATTCTGAAGTTTCTGAGGCATACACATCAATGCCTCTAAATTCTTTTGCATTTTGCAAAGTGTGCTCTCGCAGACCCTCTGATGGCCACAGGGGCTCCAAAACAAATGCTCATGCGACTTTGCACCATTCGATTCGTGAGCTGGGAGCTGCTGAAGCGATTGTCTCATTTTCATGTCGGTATTATTGAAAGTGAGGACACTGTTGCAGCCGAGCGAAAAAAAACACAATCCTTTAATACAGCTGATATCAGAGGATTACACCAAGATTGTCTGGTACATATGTCTCTGTGTCGCTAACAGGTATAAGCTTTCTAATAGTCTATTCAGCTACAGTATCTGATTACACAGCTGGGGGTAAACCAGCAGCGACCTGTATAGGAATGTCCCATCTGCTCTACCGGGATTGCTGGTTGAGTAAAAGGGGTTTAAGGGGGGCTTACTTAGACCAGCAGGGGGTGGGCGAGACCATGACAGGGTGGTGCAGGGTTACACGAGGAAAGTACAGTTATGGAGGATAAAAATGATGGGAGGGTCTGGACTGATTCCAGTGATAATCTGTGTAACATCCTTCATCTGGCGCCGTGCAGTCGGTGGATGCTGCAACATTTGTGGGAAGGTTAAAAGTGAAAGAGAGAGGAAGCGCAGTTATGGATTGTTCCCTGGTGTTGAGGAATGGGAAGTTGCTACGGCCCAGCTGCATTCCATGGGATCTTCATGGACCTGAGAAGAACGGAGGTAAAGCAGCTTTGCGTTTCTGCCACTTCAGCTTCAGAATGTGGTGACGCTCAACTCGAAGGCGGAATCAAATTATCATCTTCACCTCTGAACTCTGGGCTGCAGCAACTTCTGATTTATGAGGTTGTGTTTTTACAACCTGGTATTGAGTTCTGCATGGATGTGTACATGCTCGGTTGTAATTTAACCCTGTGCAGTGGTGAACGCTCATGGTTGAATGATACATTACAAATTAGGCTTGTGTCACAGGGGCACAGTCACATCGCGGAACAGGAAGTTGCCGAGGGAGTCATAACGTGGCGCTACTCGGGTTGCTAATACAACGATGATGTCGCCTAAAACAGGGGCTGTAAAAGTCTGACATTACTTACAGTTTTGTCTCTGGATTTAAACATAGGATCATTACTATGTAATTGGATACCAAGCTAGCCACATATGGCTGTTTCACATAACCTCCGACCCCACCAAGTACATGGAAATGGTTCATTCTGAGTCATTTGTTAGACTATGGCTCTTGAAAAATTGGAAAGATACAGAATGTTATTCTGCCAAAACTGCTTTCTTTCTATCAACGTCTTTAATCATGTCCCATATATTTATGCTGTTCTTCATGAGGACCTTTGACAGCCAACTCCCCTGAACCTGCCTGGACCCCCCCCTGAGGAGGCCCGCATCCCACGTTGAAAACCTTTGGTTATTTTTTTTGTACCTCCTTTTTCTGCGGATCTTAAATATGCATTCTGGCAATTTGCAAATACTTTCATTTTGTCATTTCTGTTGCAGTATCATAATGAGCTAAGTAAACGTATTTAAATTTTAATTCAACTTTTTGCAGCCAAGCGTTTGCAATTTTCTGACATTCTTTAGCACTAAATTAGTCTGTTTAGCTCCTGTCCTGCTGATCCAACAGCAGGCAGCTGCTCTGACATTTCTAGGCCAGGATCAGGTATGGAGATGAAAGATGGTTAATTTAAGAAAGTCAACCACCCACTGACTTCATTATTTCACAGCTCTGCTGTTGGAAACATTCGCCTTAGGAGCTTAAGGAGAATTAATTCTCTTCTCTTTAAAATTACTTCTTCAAATTAGCTGTGGATGCGACTATATGTGCATATCTGACGTTCAGTACCTGTTTGTTTTGCTATTCTTGCGTTGGCTTGATCGTTGCAGTCCTTATCTGAGTGGCTTTATCAATCTCGCTGACTGTCTTTCTGTGAATGTGAGTGTATGAATGAAAATGAAACCTTTACTGCCCCGAAGAGAATTTGCTTTGCATCTGCATAAAAAGTCGTAAATACACATTGACATTTAAAAAACACGAGGTAGATAGAAGGAAAAACCCATTTCAGTTCTTGGTTTAATTAAATCTTGATGATCTGATGAAATAAAAATTTGACACAATTAATATTTCAAACAGCAGATACAGATGAAGAGAGCATAAAAAAATCTGTTCCATGTCATTAGTGTTACAATTCTTTTTAATCATCCATTTACATTGTGAGCGTGTGCTTTTGGAGGCTGATCGTGAGAGCTTCAGATCAGCAGAGGAGAGCTCCGACTCCTTGTGCAATCTAATCAGAGTTGTTAGTGGTGAACAAGGTGTTTGAACGGCACTCGTTTAGACTTTTAATCCCTCACTGGTCGAGTGTGTTCCCCTGCACCCTGCACTCTCCCACTTTCTTTGACATTTCTTTTGCATTTTCCTCAGAGAAAAGATTAAAGTGCCTAAGGTTGCCTCAACAACAGTTACCATAGCAACCCTGGTCTTACAGAATGTCAAAGAGAAACAATGGATGTAAAGTTCTTTCCAGTTGTTTATTTTGAAGTTGCCAGAATCGATCCGAGACCAAAAAAAAAAAGAAAAAAGAGAAGGATTTTGTTTTGTTGTGTAACAATACAGCTGTTTGCATTCATGTAAATATTAAAAGTGTTAGTATAACCACACCTAGGAGAAAGTAGTAGATCTAATTTAAATTTGACACAAGGCAAACTGGTAAAGCCCACTCTCTGACCGGCCAACTTCATGAAGACTGCTGAGGGGTAGAAGAAGGCTCTCTCTTGATTTATTGGCTCTGAATGTTTCCCCAAATGCACGGAATCTCTCCCCTGCACCATTTTAAAATAAGTGTCGTCTGCCCTCACTGCAGGTCAGTGCTGAACCGCGACACACAGAGCTCGTCCTGTTAGAAAGTGCAGCTTAATCACAGCTGAGTGAGCGAGCGAGCTTCTGTTCTCAGGCGGAGAGTGAAGGAGTGTGGAGGAGAGGAAACCCTGTGGAGCAGGAGAGGAAGCAGGACGACAGGCGGAGGACTGATGAGTGGGGTCAGAGGGACAGAGAAGAGGAGAGCAGAAGGGAGATATGTAGAGACGAATGTGCGGAGGGAAAGTGTTCGTTGATAATTAGATAAACGTGTAACTTGATGGAAAAACAATGTCCACACACAAAATTCAATTTCTTCAAAATTTTGAAGAAAAATCCTGCTCATGGATTGAGGGAATGCTTGACTTTAACTTGAATGATGACATCTTACAGGAAATCTGTCCTCCTAACCTGGTATACTGATGTACCTCATTTGGTGTTACTTCTGCCACGGAGGTGAATTAACCGCCGGCACTGATCTGCGTTTGAATTTGATCGAGCAGCACAACTCAAGAAGTTGCGGATTGATTTTGGTTTTATCTGGTGAGATGATGATGATGAGGGACAATTACTGTTTGGAATTTGGAGTTTGTTGGTTTTGTCAGGTTTAATCTTGGCGCTCGTGTAGAAAAGGGTCCATGTATGTGGACATGCAAGTGAATCTGGAGAAGATCTGCCATACATTCCGCGTTAACAGCACCCAAAAGAAGCGATGGCTACAAAGGCAGCACTGATCCATAAAATTACAATTATATATTTTTTCTGTGTGATATAAGTTCCTTAAGGCAGTTGAAACACATTTTCCTGTCTGTGAATTCCAAAGTAATCTAGCGCTTCACACAAGAGTAAGCATACTCTTCCCCAGACAAATCTCTGACAGCAACTTTCATGGTAAATTGATCTCTGGTGTTGAAATAGCAACTTTCTTTTTTCTTCAAGGAGGGAGAAATTGTTATTGTATGAGGTTGGCTAGAGGCTCGACCGTGTCTTGAGAGGTCTGCCTACAGAATATAGCGCAAATAAGAAACAAAAATGGTGCCGCAAGTGCCTGAGCTTGATACTTGTTAATTAACTAGACAACATTGTGAAGGAAGAGGGAACTGCTGAAGCTCTCTAGTCAATCTGGTCCTGTCTCCAGAGAGTGAGCTGCCTCAGGGAGAAACAGGAGCTCAGAACAGAAATATTGTTTAAATTTTTCCAGATAAGATAACTCTGCTGCTCTGATCCTCTGTAGCGACTGAGGTGATGTCGGTGTGATTAAAACGTAAGAAAACAGAAATGAATGTCTGTTCTAGCATTGCAATATCTATGTCATGGATGTTCTCGTTTTCTTCCTCCCTGTTTGACTACCCTTTAATGTGCCCAACTTCATGGCTCTCAGGCTACCCTGCAGAGCCGGTAGTTTGTATCTCAGAGGCTCTCTGCTCTTAATGCTGCAGTTACTCTCCTGGGATGAAGTCTCAGTGGATCGAACGAATGCTGATCAGTGACGCAGAACCAGCTGTGGGGAGGCGGTGGATGCACAGGGCATTAAAGGCAGAGAGAAGCAGTGACAGACAGCGTGGAAAAAGAGGAGAGAATATCTATCACAGCACAGAGACTGTAGAAGAATCTTAATAATCATGAGAAAAAAATCCTAAGAGAGAAACAACTAGATGAGTTGAGGGATTTGGGGGATTTAAAGCTTCCAGAAGAGGCTGATTGATGAGGGAGGATGCTGAAGGAGAGGGCAGCGAGGGAGAGGAGAGGCTGCTGGACTCTACAATTGCAGTGTTGGCAGCTACATAAAAAAGGCAGGGTGGCTAAAGAGTGTACACAGTGACGTATGGGACTCACTCTTCAACTCCTTTAACTAATGAGATGACATAAATCACTGTGTGGACTCCAAGAGCAGAGGGCTGTTGTCTGCACTTCACACATGCACTATCACACAAAAGGTCACCTTCCTGTACAGGTGGAGGTTTTTTTTTTTTGGAAAGTTGCCTGCTTCCTTTAAGTAATGATCATTTGTGTCAGCAAGTAGAGGTGAGGCTGAAAAGAACCAGTGGAACACAAAAGCATGCAGGAGTTCCCAAACTTTTTTCCCCCTGCCCCCCAAAACAAAGGGATCAGCATTCCGCAATATCCCCTGAGGTGGTTGAAGCATATGCTAGTTGGCTAAACTTGTCCAAAATTGCATTTATTTGTCACTTCAACTACAAACGACAACCACATTTTTTTCTTTGACTAAAATAGATCAACCATGTCCAGTCCAGTTACCACAGTTTCATATGAAAACAGTCTTCACAGTATCACATCACCAAGTTTCTGGCCACATTTTAGAGAGAACTGCTCGACCCAAGACATCAAAGTGTGAAAAACTAACAAGCATGTAATTTCCTGTTCCATGTCCCAATATTGAACGGGCTCTTCCTTGGCACGTATCGTAGTGTCAGCCTCATAGTTTGGGTATAATCCTGCAGACAAACAGAGGCAGCAGAAAACATGACCACCTTGAATAAATAAGAGAATTCCCTTTAGACTACAGAGTCCAAGGTCTTACACATCTTACGGGTGTGTTCACTTATTGCAGCTGACACGATAGACAAGGCTGCTGGAAATAACATCAACATGATGTCGTCTGATCAGTCTTTGTCTTCATTTCATTCTGATGTGTAATGTGGCAAGACCTCTCCAACTGGAATGGCCTCTCCCTTGATCACTATTTGCAGTGTTGCTGGGTTGAGCTTAAGGCTGCTGTTGGCAGTGGGAACCCTTTTGCAATGGCGTCGGGGAAGTTCTTCATAAACCAACTGCTTAACAAACTAATTCTTAGCTATAATCTAATTCGCATCTAATTAGCACTTTCACTTAGGCATATGTGACTCATCTGTAAATGTTTCTTACATTTGTCTGAGAATAGTCATTTCATGATAATCCGACATCCCTTAATTTGTTTGTTCCACAAGCTTCAAGCTGCTTGTTGAAATACTGGATATTTGCATAAATACAGGACATCATCCAGATCAATTTGACATTAAAGCTAGAGGATTAAATTCTTTCAACAAACTCTACAACCCCAAGGAGAGATCATTTTAAATTAGCATGACTAGCTGCAGGAAAAAAAAAAAAAAAAACGTTACAGGTAAAATGAATGAGATGCTTTGTTCCTAGATGAGAGGCCCAGTTTGTGGTGTGTTGTGTATGCAGCAGTGTAAATGTTTGTAAAGCCTAACTTTGATGCTAATTAGCACTTCCATTACTGTCGCTGTAATTACAGTCTCATGTGGTCTGCGGCGCTGGAGAGATTTTAAGAGTCTTGGATGCTCTGCAGCACTGGAACTCATCTCTTCACCGTTTTGTGATACAACAGGAGCAAGTGGTCAGCGACCCTCTCCAGATTGGGCTTGGGCTGAGACATTAGTCATTCTGAAAGCTTCACAATGCTGAGTGAAAAGCTGATTCAGGTTCTTATAGAACTGTAAGGTTTTTGCAATAGGAAAGCAGTGACCTTAAAGACTTTCGCGTCTATTGAAACACCAGCTGGGAGTAAAAGTCATGGAAGGGTTAGCTTACGAGGTCGTTTTTCATTTGCTGAATTTTTCACCATAACTGTAAAATTAACCAGCACAATAGGTAATTCATCACCCCAGGAGAGGAGTATAACTCAGGTTGATATATTTTGTCTTTGCTCTGCATTAATCTCGCTGTTTTTCTTGACCTGGTGAAACTGACTTCACTGCTGACTTGAATAATAACAGTCTGATGAACAAAGCTCCCTCAGCACTGTATAAACGCCGGTGTTAATATACAAGTTGGCAAGTTTTAATGAAGTAATTTTTTAGCATTGATTTTTTTTTTCAGTTTTAAACATTTGCATTATGCAAACTGCGGAGGAAAATTGCACGCAAACCCACTGCTATATTTAAATACACATTTTTAAATCTCATCAGACCATTGCGGGCCTGCATAGATTTGTCTAAGAGTTGCAGATTGTGTTGTTGGTTCCAATTTAGAAGAGCACTTGTTTTTAGTACCGTATTATGCATGACACTACAGTAGCACTGCATGTTTTTTTGTGTTTTTTCTGTAGTTTGTGCCGATACTAGTCAGAAGTGGCAGGTGAACACTTTTAACAATAAGAGTAGGATATGTAACAGTACAACACATTTTAGAATATATGAAATATGTTGGCAGCTGATTTGACTGATGTTTGTGCTCCAACTGAGTTGTGAGGCTGCTTGTCTGTATTGAGGTGTTTTGCATTTCAAATGATATTCAATTCTGTTTGAACAGAATGTGTTGGCAGGTAGAGCTAAAAGCACAGATTCCAGCATGTTTGATTCATCAGTACCATCCCAGCTCTTTACTTCTGTACTTTAGTGCAGCTTCTCTCTTGGTTGGCCCTTCATGTCTCACATGCTGCTTTGGCCATCATATTATAACACTCCTGATTATAAGGACTATGTTTTTGTGTTATTTGTTATTTAGCTTGATGAGCAACGGAGGGACTAGGCTACTGGAATATTCTAAATTGACCATAGGAGTGGCTGTGAGTGTGAATGGTTGTCTGTGTATATGTGTTGGCCCTGCGATGGACTGGCGACCCGTCCAGGATAGGCTCCAGCCCCCCCACCCCCACCCCCACCCCCCGTGACCCTTAACAGGAAGAAAATGAATGGATGGATGGATGCATGGAGCAACAGAGGTTTGAAGAGAGGATGTCACTCTCCTACTGGAGCACTTCAATCTTTTATTGTGGTGATGTTTTTGGAGCAGCTGTTCCTCTTTACTGCCTGGAAAGTTTCAATAACAAACTATTAATTCGCCTTTTGATTGTGAGTACTGCTGGTGAAAAAAAAAAAATAGCCAGCATCAATGGGTGTGGCCAGATTGGCATGTGTGAAAAGATTGCTGATCAGTTTAAATGATATTCAAGGGAAAACAGAAAGTGTATTTTGCCTTTCAGGAATTCCCAATTAGGTTTCTTGCTCTCACAAAGTCCTTAATTTCTGTCATTATCATTATTTGTGTCTCCAGAATGCTAAAAGAGTCATCCACATACGCAGAGCTTGAGGCTAATGGCAACTGATGGCTAACAACAGCAAAACTGTCCAAAAACATCTGCTTTCACACCTTCAAGGAAATCATCTGATAAAATCCACTCCTCTTTGTTACCCAGCCCTGTGCTCAGTAATCCAAAAACCCTTTGGTACAAGCTAATGACTAACTAACTAACTAACTAACTTACTATAACCCTTCTGAATTGGCGCTTGATGAGTATGACCAGCTGGCACGCTCAGTTGAACCATCTTGCTTGTTTGAGTTTGTTTGTTTCTCGCTCAAATCAAAGAGTTTATTGATGATTGAGCATACAGCTGTGTAAAGAAGACCTGGATTATACTGGATGATGTGACTGAGAGCTTTGCCAGTGTCTGTGAACAGTTGCTATTAGCTTTAAGCTAAATTTACATGGCTGGTTCTTTCGGCATTCTAGAGTCAAACAAGTTATGCCGGAGGGTAAAGACATCTTTGTAAGCTCAATATATCTATTTGTGTGTAATTTAAAAAGGAAAAATGAACTTTTTAGGGTGAAGTATTGCTTGAAGTTGAAAAAAGGTCAGCAAAACACCTATCGGTATGCAAATGTCCCAGTACACTGGGGCAAAATTAAAATGCAGCTGCTGCCCCAATAGCAGGCAAGCGCCTTGGCACATGGAGCTGGAGCAATGTTTTTAGTTGTGTGGTGCTGGATTTCTTCCAGGCAGATTTTCCTGCTTAATCTTCCCTTTAAATCCAACCTCATCTAGCCTTCCCGGTCCAGCAAAGCTTATACGGGTTGTGGCAGGGCGGATGATGCCCCGCCACAACCAGCTGTGACCCACGGTATCAAGCAGATGATCCATAAGCTCACGTGCTTTTGCATATAGTTTCTCATATTTCCAAACATGTTACCATTGGGTGATCATTGTTATTTTTTTAACACTACATCTTTCATGACATTGTAGGGTTGGAACAGAAAATCTTGGGTTGTTGCCATCAGGTCCAGCCAACCTTGAGCTCTCTACAGTTCTCTGAGAGGAGGCTGCGCTGGATTATCTCATGCACGACTGACAGTAGCTAATCCTCCAGATTTACAGAAACATTTATTATCTTGGCCATGATAAAATCTGATTTTTCAGTTTTAGAGCAACAGTGCTACTTGATGAATTGACCTACATCTGTTCTACATCTGTCGAGTAGCTACTTTTTTTTTTTATTGCCAGACACAGTTTGCTTATTATTGTCTCTTACTATTCCAGTTGATCGCCCTCACTGCGATTATTCATCAGCGAGATGAATAAGATGATGAATAGCAGCATCCTGCCATAGTGACTCCAAGGTTAGGCATCATTCCACCTTGTGTTCCCGATTGTGTTGTCATGAATAATCAAACAACGTTGTTTCTTCTCTCTTGAGCCCTTTAGATTTTGGTTTCATCATAACAAAGCTTCAGTAATCACAGGGTCGAGGCCTGCCACGATGTTATTATTTTGAGCAGGTGTGGCATCATCGGGGATGAGATGGTGAATTAGTTATTCAAAGGATTCAAAAGTAGCACTGTCTACCCGCATCATGGACAGGATGGTGCAGAGCTGCAGATGAAATGCCATTCTCACTTTACTTCTGTAAATGTAATGTGACGTTTAAATGCATGGTACGGTGATGGAAATTTTACCGAGATTTTTAAGAACCCCTTCTGCTCTCAAATCCTTCATTCTTTCAGATTTCATTAGAGTGAGAAAAATTCAAAACAAGCCAAACCACAACATGCCATAACACCAGGCGGTAACCCCGGTCCCTCATCTTCCTCTCTCCTCTCCTCCTCATTGCTGTAATGGATTTGTCCCTGTTGGGGCTTTTTTTGTTGTTGGTGCGTTTCCTTAGGGCAGGCTGCTGTTGTGCTTTTAGCGGGGGCTTACGGGCATCATCCAGAGGCTCTGGATCAGAGCAGCCTTGGAGCAGCCTTTCAGGCCTAATGTTCCGTGAGTGTCAGGAGTATTGATTCACAGCGTCACGTATGATTATAAACACAGATTAATAGACAGTAACTTTTTTTGGCTCCAGGCAAGTTAGAATCTTCAAAGGGAGGACATATTTTTGCTGCTGTGTTTTCAGCTGCACATTTTAGTTGTAAAATGGAAATGTGCAAGGTTGACGCTATATATACAGTAGTTTCTTGTGTCATGACCACAAAGCCAACTCTCCCACAGGATTTTACCACAGATGATAAAAGATGATACATTTACCGTTGGTGTTTGCGGTGGCATCAAGTTTTCATTTTCTGTTTTGACACAGTGTTTTTGGTGCAATTTAATGATTTCTTTGTGCATTTGAAAGGAGATTTATTGTCATGATTTCCATCATTGTCAGAAGCTGTAATGATACCAGGGGAGATGCACAGTGATGTGAGAGTGCCGTGTCAGCGTGCTGTACTCTGGGATTTGGATGAGCTCCATGTGTCTGTGCCTGATAATACCAGACGGGACCTGTGAGCGTTGCGGTCAGGGATGAACAGTTTCCCTTGTGAAATATTAAAAAACTAAACATGTCAACCAAATTAATTCCCATTGTCTCATGTAACCAGAAAAAAAAGGTTCTCTGGCGCCAAAAGTTGAAAACCCAAAAAGCATCACATCGTTTTGCTTTGTTGAATTATTCACTGCCTGTGATGCTGAGAAATTCCATTTACATAGTGTTTCACATTCTTTCACATTATGTCTTGTTAATGCAAATCTTTTTCATTATTCAACTGCCAACTATCAATTTAAGGCATAAAAGCAACAGATAATGATAGAAAAGGCTCCTCTTATCCTGCATTTTATGGTGCCGGCATGTAAAATTACGTGGCATCACCATGGAAACAATGCTAATATAGATCAGTGAGGATTGCTTTTTCTTGGTGGGCACCCAAACAACCAGGTTCAAAACCATCAGATGACAGGAGGTGGTTATTGTTGTTAAAAAAAAAGAAATTCTGCTGTAGGGGGCAGGCTGGGTTGTTTGGTACCAAAACCACAAGACATTGCAGGGGGAGCCCGCTGTGCGAGTCCCCTTGAGTCTGGTTCACAGCCTTGCCTCTCAAGCGATTTTTCTACCCGAACCTTACCGGATTATGGTTGCGCTGCCGCATGATAGACATCGTTTCTGAGACAGCAAATGTCAGTTCAAAAAGCCGTTGTCAGTGAATAGCGATGAAATAAAATTGAAATAAAGTTTTCAAATTACAAAGCATTAACTCCCTACCAGAGAGGTACGTTGCTGAATCATGCATTTTGAGTGCCGAAATTATTTTGGGGTACAAATGGTATTTACTTTTGTCAGATTTCATGCTCTGAGCTCACTTTGTGGTGTTAAAACTGTGGATATTTTTAAGATAAGATAAAATAAGATAAGATAAGATAAACCTTTATTCATCCCTCAGTGGGGAAACTGGCACTGTTACAGCAGCAGAAACAGAGAGGTAGCAGCAGAAAATGCACAAGGGCAATAAATAGCAGAAACTATAATAAACTGCAATAAAACTATTATACACTACAGTCAAACTACAATAAATACTAGCAGCATAAGTTTAGGTTATTGCACAGCGCAGTGTTGAGTATTGCACAGCAAGTGCTAGATATTGCATACGAAAGATTGTCCAGGGTCTGGTAGGGGTGGTTACTGGGAGCTGTGTTTGTTGTACAAGTGTTGTTTTGTGGTCATATTTCTATCAGATTAGATTCGATCCAAAAATATTTTGTAAGGGTGCTTTCTGGAAGCTTCTTTTCCATACATGCAAGGTAAAATATTCTGTACATAAAACATAATGGAGAAAGAAAAAAACACTAATCCCAGCTAACAAACACCCACAACAGTGTAGCGGTGAGAAGACAATGCACATTGCAATGACCTTTACTGTTCAACGAGACGACTGGGCTTCCAAGCGTGCTCTTAAACACGGCCTGGCATTTACGGAATCTATCCAGTTGTTGTAAATTACAGTGAGTGGTTGGTATAGAGGTTTGTGTCAGTCCATCAGAATGATACATTGGCAGCCGTGTTTTACACTCGGCAGGAACACATTTCAGGGTGTTGTGACAACACACTTGTGTGGCGATGTCCTCTTCTTTCCTGCTGCGATTACTAATACAGGAATGAATGCGTCTGCTGCATGACAGATTGAATGCCGGTGAAATTAAAGGTTGGATGACAGCAGGCAAATATGAGCTGTCTGCCCATCACTGATAGTCGCCTCCTGTTTCTGTTTGAAGACCCACTCAAACTCCCTCTGGGTGATTGTCTCCTCTGTCTATCATGAGCCGTATGTGTCATCTGCATCCCTCAGCTAAGTGTGAGCAAGGGGAGCTCACCGGATTCCTGCCCCACCTGGGGGTCTTGTAGTCACTCACACTCACAACAAAACTCTCATTAATAACTAGTAGCTGTTTTCCCTTGTGATGTTGTTAGCGCTGTGTTTTTTCCCCTATTGTTTGCAATCAAACCTCTTCAGGTGAAATGAAACTGCTTGACAACCAAAAGTAGAAACTTCTATATGGTATTTTGGGCCCTGGGTGCTCGTCCACTGATGAGGATGCTTCTGACAATCACCAAGAACATATTTGATACACAATATCAGCTCCATTCTCACCTACAGTTGGAATAACAGCAATTTTAAGTGAGGCACTTCATTCCGTCATATGAGAACATTTAAAAATGTTCTCAAAATATAGATATTTCATAGAATATTCTGACCGTAGCATTTATAGCTCATGCAGACAGACAGTTAATTATTGTCCCAATGTTTAGACTTCTTCGACCTGCTGCTTTTTCATAATTTGCAGTTTCACTTTGTGAGAGAAATATGGACTTGTTCTTCACTGAGGATTTTTGTCTGTTGGATAGAAAATGTTTTTTTTGAAATGGTTCGATTATTTATGGAAGACAGTACTTCTTACTCCAGCATTTTAACATATATTCTCAAATAACCCATGCTGAACTCTTAATTACCCCGCGGATGATGTTAAAAATTCTGTTCGAAAATTTAGAATCATATACATTACATTATTTTGAAGCGCACTGGTTTGTCACTTTTGATAGATGAGCCACCCCAGTTTAATTTTATTTCAGGTTGTCCTTAGAGAGTCTTCAAGGATAAAGAGTCGAGCCTTATAAATATCAGTCAAAACATTTTTACCTGCCTTTTAAAAGTTAAAAATGCAAGAGATAAACCTGTCAATTTGACTGCAAGAAGGTGTCCAGTTTCTTACTTAAAAGAAATTTGAAAGTCATCTATTCAATTATCTATTGGAACAACAAAGTAGTCCCAATAGAATGATTTGACAGAGGTATGAACCTGTGATCGGCCTCTGCTGTAGTGGTAGAGACATGAAATTGTTTTGGCTGAGATCAAAGTCAGTAGCCTGCTGCTGCCTGAACTGGTCAGCAGGATTACAGATCGCCCAGCATAGCTCGGCCTCATCATTTCCATAACCTTTAACCTCTCCCAGCAGAGGTTCAACCAGGCACAAAATGAGGTTGTTGATGGACGGCTCTCTTCTCCGGTTCACATACTTTACGGCTCAGAGACAGACACAATGACGGTGTGTTGTCCTCCTCAGAAACGCTGCAACCCGGTAAAAGGAAAAGCTTTTTGGGATTTGAGAAGCTGAAATTTACAGGCGACAGCTAAATAAATCAGGGTGCTGTATAAAACATGATTACGGTCACTACAGTTGTTATAATGATATCCCAATTGTACAAAGACCTGACATCTTCAACTGTGTTAAAATAGTCTGGGAATTTGTCCTGCCAGCAGCCTCCCTCTCTGTCTCTCCCTACAATAAAGCAGCCTTTCAGCAGCCAAGAATGAGCCTGCTGTCCAATCTCCATATTAAAGGAAGTAGAAAAGGTCAGTTTAACAACATCTTGTAGTTACGGACATGTCAGGAGGATGGGAGAGGCTGAAAAGGGAGGCTAAGGTCGGTGATCTAGATACATTTTATACCATCATGAAATTGAAACTGTCAAAAATATGCTGATGGACGGAATGAGGAAGAGGGATGGTGTGGACGGTACAGCTCAGAAGGCGCCTGTTGCCCTATTCACATATTAGATTGGTGGTTGAATTCAAAGAAACATAATTCACTGAAACATTGTGATTGCACTTAGGGTTAGGGTTTGCTGCTGAAAAGGTGCTGTCAGGCATTTTAAGCCATGTGACAGCACCTTCATTTATATCCTCAGGTGTGTATAAGGTCAGCAGGACTACTCTCAGTTTGAAGATTCAGATCAACCCAGCCGGGACTCAAGCCCACTTCAGGTTCACTTCCTGGTGCAAGCTGAGATACTGTAGCTGTCGATAATCACTGGCTGTGTTTCTATCTGTGTATTTTAATGCTTGTTTGAAGTATCACAGAATACAAGCTAAATGGAAAGAGCTATTTTCAAACAATCAAGCAAACAGATGATGACATTTCATGGCATCTTCTTTGAAAAAGTTCTGATGGTGACCTTTTCAGCTTGAACTATAACAAATACTGGCTTCTTCTTCTTCTTCTTCTTGTTTTGTGTCACTACATGGAATCACAACTAATATTTTTTACCGGTTTGAATACACTTGGCTTTTCTTTCCAGACCTCTGCTCCCCCTGACCCCTTACCATCAGACTCACTTTATCGTGTGGCTTTACATTATTAAATGTGGCTTCTTATTGCTTTATATTACTACATGTTAAATAAGTGTATTTGTGACGCTTCGTGCTTTAAGAAAGCTAAAATGTTGCATCGCAGTTGTAGACCTGAAAAAGACAGGGACAGACACTGCGTTTGTTTGAGTTGACAATCATTCTGCCATTTGACGTCCCCATGGATGTTTGAGGCAAATTAGAAAACAAAAACAACAACAACATAATGCCTTTGGTTTATGGTGGCACTGAATCATTGCTTGAAAGGCCTTAAATGATGGCGTTGACTCAAGGTTTGCGTGACTGTCCAAACACTTGCTGGCCCACATTTGACCCCAGTTCACCCAGACTCAGTAACCAAAACTTACCAGTGCCTCAAGTGAGCCCTAAATGCTGAAATGGCCCCAGATTCGGCTAGAATGTGCCCGCCATCGTCTACTTACCTGCTGATGGGCAGACGGAGAAACCAACAGACTCACATGAAAACAAACTCTTTGATGGAGTGGTGGGAAAAAAAAGTCAACAGGGGACCTTGAGACCTGAAGAGATTTCTCACTGATATTTTCTTGAACTAAGTGATGAAATAACAAAATGAAAGAAAATAAATACCACGAGCTTCAGTCACTGGCATTAGAAGTCCTTGAGTGTCGTTAGCTGGATGTACGTAGCACAAAAATGTGTCAGTGGAGTATCTTGGAATCACATAAATGACCGGATTTAATGAGAGGATACAGTAGATGAGGAAAAGAGAGCAAATGATCCAGAGGAAGTTAGAAAGAAATGAAATATTAGCCAACCATTGCACAATAATGGATCAAACATGCATCATTACACAAAGAGCTTTATACTGATCTCAGTTCCACTGAGATTCCAATCAGAACCAATTTTGTTGAATACGGATCATACTAATTACCATGTCTGTAAGTGTCTGTCCAAGTTGGAGCAGCTTTTAGATCGAGAGAAGGTCAGAGCAGTTGACCAGAACCAGACAGAGTGATCCAGATGTGACACAAAGGAAATACATTTACTTTCCCTTATTCAAATGGCAGTGTGACATAAACTCAACTACCAAGTCTCTGAGTACAGCAGCGATCCAAGATAACGTACTCCTCAAAAGAACCATCCAGAACTTGCAGTTGGTTTATCCGGTCGACTGCTCCAGAGAGCAGCAGGAGCAGGAGCAGGAGCAGGAGCAGGAGCAGGAGCAGGCTGCCGTGAGTTTCACAGTGAAGGTGCAGTGTTAGCTGAGAGGAAGTGAGGGAGGGGGTTTGTGGATGCCTGAGAAAGCAAGCGGATTTCTGTGGTTCAACTAAACTAACAATCGTGCTTGATTTTGGAGAGATTAATATTTGAAATATGTTCTCAGGTAAAAGCATTTAATTTCAGGCAGGATAGCTACATGACACTCCCTCTCTCTCTCTCTCTCTCTCTCTCTCTCTCTCTCTCTCTCTCTTTCTCTCACACACACACACACACACACACACACACTGACATTTTTGTTTAAAAAAAACCTTTGTGTATGAGAACGAATAGGTTTTTCCATTGAACTGATGTATTCTTGTGGTTATCCTGCAGATCCATCAGTGCATCACAGACAGAAGACAGTGGTGACGGACATGTGCTACTCCACAGAGATATCCAGCTTGATGGACTTCGGCACTCCTGACTGCTCGTTAGGCAAAGGTACCTTGTTGCTGAAAAACATAAGGTGTTGCCTTGGTGACAGCAGACCGTGTGCGTGGTGATTTATCTTGGCAGTTAAGACACAGAGCTGTCGGTGTGACTCGGAGGTTAACTCATGAGGCTAAGAGTGTGAGAACAATCAGATAACAGCTCTCGGTACCTGGCCACAAGGGCCTTATGCCATTCACTGCAGTCTTTGATTTATAGCAGCCAAATAACATGTTCTGTCACCCGACATGGAGCGTAGCGATGCTGGCTTAAGAATGTGAAACGTGATTGACTTCTTGCCAGAGAAAAGCTTTTTACTTTGCTTTAATCTGAATTGCATTATATTGATGCCTATCACACCCGAGTTGTAATGTGCAATTACTGCATCGCAGCAAGGCCGTTTATGTTCACAAATCGCTGTCATCCTTTTGAGAAATAAAATGTTTTCTCGGGAGTGCCTCCGGATAATAGCCTCTCAATCTGTCAAACTGACCAGCCTGTTATATGCTCAGCAAAATCTATTGATCATAAAGTCTATTGATCACACGTGTATAGTTGCAAAATCTATAAGCCTTTGTGTCCATTTCATTTTCTCATCATAATGACCGCCATTATTCTTCATTGTTCCCACACCAACCCAAAAAGTCTGCACCACAGTTGTAGTTCCAGTCTTATTATCCAGTCAGTGCTGGCTATTAGGGTATTTCCATCAGTGGTAACTTGAGTCACTCATTCTTCTCCTCCTCCCAGGGTCCATCAGTGTCTCCAGCCTCCTCTTCTCTCCCTTGACTAGCTATTAGCTCTCTATCTACACTCCCCAGTGCTGGTAATGCAGACTCACAGGTCAACTGTGCCGCTGAGAGAAGCAATGTAGTGGAAGAGAGACGAGGTAGGGGGGAGGGGGAGGGGGAGGGCTTTTTTTTGCAATTTCTTCCGGTATTAATGTGAGCAAATGAATGACATAGTGATACAGGGAGTTAAGCTGAAGAATAAGGACACTGAGGAGCAGAAAATTTCAGAGAGGAGGACTGTCAGGATAAAAGCAATGCCATGAATAAGATTTAGTGTAGCTGAGAGGGAGGCTGCAGCGTGACCTTGGAATTATGAAGTGCTGCATTTGGACTAAAATTTCTTCAGCTCTTCAAATAAGATCCACAATAACAACAACAGAAAAAAAGAGAACAGACAAATGTATTATTAGCTTATGTTGATGTGAAGACTCATTGTCGCTATCTTTTGTCTCAGCCCTGATCATTCAGAGAGAATGAGCCTGGCAGTAATCCTTGAGGTGTCAGCGTGTGATGGACAGGTCCATTGGCTCGTGTGACAAGTATCTGGTTAGAGGATGTTTGATCTTTGCACGGAGCTAAAATGCTGAATGTCAACCTCTGGCACGCAGGACAAATGGCATGTTTGCGCTCAGTCTCTCATCTTTTAATACAGACGTTTAACTCGTCTATCTCTTTCGCAAAAACACATTTCTGTTTTTATGTTCTGTACAAAAACTCCTTCAATCCAAATGACCCCTATTTTTTGTTTCTACCCTTTGATGTCATGAAATAATGATGTTTTATGATGTGTCAGTGCGATGTTAAGGTCTGTTTAGGCTTGGTTTGGTTTCAAATATGCACTTTGGTCAAGGTTATGGTACAATCATGGTTTTTAAAGCACTGCGACTGAGTGCAATGCTGGAGGGGTTTGGAGCAAATGACCATCTCCCTCTGCAATGACTGTGAAAACCAAATTCTTCACCCGCTTCTGGCAGTGGGCATTGAACAAATATCTCCTGCACTGAAGTCACTCTGGTTCTGAGCATCCTCCATCCTTCCTCCCTCCTTGCACACAAGTGTTCTCTTTATATTGATATAATCTATAATATAATCATACTCTCTTGTGGTCCTAATTACTACACCGCTAGATGGCACCTGTCATCTGTCACTTGTATTTATGACAAATCTGTTTGATTTTCTTGGGAGTCTCACTATGTTAGCTGAGGTGCTTATAGCCCAAAAATTCTATGATAAATTTGTATTCGCCCCAGCTCTGCAGGCGGAATTCATTAGCCTGTGAGACAAGCAGGAGAGGTTTTATTATTACCTCCACCGAGGAGGTCATATTTTCGGTGGCATTCATCTCTCAGCAGGATTGAGTGAAAAAACCTGGGGCAGATTTTCACCAAACCTAGTTGAGAATTATACAACAGGCTGCAGAAAATTTCATAGATACATTTTTTGACACATTAGTCGTAGCGCCATCAGGTGGTATTTAAAAATGTTTGATGCGCTCCTCCTTCGTGGGTCAAATGGGTCCATCTCACACTTAATCAGAAATGCCTTAAGAACAGCCATAAGACATCTACATGTTAAGTCATAGTCAAAGCAGCGCAGCGCAGTGTTTACAGGAAGTAAGCCTGATTTAAGAGATGTTATATTTACATTAAAAAGACACTTGGTTGTCTTCATGTGATGTACAGTAACATATTACATAGTAAGTGTGTTCTCTAGTGCCACCTAGTGGACTGAGGAACAGATCTTTTGCACCACATGACTTAGCATGACAGTCTGCTCCTTTATGCAAATCCAAATATTTTTCACAACCCTCTAACTGCTCATTATTGTTTGCAGCTTTAATTAGGACCCGAACATTAAAGTGCCGGGTGCCAAAAGTTGGCCTTGGAGGAGCTTCGTGCTCTCGGAGTGCTTTCTAGTGTAATATTAAATTGTGTCCACACACCTGCGAGTCCCCACTGGGCAACATGCAGAAGAGCAGCGGCGGGAACCTTGGAGGGAGAGAGATACAGAGATACAGAGGGAGAGCTCATACTAATAATCCAGGCTCAGATCAGAGTGGGTTTTTTTAGGCATTTATATTGGAGTTTACACTCTCTCTCTCTCTCTCTCTCTCACATGCTCACTCTCTCACGCCGTCTCTCTCTCTCTCGCTCTCTCTCTCTCTCTCTCTCTCACACACACACACACACACACACACACACACACACACACACACACACACCCACACGCACACATTTGTTTATTTATTTACTCATAGTGTAGATTCCTTCCTCCTCTGGCCAAAACATACATTCACAGTCAGGAAGTGAGTTATATAAACTTGTGTAGGCTACAAATGCATTCTGGGTTCAGAGGGAACGCTTAGCTGTGCTCTGCTGCAGTGACTCTCTGCCATCAGGTGGAGTGAGAGTTCCACTGACTTCATCACCTGTGGCCTCAGGTAGAATTTGCCCCTCCTCCTCTTGTACACATGGATGTGGTGTGAAAGTTATCAAAGCTGTTTCTGGGTGTGTCCCTGAACAGGTACAAAGAAAGTGGGAAAGAAAGAAAGTGGGAAAGAAAGAAAGAAAGTGGGAAAGAAAGAAAGAAAGTGGGAAAGAAAGAAAGAAAGAAAGAAAGAAAGAAAGAAAGAAAGAAAGAAAAAAGAAAGGCATGTAAAGAAAGAGACAGACAGACAGTCAGTCAGAAAGAAAGAGAAGGGACAGGAAATGTGGCTTTCAAGGGGGACAACTTCCTGGTAACCTGTCTGGGTGGAGCCTCAGTGAGCTGGGCTGGGAGCGGCTGCCTCAGGTGCTGCATTGAGTGTTGGAGTGAATGGTGTGTGTACTGTTCTGTAAGTATATGCGCGCTTTTTCTTTTTTTTTCCTTTCTCCTGCTATGAGAGCTCACACCGCCATTGACAGTGGAGCCGAGCGGAGCCTGTGCCGAGGAGGACATGAGGTCAGAGAAGGAGGAGGGGAAGGCCGGTGAGTGACAGATAGAAAAGGCGAGGGGCATGTCTTGTTTGTGTGGGATGGAGGGACAGTGAAGGCAACGAAACTGATGGTGAGAGTCGCTTGTGCGTGAGCGGGTTCAACTTCATTTGAGTGATCACAAGCATTTATTGTATGAGATGAATTTAAGTGTCATAACCATCCTGCTTTACTGCTGAAACTCTCCATGTTTGTCCTGGAATTTAGTGCAGGTCAGTTTTGAGGTAATCATGCCCGTTGTCATTTTCATTTCATGCTGTTTTACTAGGTTTCTTATTGAAATAATACACCTTTAACTCCACTACATTTATTTTACTGCTTGTTACATTGCAGATTGCAGATTTAGGATAGAGTCATGAAATGTTATGCATTTTTGCAGACTAACAGTTCCTAAACTCATTCATCAGAAATTCTTATGGGAGTAAATACATGATGTAATCCTCAATATGATACATACAATGTACATGAGAGAGGTAAACAAAAACCAAACAAACAAAACAACCACAAAAAATCTGAAGTTCTAAATTTCCTTACATGTTAATGCATCAGTAATAACAATAATTATAATCTTGTTATGGATGCTTTGATTATTTTTCTACCGAATACCTGCAGCTGGATGTTAAATACTGTGTTGTATAAAGTGTTATGTTTATGTTGTTGCATCTGCAGCCTGTGCAGTACTTTGTTATTCAGGTTTTACAAAGTTTTCTCGATAGAAAATGTTACTTGTAAGTCACTAAAAGCCTGACTGCATGGATGTGTCTTAATCTTGAATATAGGGACATAAGCCTACCATTATTATTACTTTTACCCTGTGAACAGGAGCACGCTTTATTCCATCAACTCTTTGGCATTGCCCTTTAAGTGAGAATATGTTTGAATCTATATTCTAGTCAGGTTTATTGTTTACTTACATTAAGACCTAAATGCTGACCTAGATATGACACATTCATACGGATAACATGTTTATCTGTTAATCTTCCTGAGTATATGACAGTGTTTTGCAGTGTTACTGATTTTTCTAGCTGGGTGTATAATTTACATTGGTTCTTGTGTCTGGATTAACAAAGGCATCACAGCCCATGAAAAGGCATTATGGATTATTGGAGGTATTTAGAGAAGCTATTGCTATCTGGATTCAATCAAAAATGCCTGAGTCCTTTAAGGAATTATCTTTATTCTTTGGCCGATGTCACGGTTGTGGATATCTACTCGTGTTTATCCTGAGTGTACTTTATGAATGGTTGAGTCGGTGGCTCCCACTGTGTTTTGCGTGACTCTTGTTGTGACTGATCCACTCGTTCATCGCTCAGAATGGCAAAAGATAATCAGTTTGACCAACTGCACTACTAAAGGCAGATGGTACCATCACACTCTCAGTCGCATTCACAGTTTTGTCGTAAATAAAAGCCAAGTTTTTTTTCTTCCTGCGAACCACTCGAGACAACATATGGCACATCTACATATAGAGCATCAGGTTTGTTTGTTTTCGTGTAATTTCTGCTCAGTCTTGGCGAGAGCTGCATACGCTGATATAATCAAAGGCCATTATCACTTTCATCATCTCCAGAAGAGTCGCACTGAATAACAATGAACAGAGCGGGTCTGATTGCCATATTTTACATCTCTGTAACGTGGCTTCATATACAAACCTCCAGGATCGTAGAATTATTCGACCATGTTTACAAACATGAACCATCTCCTGTATTTCCTACAGACTCAACCCTGCTGCATCCGACAGATGTTTAGTCCTACTGATTCAAACAAGCACAGGAGGCTCAGGGGCATTTTCCCCCTCAGGAGCTTATCCAAGTCGGCTGACATCATGGATCACCCCTCCATCCGCACCCCCTGTGTTGATGCTCAGTGTGTAGACATGTGGAGTTCCACTGTTTTCTCTTTCTTATTCTCACACTTTGAGGCACATTCCTGCTAAATTTAAGTTTGGATGGAAGGATTATTTTAGGATTCTCTAGTTGGCAGTTGGAATCATTTATTGCAATTTTGCTACTCTGGCAAAAGTAGAAGTACTGATTCTTTAGCGAAGTAAAAGTCAAAATGAATGGGCTCTGAAACGTACCAAAAAGTAACCCTCCAGAGGACATTTCTGTTGGCAGATTTTATGCAAAGCTACAGATTCTTACATCATATCCCTGAAATAAAATGTGATATATTATGATTCAAAAACTCTTAAACTATTCTAACTTGAAATGAAATAGATACTAACTTTGCTCCAGTGTGTACATCATTTTTCAGTGTCAGCAGCAAATTTTTAGATTTTATGATCAACAAAGAAAAACTAACTTCAGGTGTAATTGAGCCTTAAACAGAGGGGTTTGAGATGCAGATGTCTGTTGATGCACACCAGTGGAGTCCCCAGGGGATCGTCCCTCCCCTTTGGATTGAAATCAGTCTTGATGTTGTAAAGGACTTGGACTGGAGACAAAAATGTGAGTTGTGGTTAGTTGGAGCCATAATGGTTGCATTATGGAGTCTGTTGTGTTTTTGTCACGGTGCCCGAGGTGAAGGCCTTCAGTCAGTCAGACGATAAGAGATGAAGCGTTGGGATTGGATGATGTGAATAATGATGACATGAAGGCATGACAAACTGAGACACGCTGTAAATGCCAGGTCTTTGTGTGTGCCAAGTGCTGAATTTTCAATCTGGGGTATAAAGGGAGTCTGGGGTCTGAGATGACAGCCAGGCTTCTGCTTGGATATACCTCAGCTATCTCCAGTCCAGTTTGATCCATCATTGCAATAACAGCCTCCTGTGAGTTGCCAGCTTTGCCTGAAATGTTTTAATTCTCAGCCTCAAATTAATTTAGAACCCTCTCATACTCCAGCACTTGACACCGGAGATGTCAAAGAACATCTGTCTCTACTTTGTCAACATCACCACAATTACAGAAAAAGACAAGTAGACCTCACATAAACCGAAGCGGGTCACAGCGAATGCGCTGACACCAAAATGTTTTACACTGACTATTGTCATTGTCACACGAGCAACTCTTTTAACTGCTTTGACCTGTTTGATTTTCCAGTCTCTGATATGATGTAAACATTCGTGATGAATTAACAACATGTGAGCCAAAACACTTTGAGCGTGTTGAGTGGCTGCTCAGGTGTCTCACCCCCTGACAGGGCGGAGCTTCAGAGTGATACTCATATGTGAGTGAAGTGAGAGCAGCGTTAAATACATGTGCTGCTTTACTACAGCTCTTCTTCGTTGTTGTGACGTGAACCAGAGCCATGGTGTCATCCAGGTTAAGTTGCTTTATCACTGGCTGATTCACTCTGTGTGAACTAAACCAAAGCGAACTTCTGTCATTTCTTTTCCTCCAGAAGGCAGCTCTTGACTCGACAGCAGTGTTAGATATCTGAATAGCCTCTTCCAAGTTGTCAGTGTTCTTCCAGTGGCAACGTGCCTAATCCGCACATAATAAACAAATCAACTACCGCTATCTGCACTTGGCATCTCACACTGACCTCAGTTGGAACGTAAACCCACTGACAGTTAATTAACAGAGGCCAATAGATGGTGTGTATTCTCTCTGATATACTGTACACAGGTTCTCTTGCACACACAAAATCCAAAGGAGGATTTATTCTGAACTACAACGAGGACTCAGGAACATGTTCGATTGTGCAAAAAAACATGTAATGGTATCAGCAAGTACACAATTGTATGATCACCAACAAATATGTTATAAGCGTAACTTTTCTGTCTGCAGACCTATTGAAGTGTTGAATACTCAGGTGAGATGCATTACTGTGAAATGGACCTGAGTTTTACATACAGTCCTTTCAGGGAGAGGAAAATAAATTGCAATCAAGAATGAATTGCTCCGGGTTCTTTTCACCCTCCCGAAGCTGATCGCTGCTTTTCAGGTTTGTCACGATACAGCCAACGCTGGTTCGTATGTTCTATGATTGCATTTTACCTTGTGAGGCAGCTGTTTTTTGTGAGATAACAATCACAAGATCATGCGAGAAACTATCTTGTTATGCTTCAAGTTATTATGTCCAAACCACCTGAGAATTTGTCCAACAGAATCCTGAAAGGAGACGCTTGCGCGGTTTGGGTGTGAAAACACGTCTGATCATTCAAAACAACAGTGATGGCTCCTGAAGGGGTTAGCGTAGCTGCTGCAAGCGTCAGTTATATCAGAGCCGGAGAGAATTTGGGCTTTCAAAAGAGCAAAGAACAACACTGCAGGCTTCTCACTGTGGGAAATATGTTTTTGCACATCTTCCAACTGACTTCGGCTTGCATTTAAGTAAGTTGAGAACTTAGTTGAGTTTAAGTTAAATAGATGGTTCGTCCAATCACCTGCAGAGTATTTCTTGAAAATGTCTACCCTTTGTCCATCTTAGTCATGTTATGATTGTACAAGTTCTACCAGAGACTTTAGTACAAATGAACAATAAACGCCTACCAGTTAGTTTTAACAGTCCCTATTCACTGACCTCCAGACACTGAGACTGAATGAATGTCTTTATTTGTCAAACATCTTTGTGTCAGTCTGTCTTTCTCTTCCTTTCACTCCCTTTGTTGCTTATCTCTTACAGCAGTATTTCAGTTGTCCTTTTGTCTCAAGTTGCATCAAAAAATCCAAACTGTAAAAGTCTTAAAAAAAGACTTTTGAGTTTCACAAAATTTCAAGTTGAACAAGAGGTTTCTCTTCTTTTTTTTTAGGTCAGTTGTCTGACATTTTTAAGAATAATGGATGGAGTGAGACATAAGAAGGCACCTTGAAAGAGACAGGCTGGCGATGTAATATTAAATATCTTCTCTCCTGCTGCATACATCTCCTGAGACAGGCAGAGTGTCATATGGGGGAAGCTCTCAAAAGCAACACAGATTATTAATATGATGAGTTGTTTTTTTTCACACAGCCATCAATACATAAGTTATACAGGTTATTTCAGTCCACCTGAGCTCTATTTCTCCTGCCTGTCAAGGCCGCTCTGTTACCAGGATGATGAGTTTAATCAAGAGCCATTGCAGACGGCGTGTTCCCCTGGGCAATCTCATCTGATCTTTATACTGTAATTAGAGGAGGCCAGAGGTCAGCAGACACATGCTTCTTTCATAACACCGTGGACACAGATGCACAGATACACACAGGCGCACACAGATCATATCAGCATATACCTCACTGCATAGGCTGACATACTGATGAGGATCATGAGTGTTCTCATACACGTGTGTAAATATATACAGTACATACATATATATATATATATATATATATATATATATATATATATATATATATATATATAGGGTCTTTCCTTTCTGTGTCCTTTTTAAGAACAGCAACGTAAACATGATTGTGGAGGGAAATTAATTAGCTGTTCATGCTTCCATCACTCAGCCCATTATAATCTATGAATACTTGGTGAATTACAGTAAAAAAATGTTCAATGTTAAACTGTCTGAATTAGCTGACTCGCTTGCTAATTGGTGAGGTGTACAGTACCTCAGAAAAGAGATGCAGTACCACACAGTCCTGTACGAGGATTTTTATGTTTGTTTGTCTTGAATCTGTTTTAGAGGTGTCGATCTATTTTAATTTATCTTGAAATAAAAATTCAGTTGTGGTGCTTGTCTTTACTGCAAGATGAAGGATTTTTTTTTTCCATTTGATTTGTAAGTTTACAAAAATAAAGTTTATGAAAGTGTAAGTTTTTGAATTATGAATTTGCTTTATCAGGGTTTACTTGATCAGCTGGCTTGTTTCATGTATTTACGTGAACTAATTAGGTAGCAGTGTGATACGCAGTGTCATTAATTAAATAATCATAAAAGTAAGTGGTTTTTTTTGGTCTGTTGATCCTCTTTTTGCTTATTCATCTGAGATACTGTTTAACTGACAATTAGAGAAGTTTATTTTTGTCGCTTCAAAAGGAATGGCGAGTCTTTCATCTTGGCATATTTCTTTAATGTTGTCATGTTTCATTGTTAATTGCGGTTTCACTGTGCAAGACTCACTTTAATGCAGTATCTCTGTACTTAATGGCTTCGATTAAATACTCAGATGATTAATTCACAACCATAATTGCTAGAAATAAGGCAACGATGTCCTGCTATGTCAGTGACAACTTTGTCTAGAGACAACGTGTCGCTGAGGACGGGAAGATGTTTCTTAAAGAATACACCGGAATTTCGTGAGGTGTTTATTACATCACTGAGCTTGTGAGTAGTTGAAACTTGGTACGAGCTCCTTTTCCCTTGGGGGCTTCATCAGTTTGAGTCAACACAATCACCTGCAATGCAGGTACACACTTATGTAATGTTTAATGCAAATTAACACTGTCTGGGGAAGAGTTTTTGATGTATTTATTGGCTTATGGTGGTAAAAGTTTATCCAGGACAGCTGATGAAAGAAAAGCTTATGATAAAGGGAGACTTTTCTTTGGAACTGCTCTGCTCATATCAGCCTATTGCAGAAAAACATATGCTGTACTGCTGTCTTTTTAACTTTGTGTGTATCCTCAAGGTAGTTGTCACACTGCTTGTAATTTTGTTTAAAGCATGCTTTAACATAGGTGTCCATTTGTTGAGGGATTACTTTTATTTATATATTTGCTGCAGTAGTAATTAGTGGGAGGAATGTGCCACTCAATCATGCTGCTTTGATGTCCTGCTGTAGTAGCTGCAACGCTGTAACAGAAAACCTCAGTGCTTTCTGTAGAAACTCATTACAGTTTTTATCCTTAAGCTTCAATTCCCCTGAACACACTCCTCTCACACCCACACACCACGACCAATATCTAGCTTACTCATAGCATATTATAGCTGTGACCTAACATAACAAGAGACAAAAGGGAAACTTCTGCAGGAGCAACCAAAACTCCCTCAGGCTCCAGATTATTGCCGAAACAGACAATGAAAGTCAAATACCACAGTAATTGCGTTCAATTCTTGTGGACTAGAATCTCTGTGCATTTCCTCCTGCTGTTTGCAGACGTTTCACTGAAAGCTCATGTAGATCATAGAGGATAACACCTGATAAGGCTGCAGATTGACAGCAGTCGTCACACGCTTGAGCAGTGACTTGCTAACAAGTTTGTTCCAGAGAGGCTAAAGCTGTTAAACCAGACAGTGCAGCCCTCCCGTCTCACCTTGATCTATGTGTCAAGCAGCTGCTGAGGCCCTGCAGTGTACAGGGGACGTTTGACTGTAGAGCCGTTGGCAAGGTTTGCTGCAAGAACAGTGAGATCCAGATAACAATGTTGGATCCCACTGGATTTTTTTAAAGCCTCTTTATTTTTTGATTTTATGAATGCAACAGGTTAGATTATTGGAAAGGCAGCATTCCTTATCAGATGATGTTCTCCAAATATCACTGCAGAGGCAGTATCAATACCTGAGTGCTAACTTTTGGATTGTCAAGGAGACTGAGAGGAAACGTTGACAGCGGTGCACGTTGTTTAGCTCCCCGGGCAAATTTCTGACACTCTTCAACTGTTCTGGTAAATTCAGGAATTCAAGAGATCAAAGTCCGTGACTCTGAAAGGTGTTTTCACAGTTGCCTTTGGTGGAATTTAACGTAAGTGATACTTTTGGTTCCAACTGTCTTTTGTGTTGCTCATATTAAAGGAGAATTGTAATGCAACGGCAGCGTGTCTTTATATAGCGTGTTAATGTTTATTCTTGTTAATCCACTGACTAGAGTTTGACTATTCAGATTATTTTTAATTTTTAATCATTATTATCAAAGTCTGAGGGTTATACAGGGTAGTAGCTCATTGTTTTGCTGTGTTCTAAAGCAGTTTCCAGCTGTTTCCTTGTACCAGTAGAAATCTTAAATTGTGCAAGAAAATCAAAGATTGTCACAACAGACTAAATTTTGCACAACTCAGGCGAAGCTTACGAAGCAGTGAAAGAGTCCAGAAGAAAATAAATCCTTCGCTGTGCCAAACTTTAATGAAGCTTTTGAAATAAAACAGCCTTTGAAAGAAACTTGTAGCTTCTCATCTTAACTCAAATTCAACGCGTTTCCCATATAAAGTCTTTGATCATCCAAGGCTGCTTTTACATGTATAGTTCTCAGGAGTCAAGTTCATTTACCAGCGATCCACATATATCTTGCCTCCACTTCAACTTTCAAGGCAGAAAACAGCATCTTTGCTTCCTCTCCACCCTAATCATGAGGCGCTCTCCTCCGAGCATGTCTGAGCTCAGCTTTGTCAGAGGAAAGCAACAGAGTGATGACCTGGTCCTGTCTACCTTTGATAGACGCTGTAATAGGAGGCTTGGATGAGAGGTTAATTGAATGAGCGGCTGTAGAGTAGGAAGAAGAGTGGGCTTCTCTTCTCCCGTAATAGCGCAGTCAAGCTAGCTGCACCAGCACTCAAGAATCAGAGCTGAGAGAGCTCGCGTACGAGTGCGCGCATCGCTGTGTTTGCAAGACTGTCAGTTTAGAATGGCTTTTTAAAAAGAATGCAACAGTGTACTCTAGAAAAGTAGATGCTTAGTTGTGTTGCTTTCTCTTATTAGCTGCTCAGTCTGGCGTGATTAGAAGAGCCTGGGAAATTGTCTTTGCCATTATTTTGCCTCCAATTGGAAACATGTCAACGTGTGTGTGTAAGGATCATTGTGTCTGTTATACACTGTACAGGATGATGCTGTACATAAAAATAAAAAAGTTGAATTGTCGTATAAGTTATGTACTCAAAATACTCCAACTTCTACTCTCCTCTGAAATGGACCAGCACATGACATGGACGATAGATGTGACGTATGTGTGATGATACATAAAACTACTGTGTAATAAAAAAAAAGCAAGTTTACCTAATATAAGAGGAAGAAATCTGCCCTGTGTGCAAACATAAGTAGGCCAACCTTCACTCCACGCTGACTGCAGCTGGTAATTTATGCCCACGTCTGTCCAGTTGCACCAAAAGTAGCAGCTGGGCTCCCCACAGCAAATAAAGAAGAACCTCTAGGTAAACAGATGAATAAGCGGATTTAGCCTGCAAGAAAGAAAGATTGCTCTCTCGGGGAAACAAACTCTTTGTGTCACACGCGGCACAGAGCTGCCCAGCGTGCTTCCATAGTGCTGAGTTGACAGAGAGCGATGGACTGTCCTCTCCGCTCTTATCGGAGTGTCTGCAGCCCACCACGTCTGGCTGCAGGCCTACAGAGACCTTCTCTCTAACAAGACCAGCTTAGTCAAAACCACACTTCTTTGCAAACCAACACTTGAATTTGGCAGTTTTACATGAAGTTGAATTTGCATATTAAAGACGCACATTTTTTAACTTAACCACTTTATCACCAATGTGTAAGCGATGACAATGACGATCTCTCGCTGGTGGTTCGAGCATGAGGCTTTTTCAGACCTGATACTGATGCCGATAACTGGGCTTTCAGGTTGCAGTTGATCGAGAGTGCCAGTGTTTAATTAAAAAGCTGTATGCCTCGCAGTGCCTGTGTGGAAGAGAGGGAAAATCAGTATTATCGTAAATATGTCTTCATAAAGGGAAATGGAGCTGCATAGATATTAAACATTGAAATCCCATTATGAATCAATATACCCTGTATAAAACAATGCATTTCATTACAGTTAAGCCATGAACAAATTTGAGAAATCAGTAATTCACCAGTAATATAAACACATAACTTGCTACACACTGCGTTAATTTAAATATATGCATTTACATGTGCAGATAAAATTTAATGAATGGAAAGACTGTATGTTTGTGGGCCGAATAATACTTGATCCAGGTTTAATGTGAGTATCGGACCAGGATCTGATATCAGATTTGTGTCAGCTCAGACTAAAATGTCTCAACCAGTTGTGGATGGATTTGCTATTTGATTCATTATTGGATGCTTCTAACTACTTTCCTCTTCAGACAAATATATTTTCATGCCTGTCAGTGCTGAATTACAGTTGCAATGTCACAAGATCCAACTTCGCATCCCCAAAATTTGCCTGAAAATCAAACTTGAATATATTCTGCTTATAATTACAAAAAGCACCCATACACAAATTACAGAAACAAATATGTCACTTAGATAATGATTTTGTGATCAAAATACCTCCCTCCCACCCACTGATTTTTGCAACACGAATCAATATGACAGATTGTTCCTGTTGCCATTATAGATTTTCCCAACGGTGGACCACGTTCAAAAAAAAAAAGTCTCATCATCATTTTCATCTTTTCTATCTTCTTTTAATGGCTCAGCAAATGTGTCGACCTGTTCGTGTCCATTAGCTTTCTCTCCAGTTCAGTGTGTTGGCTCCTCAGCTTCCTGCTCCTGTTTGCTTGTCTGTTTTCCCTGAGGGTTGGGAGGGCGTTTCACGGCAGAAGAGCGGATGGAAAACACTGCACTCAATAGCACAGCGCAAACGTTTGTTGCTGATATTCTCTTAAGTCTGCTAGCTCTCTCTTGTCCATTACTCTTCTTGGCTGATTCAGTCTTTTGCTCAGCATTTATAGGAAGTTCTCAAACACTTGTGGCCCGCAGGGGTTTGATGTATTGATTAGAGTCCATATTTTATCTTGTGCTTCATAATCATACCATTCCCTTGTAATTCCAGGAGTTTAATATGGCTCCCCTCACATTCTGCTGCTTATACCTTTCCTAGTTATACCCTCCTTTTCTATTATCCTTCATCTCTTTCTCTTGATCTCGTTTCCGTTTTCCTCGCTCTCTCGTTCCTCATTCCTGCCTTGCATACTCTAAATTCACAAAACCCTGTCTTTCTTTTTCCTCTAGTGTTGTTGCGTGAGGAGGTGGCCCAGCTTCAAGAGGAAGTCCACCTGCTCAGGCAAATGAAGGACATGTTGAGTAAAGACCTGGAGGAGACCCAGGGAGGATGCACGGCCAATCACCTCTCTGCCACCGAGCTCCGTGTGCAGCTGGGTGACAAGGAGCAGGAGCTGGACCGAGCCAAAGAGGCCTTACAAGGTCAGGAGCCATCTCGTCAGATGACCTAATCTGTAGCGAGCTCGCAAATACAGCTGTCTGTGTTTTTACAGTAGCTGGACATTTCAACCTTTTTAGTTCAACTGGGAAAATGGAGGAACTAGATCAACCCAATGAACCAATCCAGTTATGTGTCATCTGATAGCAGGGAGTTCATTGCTATTTCCTTGTAATGACAAACATATGGCTCATAGGTCCGACATACAAACAGGACCAAGACATCACTGGGGCTTCAATATATAAATTCTATTGCTTAGATTTACTTCTGTATGCTTTTATAGTATAATGACTTAATGTGACCATATGCATTTGCTTTCCTGTTTGCAGGATAACTAAAAAAAAAATGGATGGATTTTGATTAGATTTTATTGGATAATAAAATCTGAGTTTGAGGAAAGACTCTCGATTTCGGAACCGATCCTGAGTAAGATCTGGATCTGATGATGTCATATCTCCTTAGTGGAGGTGTGCAGTCTAAACTTGACTAGAGTGCCCTCTAGTGATTTTAGTGATGTTTGTCTGTTTGACTTTTTGAATGAGTACGAAAAAAAAACTGCGTGGCAGAGTTCCACAAAACCCTGTGGCGGGCTAGAGCACGGGTGAAGGAAAGACCTTGTAAAAGTCAGCGTTGATGCGAATCACAAGGCGGCTACCCGAGTGACACCTTCAAGAAATCTGCTTTTCTTCTCGTGTGTTAGAATAACAATGAGGGGTTATCGAGTTTGATGTCATCTGGTATGACGGATGCAGACAGTCTCCGGAGAGATGTGTGATCTTTCAGATTGAGAACCTCGTTTAAAGAAAGTCTGCCAGTTACATTATAAGTGAACATGTTTAGACATCATACAGTTTCAGACATGGGTGTTGCCTGTGATCAGCAGCCAAATAAACTCCAGCACCTCATTTATTAAGATCCATAAATCATGACATTGAAGGATCACGATTTGAGATGAATACAATTTTGATGGAGACTACAATGCTGTGATAATACGGGATTTGAATGTTTTAGTTTATGTATGTAAACAAATATTTTACCAGTCAATCTAATTATCTCAAGGTTAATAGCGGCTGTGGAATTCATTTAGTAAAGAGCTGTTGCTTTTCTTAGAGAGTCACTGTTGATAAGCTGCATGCTCTCAAAACTGTGTTGTGTAACTGCTGCAAAACCGGTTTGAATGTTGACCGTAAAATATGAATAAGGTTGGAGTGTTGACAAGAGGAATGCTGCCTGAGTGACACGTGTTCAGTTTTGAAAAATACAGGTTCCTGTCATTCCTGTCCGTGGAACATTGTTATGTTTGCCTGTAAGGGGACTCACCAGTTGCATCTTCTGTAGCTGTTCAGTAAGAGAAGCTGAAAGACTCAGCGTTGAGAAAGCGAGGCAGAGTTTCACCATCGAGGCAGGAACAGTTTCATGCATGAGTGTCACTGTCAACACTTCTGAAATGTTGGTATTATTTTTTTCCCCTCATTAACAGAAGACACAGTGTCACCTAGTGGCTCCCTGCTGCAATTGCAAAGCTTTGTTAACCTCTTTGACATATTCAACTATTTGTCCTGTTTTACTTTTTTTTTTTTTTTTAAAAAGGGGGGAGGGTTTTGGTGACCTACAGGCTGCTTGTTTGTCTGTGCGCAGCTATGAAAGCTGACCGCAAGCGTCTAAAAGTGGAGAAGGGAGACTTGGTGAGTCAGATGCAGCAACTCTACACAACACTGGAGAGCAGAGAAGACCAGCTCCGAGAATTCATACGCAACTACGACCAGCACCGAAAGGTAACATGAACCCAGTTACCACGTAGAAGGTTGTTGCAAATGTATTATTGGTGTATGTATGTCATCTGACATTTAGAAAGAATGTTTAATGGCATATGGAAACAGTGATACAAGCTGATGAATTATCACATCATTTTTGTATATTTTTAAAAAAATTTTAATATCCAACCCATACCTATCCAGCTTCCTTCATGCTGTCATCTCAGGCAGCTTTTAAAAGAAACGTCCGTCATCTACTTTGTGTCTCAAACTTGGACCTCGGCTGATAATTTGAAGTGAGAACAGAGAAGTCACCTATTGTGTGTTCCTCAGGAAAGTGAGGATGCAGTGAAGGCCCTGGCGAAGGAGAAGGACATGCTGGAGAGAGAGAAGTGGGACCTGAGGAGGCAGACCAAAGAAGCCACTGAGCAGGCCAACATCCTGCGTTCTCAGATGGACATGAAGGAGAACAGGATCAAAGAACTGGAGGCCGAGCTCACCATGGTGAGTCACACTGTACAATTGTGTCACTTATTATCTGGTATGTGTGACAAACAATCCTGTTTATGTATTCATATCAGCTTGAACACATGCAGAAAGCTCCTCGGCTATATATATCCCCTTCCTGTCACTCTTTGATAGCAATAATTCTTTCTTCAAGCCTTCTTCTCTGTGTCGTTCCCTCAGAGGTACAGGCGTCAGTCTGAAAGTGACATTAATCTTTCTCCTCCCTCAGCAAGTCACAACCACCCACAGATCCTCATATCAAGCTGCATCACAGATCATATTTGTTGGCACGTCAGTGGCAGAGCAGCATCACTGTCAAACAAAATACCTTCTCTTTTCTTCTCTTTTCTTCTCTTCTCTTCTCTTCTCTTCTCTTTTCTCTTCTCTTCTCTTCTCCTCTCCTCTCTTCTCCCTGCAATTAATGAAAGGTTTATTTTTCAGTTTGTCATTTCTGTTTGAAGTGCAAGATGAAATGATGTGATGATGAGAGAAGCAACAGTTTCCCATCCATCCATTTTTTTCTACCACTTATCCTGTTAAGGGTCACGGGGGGGGGGGGGGTGGAGCCTATCCCAGTAGCCTTCGGGTGAGAGGCGGGGTTCACCCTGGACAGGTCACCAGTCCATCACAGGGCCAACACATATAGACAGACAACCATTCACACTCACAGTCACACCTACGGTCAATTTAGAGTATCAATCAGCCTCATCCCCTCTTGATGTCTTTGGACTGTGGGAGGAAGCTGGAGAACCAGAGAGAACCCACACAGGAACAGGGAGAACATAGAGACTCCATACAGAAAGACCCCGTGCTGGAGCCGGGGCTCGAACCCAGAACCTTCTTGCTGTGAGGGGACAGTGCTGACCACTGCATCACCGTGCCGCCAAACAGATTCCCACTTAAGTCTTTTACTTTCTTAGAAAAATGCAACAATCTGTAACAAAATCCATTTCAACTATTTTCCCCCCCTGTGAAATGGAAGATCTGTAAATGATGAAAATGATCAAGACAACCAGAGACTTCAATAACTTAAAGCTATAGTTTAGCTTTTGTCTCCATCTTCTGGCAGTGACATTTACTACAGTCGGTTGGCAGGTGCTTCTGTCACTGTATCCCACTGTGGCTGTGTAACAATGAATGAACTGTTTTTAACATCCCATAACCCCTGCAAAATGACTCATTTCACGATTAGAATTAGATCCATTTGGTCTGATAACAAACTGTAATAGAGCTGCATAATTACATTATTCATCCACCTTCGAGTTAGCAGTTGGCTAAGCGGCAGTAGCCAGCTGAGTAAGTCTCTATGTTGCTCATGCAGCAGGCTCAGTATCCATCCTCCCAGCCCCACAGACACAAACTCCAAGAGATTTACCTTGCTGCAATTAACTTAATGTACAGTGTACTGGGTGGGAAGTTGAATGTAAGTGATGTTCATTTCTATGTAAAAGTGCAGCTTTATAGCTTGAACAGTTTATTTTTTCTTCACAGAAAGAATGACTGAATGAGGAGGAGAAGGTTTGGTAGTTTAAATGTTGATGTGTGGTCCTGCTGCTGAAACTCACCTCGATAGCTTCAGTCCATTTCTCTGCTGTCTGTCTGTCATGTGTGTACCAGGCTAAGCAGTCTCTGGCCACCCTCACTAAGGATGTGCCGAAGCGCCATTCTCTGGCAATGCCCACAGAGCCTGTGGTGAATGGCAGCCAGGAGTGGGTGATGCAGGCTGACCTGCCACTGACTGCAGCTATCCGTCAAAGCCAACAAACTCTGTACCACGGACACAGCACGGACAGACAAGGTAGGTCCGCTTCTTCATCCCGCCTGTCAGTCTGTGTGCTGCTTGGTGTTACGTTTACAAACTCAACGTACTAATAAATGGGTTTCTGAAGGTTTTCTCGTACTAACTGAGGGAATGTTTCAATGTGGGTGAATATCTGTGTGTCACTTCCAAGCTGTGGTCAGGATCAGCCCCTGCCATTCTCGCCAGCCCTCAGTCATCTCGGATGCTTCGGCGGCAGATGGGGACCGCTCCTCCACACCCAGTGACATCAACTCACCTCGTCATCGGACTCACTCCCTCTGTAATGTAAGAGCTGCCTGGCCCCCTCGACCAAGTAATCAACCCTCCACAATTTTCTAAAAGTACCCCCACACCCCGCCCTCCTCTCCTGCATGTGTCTGACCTCTGTGCTGCTGGCTTGCTGGGTGTTCTCCTTCCTGTTTGGTGGTGGTGTTGCTGCTGCTATTCTGACATAAACTCACTTCACAGCAACAGTTTTACACTTTAGGAGACTGTTGCTTTCTTTCCAAGAATGACATAAGGAGACTGATATTACTTGCAGGTATCTGTTTGTGGTGCGATTCACAAGTTTGCTAACCATCTACAAGTCTGCTTCATCTTGTAATTCCTCTTTGAGGCGATAATGAGTCACTGTAGCACGAAAAAGCAGGGGCCCTGAGCTCCCACCGGATGTCTGAGTGCCTCTCCACATCTCTGCACCTAAGCCAAGTCAACTTTGGAGCCATTTATTACACTTTTATATGCTGATTGATTCTTTTAGTCACTACCCAAAGCTTGTGAAGCCAAATCGAATGGTAAACTGTGAGCTCAGTTCAATGCTGTTTGCTGCAGAGTTTCTAGGCCACTATACCAAAGGCCAGAAAAGTGTAGCCGGAGTCACACCATCACACAACCACAGCGGCCCCTGATTGTGTCTGAAACCAGCCCTTTACGTTATCAGCAAGCAGAGTCCAAGATGTCACTCGGCAGGACATCTATCACACAGATTCCCCTATAGTTGTTTTTTTTCCACACTTTGATTTTTGCAGGAATTACACCATCACACCCTCTGTGTTAGGAGGTAGAATTTTGCACAGAGCCGGTCAAGCAGTTTTCAATCCTTAAAGTAAGCGAGGCTAATCGAAGGCCCATGATAGCTTCGCATTTCCAGACATAAGAGTTCCGTTGATGTAGTCATCAAGATCTTGGCAAGAAAGCAAGTATTCCCTTAATATCAAACCACTGCTAAAAATTGGATATGTGAGGACTAACCCAAGGTTTCTGTCTCTCTTGTCTGCTTCAGTCCATGGAGGACTTGGAGGACCAGAAGCGTAAGAAGAAGAAGGAGAAGATGACTCTGGGATCTCTGTCACGGGTGTTTGCTCGGGGGAAGCAGCGCAAGTCACTGGACCCCGGCCTGTTTGATGGTACAGCCACACCTGATTATTACATAGAGGAGGATGCCGACTGGTGATGCTGAAAGAGTGTGTGTGCGTGTGTGTGTGTGGGTGTGTGTGTGGTTGTGCATTTGTGTGTGTGTGTTTGTGTGTGTGTGTGTGTTTTAATGTTTAAATACATGGGGATATCCAGATGGCTTTAACTGTGTGTACAGTATGTGCGCGATTGTTCTTTTTTGTGTGTGCGTGGGGGTGAATTTGAAAAGAAAAGCCTAAAAGAGACTGCTATTCCCATAAATGTACAGTATATCAGCCACAAATTGTATGTTTGTAAATTATATATATATTTATAGATGTACATGTATGCATATGTATATATATGTTTACATGCGTATAAATATATACATGGGGTTATTATCATGTGTAGACATGTTTATGCTGTATTATCTTCAAAATGTCTCAATGTTTTATGTTTTTTTTAATAACTGGAGACTTGAAGGACTGCTGTTCATGTGTAAATAGGAGTTATTGTGAAACTATAGATATCTATGCTATTCATAATAGCCCATGAGTACAGAGATGTTGTGAAACTAGTGTTTTTACTGTCAATGTCATTTGGCTTTTGTTACATTACAGTTACTTTTTAACAGGCTTTTCTTAAGAGATTCTACGTTTCTTCTTATCCCTTAATCTTGCGTCGCCCATTTCACGTTGTGAAAGCGGAGACATCACCTGATTGGCTTTAGGAGGAATTGATCTTTTTGAACTCAAATAAATTCTCTTGTTTTAGATTGATTCTTGGTATGACAGAACAGACACTTGTTGGATTCTGCTCGTGACATCGAGTAATAGACGAATTTTCTATTTCATAGGTTATGAATTGCTGCTGTTGTGGTTTTTTTCTTTTTAAAATGCTGATAATACCATATCACAGTAGGAATCATTTTACGATGGCAAACAAGTGTTTTAAGTCTTAAAAAAGTGGAATTGCACTGACTAAAACGAACTAGCATCTTAGCATTTTTCACCTCTGACTCATTTTTTACTGAGCTCTCCTAACGTGCCATTATGAGACGAAGGAATGTGCATTTAACACCTGCATGATCCCCTGTGTTGCTTTGGTTAGCTGTCCATTCATTTCCAATCAAATTAATAATATCCACGATCCTCCGTTGCCTTGTCCTTTGACCAAGTTCTCTCTCCTTGCATTATGAATGCACGTTTCCCTCCCTTTTTTATTTTTTTCTCTCTCGTTGCTTGTTTTTTTTGCCTCGTGTAGAAATCCCTCCTCAGTTCTTGCAAATGTGGCTCTAATAACCCTCTGCTTTGTAATTTAGGAGATGTTGAATAAAAGATTAAATCTATTGAAGTATTTTATTTAAAAATAAGAGGTAACTTCAAATATTTATCTGCCGCAGCTGTTGCGGCCAGACGTTGAGGAAATTTTGCCATTTTCAAAATGAATATAATTGAAATGAAATCTTATTTTAAAAATAAAACTAGTACATGACTACACACTATGTGGCAGTTTTCTGTTCCATGAGTAATGTCATTTTTGTGTCCCAGTCTTAACGTGTCTTTCCCCCTCTTGCCATTTCGAATGGCCTCTCTCTCCTGCCAGTGAGTAACTCCTCATCTGTGATTACCAGCTGTCTGTTTCTCCACTTTGGGGATTATTCATATCACTCAAGTCCACTGGGAAATTCATATCTTCCAGAGACAGTTTTTTTTTTTTTTTTTTTTTTTTAAAGATGGTGGACTTTGCATGAAGCATTTTTGTCAGCATGTGGGGACGATTCAGGTAAACACAAAGATTTCATCCTGGATTCATTGGTTCAGTATGAATCAGTGTTTTCCTGCGGTTGAGATGGACAGAAAATGGGCCGAAGCATGATGTTTTATGAATAATCCCTGTGTCTCTAATACATTTTCCTAATGGTCTTAAGTCTTCTCATAATCATCAAATTGTTACCGTATTTTAGCACCTTTACTAAACACAATAATGTCGTCTAGTACTGACCTTCACATCACAAATCAGCAGTTCATCAGAAATTCCAACACTTCTTTTGGATCCACTTATTAAGTGTTTTCTGCCCAAAATGTTTTAAGATAGACTTTTTTTTTTTTTGGTTTACTTTAAGAGTAATTTGCCTCATTAGAGAGAAACATATCATGTATCAGATATACATATTTAAATTACAATACAAAGAAAAAAGGATGTGCAGCTCCAGTGTGTTATGTTGGCGCCATCTAGTGGCCATATAATTTTTATTCAGGAGACTGAATTTGATGAATCGAAGCAAACACAAGAAGAACTCTTTTTTTTAACTTGCTATACTGTGACAGGCTGAGGTGTTTTTTTTAATGCTACTACCCTCTGACTTAATGTCAATCAATAGATAAAATTCATTTTTTGATTTCCATATCCCTCTGACCCTGAACTCCTCCTGTATGCTGCACCATAACTTCTCCTGACCAATCCAGACTCTGACAGCCTCACTCAGCAGAGCCTGTCTGATGGCGAGGAGCAGCTGGACCGCCTCCAGCAGGCGGAGCTCACCCGAAATACGTGCATGTCACTGTGGAGGGCAGGTGCGGTCCAGGCCTGGCTGGAGGTTGTCATGGGAATGCCCATGTACATGCGAGCCTGCTCTGAAAATGTTAAAAGTGGAAAGGTACATTTTTATTTTTGCACGAGTGTTTTTAGCAGGTTGGTGTATTCAGGTGCAACTCTTGTATGATATGGATTTCTTCTGTTCAGGTTCTGCTTGGCCTGACGGATGAGGATTTGGAGCTTGGACTAGGTATCAATAACCAGATTCATCGGCGTAAACTAAGACTGGCCATCGAGGACTACAGGAGAGCTGAGGGGGACCAAGGGTGAGCAGCAGTTCACCAAAGAAACCTTGATGAGTACAGATTTTTGGTTTTCGTTAAATTCCCCTGGTGTGTATTTGTCATAGACTGTCAAAAGCATCAGACATGGACCATCACTGGGTTGCGACATCATGGTTGAATGATGTTGGGCTTCCGCAGTACTCTCAAACATTCCAGTCGCAGTTAGTGGACGGACGGGTGCTGAACTCTCTCAGCCGTAGGGACCTGGAGAGATTCCTCAACATCAGTGACCAGTTTCACCAGACCAGTTTACTTCTGGCAATTCAGCTCCTGCAGATGCTCAGCTTTGATAGAGAAGTAAGAAAATAAATCAAATGAAGCATAAACTCAGCTACACTGACAAAAATGTATGGGATTTGTATTCATGCAACTGCAGCACACACAAGCTGCATTAGCTCAGAAGGCCTGACCTTTCTTTTTTTGGTGGCTGCTTCCACTTGAGAGCTTGCATACATATATTTGTGTGTGTGTGTGTGTGTGCGCGCACGCGTGTGTGTGTGTGTGTGTGTGGTTTTTTTTTAAGGCCCTGCAGGCACGACGGGCAAAATGTGAGAACCAAGACCGAGACCCCGTTGTTTGGACATGTCACAGAGTAATGAAGTGGATCCGAGACATAGATCTGGAGGTGGGTGGGAGGTCACACAGATGAGTTTCGGTGACTTCATTAAAAATAATTATAGCTTTGTTGCTTTGTCAGTTATGGAGGGAGGTTAAAAAAAAAAGTCCATATCAACTCTGAGTGTTCATCGTGTTTCTCTGTGGTTGTCAACCTTCAGTGTTCAATAATTATTACCCCAAAGTGATTAATTTGTCTTGTGACTGACACAAAAGAAGTCCCTTCTTCTCCAGAATACAGCTTTTTGATTTTGTTGTTTTTAAGTTTTAGCGCCACAGTTATACAAGGATTTCGGCAGGATCAAGTGACAGTGATGCATAGCTGAAACAGGTACATGTTTTGCTCCTGTGTTGTGCTGTCAGGAGTTTGCAGACAATCTTCAGGGTAAAGGGATTCATGGAGCCGTGATGGCTCTGGACCCGTCCTTCGACACCGAGGCCATGGCCAAGGCTCTGGGGATCCCCAACAACAAACACATGCTGCATCGGCACCTCTACGAAGAGATGAAATCCTTTTCCATCACTCACAGGTGTTTTATCTGGCACTGTTTTATATATAAACATAACATCTTTCAAATACCGAAAAATAAACTTCAAGTGAGAAATCTATGAATGTATTTTGTGACGCTGCAGCAACACAGGACAGGACAGTGAAGTGACTGGTTCCTCCTCCCCTGTGGCTGTCAACCGCTTTGCTGAGGAGAGGGTGTCTATGAGAAGATCGGCGAAGGTATCGTTTCACCTTCATGACACCAGAACATTTTAGATGATTCGTGTGATAAAGAGCTGCTGTACACGATGAAAAACACATGCAGTCAAATCCCCTGATTTCCTGTAACTGATTAGTAAAATATATTTGTGAAATTATTTTTTGAAATGTATCATCACTCCAATTTGAGTAATGCATCTATTTTTTCCAATTATATCATCTGTTTAAAAGTACATTTAATTTATGTGTAACAGTTACGTATGGTCGTCTTTTAACATTGATTGTGAATTCCAAATTCAGAAGATGTAATGAAGACTTTAGACTACTTTATTTTGAAGGGAAATCCAACTGAAATTGGATTTGTTCAACGAGCTCTACTGTAATAATTGTGTTTTATGGGATTTTTGTATGTAAACATTGATGAAAGGTGTCACTTTTGAGAAAAAAAAATCTGTGTTAGGGTTAAGTCTTAATGGAAACATTATATATGATGTTTTTGCATTTCTCCAGAGCCCACTGAGGTTTCGTGCAAGCAGCCACTCTGTGGAGCGAAGTCTGGGCTTCCATGGCAGCTGTGGCTCTCTGCCGCGCGAGGCCAGAGTTCAGGCTGTGCCCCGGGCTAAAGGCAGCCCCCTGCACACCTACAAGAATGTGGAAATCACTAACGTCTGAGCCGCTTTCAGCCATCAAGATCGCTCACATTGCTAAGATTGTTTACACTGATATCGTATTATATTTGTTTACTCCTGAGAGAGACTCAGCACTGGACTGTGAAAAGGTCTGAGAGGGAAATACCACTTAATGAGAACAAATATTATTATATTAGGACACACTACATTAAAAAAACAACTGAATATTTTTGCTGTTGTAAATAAAGTATGTATTCATGGTCTCAAACGTTTAGCTTTTTTGTTTTTTTTTCAAGTAAAAATCTAGATAAGTTTTATATCCTGAGTTTTATGCTATATAAAAACATACAGATATAAGTGGGGAGAAAGCTACAGAATGACTAGAAGTGCACTTGGAGAGTATGTCACTCCTGTTACTCGGAGGATTGTGGTCTTTTTTTGTATAGACGATTACATTTTGTACACAGTTCAAAAAAAAAATCGTTCGTCTCCTCTGTGTGATGTCACTCACGTAGGCCTCTGAACATTCAAGAGAAAACTTGTGTATTTCTCCTCTATCTGATTTGGATCTCCTCCAACATTTAACGGGTTCTTCGTTAGTCAGTGCTCCACCCTTCCACCAAATTTTGTGAAAATCGGTCATGTGTTGTTTTTTTTTTGCGTAACTCCTGTTAGGAATACAGTTGTCAGATGCCTTAAATGGAACAGGTCTCACAGCACCTGCTACACTCCCCTAAAATTTCTGTTGCTGCACACATAAGTGAATAAAGAATGATTGTTCTCGATGAGAAGAAACAAATCCACTGTAACAATATGACGACGCTGTATTCAACTGACGTGTGGAGATGATGTTGCTGTGACAAACCGTAAAAAACAGTCAAGATAAAAAATACAGTTTTGTGAAACATATTTTGCATGCAGAACAATATTTTCATGCATACTGTACTTTTGAAAACATGAACTGGAACCCAATGTCTCATTAGCATTATATCCGTTTTATATGTTCTTAAAACAAACATTATGGTCGAATGTTGTTGTTTTCCAATTATATAATGTGTTTATGTTCTTGTTTATATAGTATGGGCACTACATGGGTGGAAAAAAAGCCAATCCGATAAAGGGAGCGCTGTTATATTTTGTACAAGTTGATCGTCTGTTTAAAGTTGTCTGTTTCTCGCAGCATGAACGCACACATGTAGCTTAGTGAGTCAGCTGGCGTCAATTCAAATAGTGAGAAAACTGGTTTGTCCGCCACTTTCTGGGTGTCGCGGAGTTGCTTCATGAGACGAGACCAGTTCCAACCTCCAGAGACACAAACGGAAGCAGATGAGTGACATCTGTTCTGATCAAAAATTTACCGCACTGACCTTTTTTTTTTTTTATTAAAGGGAAAATTATTGTTTACTGTGACATGATGAAAGGCTTGTTTCTCAGAACAAATGCATTAAAATTCCGTGTTAACAAATTAAGGATTTCGGATCCACTGGTGCATATGTTTGTTGAGTGTATCTCGAGTGTACAGCACTGTGATATTTTAGAAATACACACTTTTACCAAACCTTTCATGAGATTGTCGTCGACTTTGTTATGATGCATGTTTGAGTTGGAAGACGTTTCATTAGAAATGTGTTACTGTTTTCTGATTGTTTCTTGATACACTACTTGTCTGTTTTCCAAATCATCATCTTCGAATGCAGAATGAGCAGCCATCTGTGTCTTAATAACGGTCCACAAAACCATCATGGTGGCTTTACTATCTCGTATGGAAAACATTTATTTCCCTTTTTTTCCCTCCAAATAATAACACAGTCAAAATAATAAAAGAGTGAGCAAATGACAGGAATGGGGCTTTGGAAATTTGGTTGACGTATAGAAACCCTCATCCTCCGCTGGCATCTGTACACATCATCTGTGTCACAAAAACTTTGAAGGGACCACAGATGTCATAATGAGGGCTCTCTATGGGTAGATTTGAATAAAATACGATTAACCTCTATAATTTGACTGAATATACCATCAGTATTTTGTCATATATTGTGAGAACTTTAGAATAAATCACAAAATCTTAAGTTAATATCAAGGCTTTATTTGCAAAATAAATGATAAAAGGCATTTTTGAAAGTGCCACATACAGTACATAACTGCACGAAATATTTGATTATTGAATGATTTAAAACTCGTTTGTTATCAGCCATGTCACAGGTGTAACATCAGAAATGATCGTTATTTATTGGCGGTATGTCCAGCCGGATGTCCTCTCACCTGGGAGTGCTCCCTCAGCTGGACGGGTGGCGCTAGGACCCAGAGGAAACCCGCTCACAGACGCTCTTCACGATTAGTAGGGAGGTTTCATTTCGGCTGGAGTTTGGACTAAGTTCCTGTCAACTAAGTTGTCACCAGTTGTAAACAATTGCACTTATTTATTTTTTAATTTATTTTGAAAGAGAACTCTGCGCGGAACTCTGCTGCTGCGTCTGTCCGTTTCCTCCAAATGTGTGTCGGAGCTTCCTGAAAACACCTGAGTGATCCAGGTAACTCACCGATGAAGAGGGAAGTCCCGGCTGCTGCAGTGCGCGGTGATAAGGTAAAGGCCTCTCACCTTCATCATGGCGGATCGGGACCGTGGAGCTCATGTGGGTTGTAATTCTATAGGAGTTAAAGAAAAGTTTGAATTTAGCTGCCTGGAGTTCAGATCCTGGCCCTCCCTCTGAGGTCCCTCCCTACTTGACTTTACACACAACGAGGCGGAAGACTGAAGGACACACACACACGCTCACACACACACACACGCACGCACGCACGCACGCACACTGCAGCAGTATACATTTCTAATAATCCTGTATGTGGAGCAGGACTCACTCCTGCGGCCCGACCTGCAGGCTCATAGATGTAAATGTGTGGCAGGTCCTTGATGGAGACGTTCCATGTTTTCCTAGAAGCGGACAGGTGACTCACGCTGTCATGCCCTCACCTTCATCACCTTCATCACCATATTGAAGCCTTGATGATGATGATGATGATGATTCACATCTTGAGTCAAACTCATTAACTAATCGTTTTGTATTTTTTGTTTCCATTTTTGTCGTTTATGATTGAGAATGCAGTAATTGTTGGATCCTGGACTCCTGGATGGGCAAAAGAAGCGTTTTCAACATCTCTTTCATTCTGGAAAACTGATGTGCATTTTTTGTTGTTGTTTGGTTTTGTTTTTCAAAATTTCATGGCGCATAGATTAAATCAATTCATCCTCAATTCATCTTGAAATAATTGGGTATTAATTGAGAATGAAAGACTAGTCTTTCTACTAATTGGGTATTAATTGAGAATGAAAGACTAGTCTTTCTACTAATTGGGTATTAATTGAGAATGAAAGACGAGTCAGTTGCATTTAAAAACAATTTAATTTATTTTCTTCAGAAGGGAGGGAAGGGAAAGAATGTAGTCTTTGAAGTACTTTTTAAATTATGTTTGACTTGTGTTTATGATATTGTCAGATTTCATCTTCTTCATCATGATTATAGATTGGTCAGAACTGAACCTAGTGAGCAAACCCTGATACGGTATATTGTGTTTTAGCAGAGGTTTGCATGACCATAAATCACATTTCTAGAAAGCAAACTTAACTAAAATAGCTGCTGGCTATGACATATCCAGAAAAACACCCACCAGTGGCCTCGAAGAGTTTTGAAGCTCCAGGATCAACAGTTTGATCCAGACCGCCTCCACTTGTTCATGCTAATATCGCCCATATTTCTACTAAATTTCAGCAAAATCCTTGCATTTGTGTTTGAGATACCCAAACAAGCCCAGATCACATGACCTCCTTAGTCTCTTTGACTAATTATCATAATGAGCCTGAACCATATTGAAGCTCCAGCATCTTCCAACTGACACCACGTTGTTTACATAACAGCGGGGTAGATGCAGGACGACGTCTCAGCCAGACGGAAAACTACAGACGATAGACTGACAAAGTCTAACAAAATTGGTCCTCTGCAGTCTGTTTCTACCCAGGTTGATGTACCGTTGCCACCACGACGGTACAAAGACCGCTTGTCCAACACCTTCTCTATGAATGAAGCACTTAATGAACACCACAGCACAACTTCATCATTGTTCCAGGCCAGGTGTTGACCAGATGTGGTTCTTTTATAGCCACAGTGTACTGCTTCCATTTTTTCTTTTCTTTTCTTTTCTTCTTTTTTTTTTAACAAATGGATACTTCCTGCAGGATGTCATTATGTGATCATTTTACCAAATACTTTCCCTAGTGTATATATTTCCGATCCGGCATTGGTAATGTTTTATTGTAATGGTCAGAGGTCGAGACTCAAAGTTGTGTTTTATTCCCTTGTCCAGGCGAAATAGTTGAAAGTTTATTTGTCATGGCTGTAAAAGCAGATTCTAATGGAGCAAGCGACGGTTAAACCCTCAGTTTACAGCAGATCCGTGCAGCATCACGAGTCCAGCGAGTGTTTGTTTTACACGATGACAGGCTAGGAAGGTTGGCGTCTGCTTCCACCCACACACGGATGCACTCACAGTTAAAATAACTCTATGTTCATCTACTACCATTTACATTTTTGAGTCACTTCATTCTTTGACTGTGAGTCAGTGCTCTCAAGGATACCGTCTACGCTCGTGTTAAGACTTGTGTGGACCCACCGGTTGTCCCTCAGGTGTTATAACCTGTTTACTCGCTGCGCTCATTTTGTCCCAACCCGTTGTCTCGCCTTTCACTGCTGGTGCTAAAAAAGTGCCAGCATGTTGTTGTTTTAATGCAGTTTTACCATGATGCTGTCAGGATACACAGAATTAGAAATGTGAGCATGTTGTAACAGAAACATCCACATTTCTTAATCTACTGTAAACGCTGAGTCAGGTTGTAAAACTAAGATGATATTTTCCTTTGGGGTCTAATAAATCAACATACTTTCGATGTAGTTGTTTTTTGTTTTTTTTTAATTGCTTCCATATCGAGTGACCTAGGGACTCCAAATGTTTATGTGCTGTTAGTACCCGAATGGAAATGCAAAACACGACCCTTTTTTAAGGCATTTCATTTAATCTTTTATTGCATATGTATATATTCATGCAAAATGTTTTGTTTTTCATATCGTGCAAAATTCCTAAATATTTCAGCGTAAAGTTCCTTGTTTTCTTTTTCAAACCACAAAATTTGTTTTTTTTGTTGTTGTTTCTGTTCCCGCTAACATCCATGACATGAAGGGATTCCAAATCAGCACAGACTATTAGTACTCTACTAGAATTAAAGGCAAACTTGTTTTATTAAACTGCATTGACTTTATAGGAATTCTGTTGCAAAACCCTAACCCTTCCCCTTACTGCAAAATCTGTATTTTGTCTTTTTTCATCAGCTTCCTAATCAAGTGACCAAGGGACTCCAGCGAAACAATGGCTGCAATACATTTTTGTCTACTTTTACCACCAGGGCAATTTTATTATTGTAAATTAATGGCAGCTCCCTGGTTAGACGTTGTTTTGGCTTATTGCTTTATTCTTCTCACTGTATGTTTGCTCATTTGTCTTCCAGTTTGTCCTGCAGGGATGTGTTCCAGTCGGGGTATTTGTGGTGGCAATAACAACAACAACAACAACAACAATGACAGGTCTGCCGGCAGATCTTCCAGCTCCGAGGGCAGTGGTTCAGGAGCCCACTATGCCCTGTGTGCCCTGGGAGTTGGGCTCATCGCTCTGGGTATTGTCATGATTGTGTGGACTGTGATACCCATAGAAGGAGAGACCTCCTCAGGTGGCTCCTCAAATCAGTCAGGGAACTCAACCTCAGAAAACGACAATGATGACGAGGATGACAGGGATAGCTTAAAGTCTTCATCGGTAGCTATGGTCCTGGTTGGGGTCGGGGCAGCTCTGCTGCTTTTGTCCATTTGCCTTGGTGTGAGAAACAAGAGGAGAGCTCGCAACACCAGAAACCAGCCGGCAGCAGGAGTCCCTTTCCTGGACCATGTGGCCGGTGATCAGGCGGAGCCGTGAGTCATGCCTCTTTACTTCTGCATCTCTTGCAAAAACCACAGCGTCAATGACCTGAAAGCAACACAAAAACTCTTCCATCAGAGTAACTCCAGAAATTTAAATATTAAAGAAAAGTATAAAAGACTGTAAATGAAAAGGTTGTGTTGATAATCAGAATTCAGGAGGTAAATGTCCCTTGAAACAGTTCATACCAATCAGCAAAAAATGTGATATGTAGAGCATCCTGAGCTGGACAAGACAGTGACCCAGTATTTCCAGTGTTTTCTAACTGGGATGTGAGTTATAGCACCACCATCTGACTAATTGCAGTCATGTCTCTTCTGAAGCATTTGAACATCATTTCCAATCATTAGACAAAGTTCCCCATCTGTAGTTCATTCCAGCTCAGCAATTTCAGCCCCACCGGAAAACAAATAAGAGCAAAAGCTCATCGGTTCCAACCCTTCAGTGTTTGATATCACAGGAAAGCACATGCCTTCATAAGATGGTAAGATAATGTTACAGGTTACATGAAAAAATCTACAAAACTCATATTAATAGTCAAAATCAGCCACATAGCATTGTAGTGCCAAGACCGACAAACAATGTGCACTACGAGTTACAAAAGAAACCGTTCACTTTTTCAAAGAAAACCCTGCATCAGCATTTCCCCACAAAATGTCTTTTAATCACAGCAAAATAGCACCACGAGGAGTTATGGAACTTTACCAGGTACAGAGGAAGTGATATGCGGGAGGCCATAAAAACTGAAATCCTCAAAAGTCATTAAATGATAAATAAAACACCCAAAATATCAGTTCAGAAATATTGAAGTGTATTTTTAACTCTGCTACTGTTATTTTCCTCTGCCTCCCACTGAGCGTCAGTTTGGGAGGAATCAGAAGCCCTGAAATCAAATTAAATGTGCTTGAACACTTGTTTGAACTCCAGAACCCCAGATCCAACTACATTCAACGTGCCGAGCTACGAGGAGGTCGTTGGCAGTGGTGACTACCCTGTCCGGCAGAGCAACCTTGGCCAGAGCATCTCTCAGCTACCATCCTACGAGGACATCATAGCTGCTGTGGAAAATGAGGGAGCGGAGCCCGCCGCCAACCCCGCCGAGGACTCCCCTCTTAACGATTCCACGCCGTCTCCTGTCCAACCTGCCGCTGAGCCCTCAGCAGAGCACGCCAGTCTCACGTCAAACCCCAGCTTGCCGACCCGCAGCAGCAGCCGGGCCAGCCGTTTACTGCGGCCCCTCCGGGTGAGGAGGATCAAGTCAGACAAACTGCACCTAAAGGACTTTCGCATTCAAATCCGCAGCCCCACGCAGAATCCAGTGACCATTGAACCCATCACACCGCCGCCGCAGTATGAAAACAAGATGCCTGAATTAGGATAGTGCACCCCCCCCCCCATACAGCTAACAAATTTCTCTGCATTAAATACAATGATAGCGTTTCTAACAACCTGTTTTTAAGGTTTGTATTAAGTAGGTCGGGCAGAAACACTTCTAAGATGAGAATATTTGAAGTGAATCTCTTCACCAAAGTTTGCAATATTTATTTTGTTTGACATCAGACCGTCTTTTGCTGGTATTTAATAGTTCATCGACACGTGCAGATATATACAACCTCACGAATGAACTCCGCTATAGTTTTAACACTCCTAGGAATTATTGTTGCTGTATTTTTGATTGGTGGTTGAATGCTGATATATCGATTGTGTGGTGATTCAAGGTGGGAAGAAGGGAAATGAATTCATTGTAAGTGGTTTTGTAAGCACGGCATATGCAACCTTTTCTGTGTGTTGTGAGCTCGATGAAGAAGTGCACTGAGATTTATCGATTCTTAGCAGTTAGTGAATGCTTCTGTTCTTTGCTTTTTAATATCTTGTACTAAACAAACCAGCTTTAGGGAAAATGTCATCTACATGATACGTGAGATGGAACAAAACACTTTGGAACAGTAACGATAAGTAATCGAACTAAATAAATCAACCCTACTTGGATAATCATAACCTGAATGACTGAATATCTTCAGACATATTGGATATTAAGGGATGTGAATACGCTTGTCTTCTTAGTACTTTTATATTTAGATTCTTTATCCATGTTGTGACACATGTAAAAAAAAAAAAAAAAAAAAAAAGTGGCGAATAAATGTTTTTCCATTCCGGTACATTTAAAGTAAAAGTAAAACAGAAACACTTTATCCAGCTCCTCAACTTATTGATTTCCTCATGTTTTTAATTACATGCTGCAACTTTGACAGAGCTGTATTTATTTGATAAAAACGTGTCCTTTTATATTCTGTTAATAAAATCTATTCGTAGATGACGTCCTCTCTTTTTCTTTATGCCTTTTGATTATGATGTAGCGCCCACTGGTGGCTGGAAACGTTAAACACCAAAGTGAGCTGAATTCTGTTAATTTGCTTTTTTTGGTTAGTAAAAACTAATCAAGCAAGTTCGGAGGAAGTAAAACCATTAATGATTATTATGTAAAATCGAGAAATATACTTGATGTGGGGCTTTATGAAGCTGTGAGATCATTTTATGTGCGTGCAGGAGCTTACTAGGAATGCAAAGGATATTAATGAGGGGAAATTAGAACAATATGGAAACATTACGTGTGTGAGTTTGTGTGCGTGTGTGTACCTACAACTTCCTTCATTCTTGTTTTTTTTTATGCGGTATTTAAAACTGATTGTATGATGTTTAAAGAGTCACGATACCGAGGTGCGGTAATGCACAGCACATTTTATAGACAATTATAACTTTTTTAGTCAGACAAAATATTATGTACTTGTATATGTTTGGATCCACTTAAGTCTGTATAGTCGTAGCATTATGTTTCATAAAGGGTTAATATTTTTATTGCATAGAAAATAGGAACTATCGCTGTCAAATTTATGTAACGGAGTATAAAATGTCTTAATATGGAAATGCATTTACCCAAGTAATACAAAGTTTCATATATATGATATATATACGTACAAGTGCAAGACTAAAACCTTTTAAGTACTAATGTTATGTTGTTGTTGTTTTTTTTAAATTGTATTCGCATTATTATTAATTTTCCCAACTCTAAATTCACAAGCTCCACCTTCGCCTCGTTTCGGAAGGATTTTTCTCCCCCCCCCCCCCTTTTTTTTTTTTTTCATGTGCAGCTGCCATGTAGCAGTGGGAGGCACAGCTGGCTGAAGGAAGAGCCAGCCCGGAGAGTCAGTCACATTCCTGGCTGAGATTCAATGACTGAACCAGACACAAACAAACAGAGAGGGCGAGAGAGAGAGAGAGAGAGAGAGAGAGAGAGAGAGAGAGAGAGAGAGTCACACGTTGAGTGAGTGGAGAGACAGACTGAGAGTACGCCAGACTGGGCAGACGAGGCATATTTCGGGCGCACATTATGAGTGCGTAAAACCGCAGCGGCGCATAGAAATAGTACAACCCGGTGATTGTGCGCTGGATTATACGAGTTTTGAGTCAAGAAGTTGTCGAGTTTAATTGGAGCTGCTTGGAGGAACAGCCCTTATGAATTCAGCAGCTTTCAGTTTTCTGAATGGACGCGCTGGGAAGCTTATCCGGTGACATGGAAATGCGAGTTATTGAGCGTGTAGCTGGATGCTGAGCACGCCCTATCCGACAAGTCAATCTCAGCTTTCATTTTGAGTTTTAAACGCTCTTTTCCAACAGGCAACAACATGGAGGTCACGAGCTTTCAGCCTCATCCTGGACTTCAACAAACTCTCAAACAGTTTCATTTAAGCTCCATGCGCTCTCTCGGTGGACCGGCGGCGTTCTCCGCTCGGTGGCACCAGGATTCACTCTTCGCTAAAGATGGGAAATCCGCAGAAATGATGCTCACCCTGCCGGCTCAGACACCCCCGGTAATGTCCGGTCCACTTTTCATTCCGTCCGATCGTTCCACGGAGAGGTGTGAGACAGTCCTGGAGCGAGAGCCCATCTCCTGCTTCGTTGTCGGCGGTGAGAAGCGCTTGTGCCTGCCACAGATACTCAACAGCGTCCTGAGAGATTTCTCCCTGCAGCAGATCAACTCCGTGTGCGACGACCTGCACATCTACTGCTCCAGGTGCACCGCGGACCAGCTGGAGATCCTCAAGGTGGTGGGGATCCTGCCCTTCTCGGCTCCGTCCTGCGGGCTGATCACGCAGACGGATGCTGAGCGCCTCTGCAACGCGCTCATCTACGGCGGTACTTACCCTCCTCACTGCAACAAGGAGTTGGGCGCTCTGGAGTTGGAGCGAACCGAGAGGAGCTTCAAAGTGTACCATGAATGTTTCGGTCGATGTAAGGGTTTGTTCGTGCCTGAACTGTACATCGGCCCGAGTGCTGCCTGCATCCAGTGCATGGACTGTAGACTCATGTTCCCACCGCACAAGTTTGTGGTCCACAGTCACAAGAGACTTGAGAACCGGACGGTGCATTGGGGGTTCGACTCCGCTAACTGGCGGGCCTATGTGCTTTTAGACCCGGACTACAACGGCAAGGAGGAGAAGAGTCACCTGGAGCAGCTTCTTAAAGAGTTAAAGGGAAAATATGATCTGACGGGCAAGCTGTCCAGTAAATCATGCAGAGTAAGTCTGGCCTTTCTCACCCTTCTCTCACTGTCTTTGAAGAATGCCTCATTGTTGTTGTGCTTGCTGGATATTTCAACAGCCCCATGCCTATACCACAGGATCTGGATTAATTAGCATTCATCAGGCTTCAATTCTCTTCTTGAATGGATTGTTTGTCTTTTGTCAGTGTTGCAATAATGCACATCATGTGTCACTAATCATCTTTCTGTCTCCTCCGCTCCTGCTCTGGGGTACTCATGTCAGTAAAAGGTGACAGTGGAACCTCTGACACCGCCAGCATCCTCTATCACCCCCCCCCCCCATCTTCATTATGATAAATGGAGCCCTGATTATATATTTTATTAAAGTGAGGCAGGAGGGGTCCGGTGGAGGAGGGGAAGGGGTTAGGAGTGTAATGAGGTTTGGGATATGGAAATGTGTGTGTGTGTGTGTGTGTGTGTGTGTGTGTGTGTGTGTGTGTGTGTGTGTGTGTGTGTGTGTGTGTGTGTGTGTGTAGGAAAGTGAGAGGGGGGTGTGCCTGATAAGGATAGCCTCAGATGCCAGTGTTTCTTTGGTCCTTGCGTGGGTCAGAGATGTTTAGTATGGACAAAGGGCCAGGAGACGAGGTGGCTGTTCCTCAGTCACAGAGCAGCTGTTGTGTGGGACTCTGCTAATGAGTGGACATCTCTGTATTCATCACCATGGCGCTGGAGCAGGAGCCAGGAGATGTCTCACAGTGGAACCTCAGTATTCGCTTTGTAAAACTGCTTTGGAAAATCTCTTAAATATTTGGTGTCTAAGGAACGACAGGAGGAAGATTGGCAGTGATAGAAAGGAGGAAGCAAATCTACTTTTGCGTTTCAGTTTGGAGACGCTTTAAGGCAGCTCGTACGCATCTGATGTCTATCATGTTTCCCCAAGAATTTCACACACGGTCAAGAAACACATAAAAAAAGTTGTGCACCTGTGGATAATCTTCTAACTTTAGCCAGCAAGCATTGATGTATCACCTGTACATTGTATATTTTCAAATATCCAGCGCTGACAGTCTTTCAGTCTGTGTGATATACACAGAGGCTGAGCATCACTTACAGGACGAGGTGGAGGGGGCAGTGTGTGTTTGCTGTGGTTCACTGTCAGTCGTGTCCCAGTTAGCAGACAGGCCTGCTCCTCGGGGAGCTGCACACCAGCGCTCTTCCATACATCAGCCTGACAGGCCAAGCTGCTGAAAGGCCAGACGGGGGCTCGCAGACCAAGCTTGGCTCGGCTTACCCATAAAACAAAAACTCAATGTTATCAGTCTGCCTCAGCCTCCCTCTGATGTCAGAGTGTTTTATTAATAAGAGAGACTCGAAGGTAGCCTCCTCTGCTGTCTCCGCCGTCTAGACTCCCACCTCACGTACATGGTGCTTGTTGCAGATAAAACACTGCTGACAGTGGAGTGGTGCATCTTTATTTTTTTCAAAGTGGAAGACTTTTGAATTGTTTTTGGAAATATTTAAATGTGATTCTAGACATTTGAATCGATTAGCTGGGAAGATCAGTTTAGAAATACTGCAGCTGCTCACAAAAAGCAGATCAGCGGAGGAGGAGTGAGAGTGTTGAATCGCTGCGTCTGTTTCACATCAAATCCAGCATTTGGTCATTTAGACTGTTGCCTAATGTGCAGATGAGGGAAAATTGCTAAAATGAGGCAGCAGACTCTCTCATTCAGAAGGTGCAGGGTGTGTGAGCCAGGCCTTGACATGTGTTGTCAAAGGGCCATAACCCCTGACCTTTCCCCAAAGACACTGACCCAGCCTTCCCCCATTCTTTTCACACCATCCAATCACATGCCCTTGTGTCCAGTCCACTGACCAGATGGCTGTCTGATAAAGCACAGAGGGATATACAGTGGACCAAATATGACCCTCAAATGCAGCTTGATCTCAGTAAAACATCACCACATTGTGATTTGTATTTACTTTTCATCATTGAATATTACTTTCACGCTGCCAAAAAATATATTACTTTTTCTGGAAGTTTATGAGTTTTGAGTCCAGTTTAAATGGATTCCTACTCTGGGTTGAACCTCACGCATAATTATTTAAATGTTAACTTCTCCTCTGATTAGCATGAAAATCTCTAAGAAAGAAAGAGGATTGGAATTGGCGAAACTGTTTCAACCCCAAAGTCACATACGTCGGAGCATTAACTTTAAAAAAGAAAAAAAGTCATATTCCGAAGAAATGATGTGATCAATCATGTGACTGACTGGAGAGTAAAGGGCAACTCTGGGAAAACTGCATAGACCCTCCTTAATGGAATGGATATTAAAGCTATTCAACTGAGGCCAATTTATGCCATATTTCATCCTATTGTTCTCCTCACTCCAAGAAATTAGCTTCAAACCTGAAGCAGCCAAGTCTAGAGTGTGTTGAAAGGGAAAGGGTTGTTAGATCATGTATTAATGAAAAGCATCACTCTTTGCTTATAAGGTGAAGCATGAACATATATAGCGAGAGAATAGGAGCGTGTTTGCATGCAAACAGCAGAGGGTAATGACTGGATCAACTGTGGAGGCCAGATTGAAATGAGCTCACTGCCGGCACATTTCCATTTCCATCTGTCTGCTGACCTCTAGGAGGCCCTGAACGCTGACATCCTTTTGCTCTGTGATGGGCCATTCAGCCCGCCGACGACCCTGCAAGCAAAGACAGATAACACAGAGTCTCAATTTAGAGTCTGATTTTGCAATGATTTAAAATCAGCAGGCTTTTTATTTCAACAAATTCGTGTTCTCCACTCTTCTCTTGGAAACATCTTCACCGCCCCCTCCTTCCTCATCACCCATAATTCCCAGCTGACCAGCCCCCACAGAGGAGTGGCGCTTGGTCTCTGCAGTGCACGCTGGACAGAGTGTTTGGCCAATGCAAGGACGTTGTGTGTCAAGGCAAAGGGGTGGCAGGAGCTCCCAGGGGTTGTGGCCTCCATTCTCCCAGCGGTGACCCCATGTTAAAAGAGTGTCAGCTGGGGTTCTGTCAAGGGTGATGTGTGCTAAAGACCTGCCGCCTCCTTTGTTTGAGAGCTGGCCTTTCAGAGGCTGTGAAGTGCAGCCATTTCTCTTTGTTAGTGCCTTGTTTCTTTAGGTGGTGTGTGGATAGGTCTGTAACCTCCAGCCTCTCCCAGGGTGGGAAACCCAAGCTGGAGAGCTTGCCATGTCATTGGCTTCCTGGTTGTGTGCCTGCTTGGTGTCTGCATGTCTGATAGTGACAGGAGTGGGTCATTATTTGAGTTGATATCATGTTATTGTGAAAATATCCTGATTCTTATTGTGGTCAGGAACTCAAATACACAAACTTAAACAGCTGGGCTAAAATCACATATTAGAGCTGAAAAGTAGTGGAATTATTTTTTGAAATCGCTAGTGAAATCATTAGTGAAATTAGGGATGCAAGATATTTGTAATGTGCCTTTTTATAGTCAATAATCGTTTTTGCGTCAGTATTTTCAGCAGAAAAAACAAATTTACATGTCATTCATATTTTGTACTTTTTGTACAACACATGTAAAGATTGTGAATTGGACATTTTTTGTACTCACAAACACCGGAAAAGCCCATAAATCACGTATTTATCCCTATATATTTATATATTTAGAGACTTGCGTAACCCGGACCGATGCATTGCTCATCAGAGCCGTCATTTTAAAAATGACCAATATATGCAGTTCTGTGAGTTGCATTCAGGTTCATATCCAGGCTTAAGAATGAAAGAGTTACATAAACATTAGTTTGGTATAAGCCCTCACCAAATTCACGCCATTATAATTTGAATATACGCAACAATTTAAATGTGAATAATGACGCAACAGTGATAATTCCTTCTAAAATTTTGTCTCATATCACAATTATGCTTAAAAAAAAAATCATAACCATGCCTATGTTTTTCAAATTCTTAAGCCCTAAACGTCATCATAAAATTTTTCATAAAATATCCTTATAGAGATACTATGATGACATGCACGAGATTACTGCTGAAGCTTTACAGGACAAGAAGAAAATTTAAAAAAATATATTTTACTCAATCTTCCAAATCTGTTACACTTACAAATTAAAATGGTATGAATTAAACACTAAACATAAAAAAAATGCAAATGCACAGTGAAGAACCCATCAATATACTCTATAAACATACATTGATCTATGTTTGAAATATAAAGAGAAAATAAATAAGGACATAACAGGCATTTTTGCAAAATTAAGAAGGTCAATTTCTATACTAAATAATTTTAAAACACAGGACAATATGTTCTCCTTTTTTTTTAAAACGTCAAGATATATAAGCCTGTATACACTGGGTGTATATTCTGTATGCCTGCATGATTTTTTTTATCATTCCAGGCAAGCAGTGTTTTGCTCCATTCCTCTAAAAGTTGAGGGTGCAGCACAGTGCTAATGTGTGAAAACCCTCTTGTATAACTGGTGGATTGAGGGAGGCGGATGATTAGTGTTGATCAGTGATGATGAGATGAGGGAGGAGATGAGCACTGGCTGTGACTGCAGTCAACAAGCCAGTCGGTCGGTCCGTTAGTGGCAGAACAGATGCCTGTATTGGGTTAGTGTTATTCCACAGTCATCATCAATTTCTCCTCGATCGCCTCCTGATTTCGAGCTCTGTGATTAAGAGTCAGGCCCATCTGGTGCGGAGACAGGAAATCCCAGCATCTGCATCAGACGCTGGCGGAGATACTAAGCTGCTGCAGTCAAAAGGGGGTTTAAACTCTGATAATCCTACATAACTCCTGGAATGCCAAGACCATATCAAGATCTTCTCTGGACAGCGCCTTCCACTCAGACAGACAGTTGCTCTGCATCATCAGCCATCGCCGCTCCTCTCCTCATCCCCTGTCTCAGTCAGAGCATCCTCACAACATATAACCAATTCCTCTGGAATGTTGTATTTAGAGCAGTAGATATATTGCAGATGGAGCAACCAACAGTTCAATTGCACATAACAATTCAAATGTTTTCCTGATGAGACCTCCCAGGCCAAAGGCACCAGCAGGATATTTATCCTCTTAAATATCCTCTCTGTCTCCTCTGACCGGCAGCCGTAAGCTACATACATTTCAGACCACGCTGAAGCTGTGTTAATGGAGCTCCAGCCAGAGCAGAAGTAGGCCCTGCTGGTGCCATATGACAAATCGGCATGCTGCTCTTGCCTACAATCCGCCCACCGACCACCTCCAAAGCTATCAGGAGGATTAGCTCACGCAGCTAAACCAAACAGACTGCTCAGTGTTCAGACAGCATTTGGTCCAAATCTTGTTTGTGCCTCCTGTTTTGATGGCTAGCAGATCACAATCAGAGCCGCTATCAGCTCACTTGCAACTGGTGCAGAGCCAAGTTGCGGTGTGTGTGGAAACAGGAGAATGAATGTTTTAGGGATTTACACGACTCCCTTGCTCTTTAGGATATGCATAATTTATTTTAGGATTAGGGTGGTTTACATTGATGATGAAGTCTCCACCGAGTCCAGAAGGCAGCGTTAGGGAGGAAAGACAGACAGGTGTAGTTTTGTCTTTTGTCTGCTTGCGATATGAAAGCTCAGAGTGTTGTAGTTTGCCTTGTATCCTGGTTTTATATGTTTGTGCGTGTGGGCAGGTGTGCGCCTTAACATTTCGAGGCCTCTGTCAGACTCACACACTCCTAGAAAGGACTTCAGTTGGAGTCTGCTCTGTATGCCTGTGATTGGAGGGCGGCTGTGGTTGCTAAGCAGAGCTGCTCTTCCTGTGCTAAATAAGAACTTTGTGCTCTCTGGCTGGTGGGCTCAAAGAACCACCAGAACACACACACACAAACTCTCTCTCTCACACACATGTACGCACAGACCTCACAGTGCATAGACCTCTTACAGTACAGAGACCTCATCCTCCTCCATTCATCGCCCATCCTCTTTCATTGTGACCTCCACGCTGTGACTCGACGAGTCTCTCCTCCCCCTCCTCCTCCTGCTGCTGCTGCTGCTTTCTCCGACTCAGACCTCCTCCTCCTCCTCCACTCTGCATCACAGTCTCCCACAGGTCAGCACCGTATAAAGCTCCCCTCTCCATCACTGAGACCTCCTTGTCTGACACCTCCTCTGCCCGTGCTATCATTGTTCACCTCCTCCATTTGACACCATCTCGAACCTGTAGGACACACAGACCCATACATAGATACAGGCTCTCCTCCACTGAGATCTCCTCGCGCACTCCCCCTCACACTGCATTATACTTAGATCTCAACCTCCACTCTAGTGAGCACATGCTGCTTCAGTCTGTATTCAGACTGGCCTACATACGCCACACATGTGACTGTACCGTTGGAGGGGTGTGAGGGCTGATTGTCTTCTAGAGATGGATAGATGGATAGATGGGTTGATGGATAGATGGGTTGATAGATAGATAGATAGATAGATAGATAGATAGATAGATAGATAGATAGATAGATAGATAGATAGATAGATAGATAGATAGATAGATAGATAGATAGATAGATAGATAGATAGATAGATAGATAGATGTGTTACAGCTGTACATCACAAATTCGAAGAAGACTGAGTCCTCTTTCCAACTATGTCCCAACATAGTTTGTGTTTCGTAGGGGTCAGAGATTTGGGTTGTACTGCAGAACAATCATTTAGTGTTGGTGAAAAGCTGCAAGCCCTTGTGTGCTCTTCAGACCAGCTCGACATGCTCCCTTGCAGAGACGGAGCAATGCAGCATTGTCAGCAGGCACCCGTATCAAATGAATTCAGCACAGCTGTCCTAGCAGACTCTGTTGCAGTGAGGGGGGAAAGTTATTTATTCAGTGTTACAGTCTCCCCAGGATCTGTCATGCTCACTCTTTGTCACAGCCTCATCTGGTCAGGTGAACCTTTTCCCTTTTGACCTTGTTAGCCTTACTGTATATGTTAGCTCAGTCAAAAGCAGCGTGTACTGAATCTCGACGTATGCATCCTTTCTTTTGTTTCCCTAACAGTCCCACCCTGTTCTCACTCTGTTTGTCTTTCTGTGTCATTATAGGAGGGTCCACATTCAGAGGTGGGCCATGTGGTTCACATGATGATGGTAACACCTATCCCCTCCCATTTTTGCAGGTGTTTAATAGTTGCAGGGTTGCTGTGCTTGCTGCATCGACTGCCCAGCAGAGCTGGCTGCCTCCCCACGTTTGTCATATCCTATCTGCGGCGTTGACAAGCATCTGGCTTTATTTCCAGACAGTCAACAAGCACAAACACAGACAGCCATGGCCTGAAATAGAGCAGACCCACCCTTTATCCTATAATGAGGAGGCTATTAAAAGCCTTGTGTCTTAAGCAGGCCGATGTCAAGAGAAGAGTTTAGCTAGCGCACACACATCATCTTGAAAAACGTCAAGCTGCTTTTCAGATTATCATCAAAAACTATGTAATCACCTCTACTTTTGGCTCAATAGTCCTAATCTGCTGCACAGGAATATGTATGTAAGTTCATGGTCATGTGATGAAGCTCAAGAGAAAAAGACTGCAAAGAAAAAATGTATGAACCAGGAGTACATGATAGTTTTACACTGTAAAATATGGTTGTAACACAAACCAGTTTTGAAGGTAATAAATTTGCTTGTGACCTTGTATCAGTGGATCGTGTTAAATCAAACGCAAAGATGATAGTCTGTTTCGGGCATCTGTCCCATATGGAATGTATGGATTATTCCAGAGGTAATAAAAGGGCATTGTCAGTGCACTCATCTCCACAAAGACTCCCACCTCTGCAAGTCCATATTTAATTCAGCCCTTTCAGCTGCTGCACTGTACAGCCTGCTGCTATAATGAGTCTCTCCAAAGAGATTAGTCGCCCTATCATCAACGCAGCTCCCTAATTTTTCCGCCTTTGTTGTGGTGGACACTGTATGAAATGGGATAAAGGGGCTTGGCTGGACACAGTGGGAGGAAGTGGCTTTTGTGGTGGCAGCAGGTGCAGTGGAATGACAGCGGGTTTTTGGTGTATATATGTGTGTATACGTACGTGCATAGCCACATGTATGTGTGTGCACGTGCAGGCCTGTGACTTGCCAGGCCAGCAGGGTATACGCTCCCTCGAGTTGAGTGCCGCTGAGATACAACAGGAACCTCTGGAGCTCAACTTGAACCCTCAATCACAGGGCTCCTCGGGGGTTTGAAGTAAATTCCTCAGGCGAATGGTTTTCTCTCCCCTTCCTCCCCCTCCTCTTTCTTTCTCTCTTTCTCTGCACACATCTGGTGAACAGCACTAGCACCCCTGTCATCTTTTACTGCGTTGAGCTCATTTCCACCCTATCAGTAAAGTGAAAACACATGATGTGCAGGGTTCGGCCTTGATAGGGTGGAGCTGGCATGGACCCGCTCTGACACTGCTTTACAGCCAAGAGCTGCCTAACAGCCTCCGAATTTAAGACATTCTGGGTAAATAATGCCAGAACACTACTTTTCTGACTGATACATTATGTTGATTTTTTTCAGTGTTGGATGGTTACATGCACGATGTTCTAAAATGAAATCATTCCAGCTTTCAAAAGTAGCAAAACAGATCTGCAAATGCCATTGATGGTGCTTTGAAAGTACAAAACTACAAGCCATTGTTAGGGCTTATATCAGTTTATAATGAATACCAACTCCTTGAGTTACCATTTGAGAGGTTTTTTTTTTCCCTCCGTTCCAGTTTTTATTTTTGCTGCAAAATTCCTCCCTTCCCATGCTTTCCCTCTCGTAATCAGATTATTCTTTCCACCTGGTGAACTGCAGCGTTGGGTAGACCTTGGCAGACTCTCTGCATAAAGGGTGTGTCCTCAAGTTTAATCGGGATTCTCCTTCGGCAGTAAAATCATGTGGATTTCCTCAATTCTGTGCCCCGCTGCGGCATTCTTTTCAAACGCTTCGCACCACACGGCTCACAGTGTTTGTCATTCTCAAGAATCGGAGCTTGTGTCATTGGTGCAAATTCGACTCAGACACATTTTGATTGATTTCCTGACAGTGCATTATTAGTACCAGCGTCATATGAATTAATTGTTCTGCCACTTTATATGGGACCGTTTCTTTTTTCTGTCATCACTTTATGATGATCATCTTTATTAGATGGTGAATTGATACTTGATTAAACTTGACTGAATAGATTCAAATCTCAGTATTAACACAATGAAATGAGTAGGGATACCAGGATACAGTATTATTGGTACACAATTTTAAACATTTGTCTTAGTGATGTTAATATTTTTAACAATATTACAGCCATCAGCTGGGACTTCATAGCTTCATCCAAATCATGTTCACAGACCGTTTATAATCCTTTATTAAAGATTAACGACTTGTTACAAATATCTGGTAAATCTATATAATAACTATATGGTAGCACTCAACAAATACTTTATTATTTGAGTTATTAACATTATAGCTATGATAAGCTTTAATACATGTACATTATATGTATAATACACAAACTAATGACCAAATGTAATAATTGATCGCATTTCTGACATAATCATTATTCAATGTCATTCTACGAAATTAGTGATCGAATGAAGATGAATTAACTATCGAGTTATCAATAATTGCAAATGGTTATTATTATGTTCCTTTTTTGTTTTACTGAAATGCTGCACTTCAATTATTCAATGAAACTGCTCCAACGTAATTCTGCCTTCGCAACACTAACGATGTCAGGTTTTCATTATTTTAATTGAGTTTGACCTTTGTAGCGGTGTTATCATAAATTAAATTGTGGGCACTTGGTTTGTAGTATTTTGTTCATCTTATTTACATACACAAAGGGCAAAAGCAACACCCCCCCCCCCGACCTCTTATACCCTTCTGACCTTGGAGAAAACTGAAAAATGTAACCTTCTTACACACAGAGTTCAAGGCTGGATTGCATTACATTGTCCAGGTGTGCCTAATAAAGTGGCCAGTGAACAGATGAGAAATGTGCCAGCCATCATTTTATGAATGTAGTCTAACCGCCGTCTGCAGTGACTGTTAAAACATTTGCCACATACCAAAAAAAAAAAAAAATGTTATCCTAAGTATTCAAACAGAATAAACAGCTTTAATGGAGTTTTTCTATCTTGTTACATGGATCTGAATGTTTCTCCAAGCAAATTCCAGTCACGCTGTGGTTTCCATTTGCTGCTAGACAGAGCTGCAGTGTAAAAAGGGCTGGGCTGCAGTCAGTCACTTACTGGTTGTGGGTAGACTACAGGCGGAGTGGCGGCTCGAAGCAGTTGCATGGATTTTTATTACTGCTGTCCAACAGGACTCCATCATAGACTGCAGCAGCTCTCCTTATTGAGGGCACACTCTTGCACTGCACATCTCCGTCCTCATTACCTCTGCAGCAGCTTAGCTCTTTGCCTTTGTTCTCTCTTGGCTTGAAACTGGAGAATATGGAGAGAAGTGCTGAGGCTGCAGTTAGCTCGGCTGCCCACAACTTCTGCCGCACAGGAGAAAACATAGCACAGACAACCACCACCCCCCTAGCCCTCTTGTCTACATATTTCCACAAAGCCAATGCACTGGGGACACTCTGGCTTGATTCATCATTCTGACTTGGATGTAGGCTGGTTTTCTGTTTGTTGTACTTAACTCCCCCTGGCTGCGTCTGTGGCATGTCTGAATTAAGTATTTCACTCTTAGTCTCAAAAACTCAAAGATGTATTTGTGTGTTGGCATACTGACCAAATGCCCTCGCGGCCAATCTGCTGTGTGAAAGGTCCCATAGACGTGTTCCTCAGAGGCGTTAAACAGCAGCCATGCAGAGTAGCTGGAAGGACAGTAAAAGTTTATCACCCTAATAACCCACAGTCACAACTACCCTAATGGCTTAGGCAGCCATGCCAGGGGTTGTGTGGAGGTCATGTTGAATTGCAGGGCATAAATGCTTGATTCCAACTTGTAGAACAAATAAAGGAAGAGGCAAAACGGCGGGCATGTGAGGTGAGCAAAGGGGGAAGAACGTAGATAATCATGTGAATTGATTTGCAGCAAAAGGAAGTCATTGATTGGTCTTCTTTTTTTATAACAACAACTTGGTGGCCTTTTAACCCTCTTTCCCACCCAGCACTGCATGCTCACAACGTTTGGCATCAGTCCAAGCATGCCGTCAAAAGGGCACAACTCCTACACAAGTGACAAGTGAGTGAAAATATTTGAGTAGAGTTTGCTCAGCACTTGATGGTGGTCAGCGAGAGGTGAGAGCAAGGATTTGTTAATTTTCAGATCAAACTTAACTTTTTCTCAGATACCTCTCCCACTGGCCGAGGTGGACCGGTCCTGAGAGTGTTTGTTTTAGGTGAAGTCAGTGCTGGAACAGAATGTTGTGAACTGCAGGCCAGACTGTGGCTCTGCGGTTCAGCTTCGACCTGAATGCAGACGGCTCTGTTTGTTTTGCTTCTCCGTTTCTCAGGAAGAAATTTGGACGCTGCCAAAGCCCTGTACTCACACCCAAGCCGTGCAAATAAAACCTCTGCACACTGAGAAAAAAATGCACCTGGGTGTAGCTGCTACATCTGGACAGCACCACCCCAGTGAAGGGGTACATGTCCACTTGTGTCTCCGTCCTTCACTCATCTTGTAAAAAGGCTCTTTGGGAGATGAGATGGCATTTGATTGTTTCAGTGGCAGGATGTTTGTGTGTTTTGTTCCAAGCCCTTTCATAAATAGCCGTTTTTATGTTACTGCGGTCAACTGGTTTTACTAGACTGGAGAGGCAAGTCCAGAGGCAAGGAGGCCTCCCCACCATCTGGCAGCCATAAAAGGGGGAGCAGGAGGTTTTTAGTGGGGCTTTATGGGATGGTAGGGTGAGACACTGAGGGAGGAGACACACAGTGGATGGTGGACTCTGGTTGCCCCCGAGCTGCAAAGCTTCCTCTGCAATCTGAATGACAGGTCAGAAGTTCATTGCCTTTTTTTCATCCTGCATCTGCCTTGTAAGGTGACGGAGGGGAAGGCTGGTTCAGAGTTGGAGGGCAAAGGAGAGAATGTTTCCATGAAGCTGTTATCGCTGCTAAGAGTCAAGATATATTGATTTAATGAGCTCACTACATTTAAAATTCTTTCAGAAAGTTCAGTGTATTAGAGCGTGTGTTTCCCCTTGTTGTTGCTAGCTTGTTGTGCTATGCAGAAGATTAAACCTGAATCCTACAGATGGTGCAGAATTATGTGGCTGCGTAAGCACTGATGATTCAATGGCTTGGTGTTGTTTGGGTATGCGTCAGCCTCTCAAAGCTCTCTGCACACCACAGAGTGACGAACAGCTAGTTGTTTTGTATGACTGCAAGCCCCTCATGTCGTCCTGAAACAGCCAGGACGTCAGGTGACTTTATTTTGTGAAAATGTTGGATTTTGTGTTTTTGCAGCGATGAAGACAGTCCTGAGTGTTTGTCCTGCTGCAAGACTTCTCCCGCAGTTTTAAGAGCCTGAGCTGGAGCGCCTTGGTCAATCTGAAGCTCAGCTTATAGGTTTTCCAGAATGGAGTTATCATCATTGCGGAGGACTGTGCAGCTCTGCTGACTCTGGCACTGATACCTCCCATAGAGATTTCATCTTTTGTTATGCTGCAGTGGAGATGTGTTAACCCTTTAGCCTCTTCAGGTATTTGAGGGTTACAGAGCGATATTATCCATTTCAACCTTGTTATTCTATGTATATATATGGTCGCTGTCAGGTAGAAACGTTGTAGGCCTATGACAAAAACTTTTCAGGAGATCCGTCACCCATTCGAAAACATATTGCCGAGCTATTTACTTCAGTGAAAGTGGAAATGGCTTTGTGCGTGACTTCATTTAAGGTTCACGAGGATGGTGGTTTAGCATTTTGTGGATCCTGTGGTACTTGAAAAATCTCGTAAAATTACTTTTTAGTACTCGTCATTGGTTTGATTGCCGAAAAAATGGTAAAAATGACAATGACAAATGAAATTACTTTCCCACAGTGGCAACTTGGTTTTTTTGTGTTTCGTATAGCCTCAAATCTAAATATACAAAAAAAAAAAAAAAAATCCACCAACATCTGGCTTTTGTCTGCAATGGGGACAGGTTTAGACCCACTTAAAATGGCCCTGCAGTAGATGCGGGTGTTTATCCGCTGTGGTTCACATTGTTGTAAACTCCAAACTTTGTGAACGCGCTAATTTGTGGTGTGTTTTTTTCTTAAACATTGTTCAGTTGCTGTTGATTTTGAAATACAGACTTGAGCAAAGATATAAAATAGCGACCTCAGAAACACCATCATTGCTCTGTTGCTTTCTACTACACTTATTTATCATGTTTTATGGCTAATTTGACCAATTAGGTTTGAAAAGACATAGAAATGCAGCAATGGGAAATGAAGTAGTCGTCTTTGTAGCGGGTTTAAAAGAACCTGCATGTAAGTGGGTTATGTGCAATGGAAAAAGGGCATTAAGAGTGAAAATCAATGTGTGTTAAACAAATTAGTTATGACCTCTTTCTCCGGTCAGTCTTAGGTTAGGTCATCAGAACCTCGGCTGTTTCAAAAAAAAATGTGTATGAGGACAAGAAAAGGGCTCCCAGCAAAAGAACGAGAGTGTGTTGGGCAGGCACGCCCTTGTAGGTTTCTGTGTAACCCAACTCTATTAAATTTTTAATCGTTTCCTTGCTGTGGTATAGAGCTCTACATGGCTCCGCTCAGTCACACAGGCGGCTTGTGTTCTGTAAAGTCGGGATTTCTCTCATTAAGACAAAAAAAAAGTCTTCATTTTGCGTGCCATCCTCTTACATGTGTAGGTTTATTAACAGCAGAGAGTACCAGTTTGACTTGGTCGATCAATTTACCTGGGAGTGGAGCTAAAATAGATGCTATGTGTCTCAATGCTGCATGCTGAGGCAGACACCACAGTGCAATTTAGTCTAACACCAGAGGCAATTTCTGTGGCACTGTCATTCCAAAGTTGTTATTAATGGATTTATTGGAGTGCCTCCAGAAATTATCATGATAATGGTATTAAATATACTTCCACTACAAAGACCACTGATTGCACTTGACACTTTTTAAAGAAAGCATCAAAGGCACCTTCAAAGGCAGCCGCAGTGAAAGACTCCAGCCAGAGAGAGAGAGACTCTCTACATACTTCAGCCTGTTTATTCACTCACGTTCTGCGTCACATCGGAGCGTTAAGAAATGAAGTGAAGTGAGGCTGGAAATGAGGGACGCTGCCCTTGCTTAGTGGTTCTGTCCACTGCATTGATTCAGAGGATAAAAATGTGGCCTGTGTCTCTTTAAGAGTGCTGGCCTGTCTGCAGAATGCATCAGTCCTGTGGAGCAGACACAGGCCAGGAGGAGGAGGGGGGTGAAGGGAGGAGCGTGGGGCTGTGCAGAGGGAGGAACGAAGAGAGGAGGGAACAGCCGCAGTCTGGGCTTCCAGCCTCCTGGCTAGACTGCTGAAAGTTATTATTGAGTTCCTGTGTAGGGCCTCCCCTCCCTGTGGCATACTCCTCTGTGTTCACTACAAGGTATATGGGGAGTGTGGGAGAGGTAAAGAGAAAAGTTGGCAGCGCACCACGTCCCTTTGCAATGACCTTATAGGTGAGAAATAAAGAAAAATTTTGTTTAATTCTGTGTTTCTGCCAGGTCAAAACCCCTGGAAGCGTCATTAGACTGAGAGTAACCACACATGCTAACAGCCCTACAGCTGCTTTGATGGCAGCTGAAACTCTGACCAAGCAAGCGCACTGTTGTCTTAAGTTACAGTTAAGCAGACAGTTCCTGTTGGAATGGTCTTAACTAGTCAAGACAAGAAGGTTGACGTTTCACCAATGAGAAAGCAGTGAGCTAAATCCTCTCCTGGCATGCTAAGTAAGAGATGAGTATGATTCAAGGACAGGTGGTGGGAGGATGACGACTTCAGTGTCCTTCAAATAACTTGAACGTCCATGACTTTGAAAACACAACTTTTTCAAGTGCACGTGTAGGAATAAAGACCTAACAGACTAACACGAGATTCTCCAGAGTTAAAATGATAGATTCAACACAAGCTTCATTTTATGCTCTTCTTTGTAGGTTATCTTCTCCATGGTGCACGTCTCAGACTGGCCATCAGGCCAAGGCCGTGATGATCTTGCCCTCGTCTCCGGCCTGTGGCTGCCTGTAGCACTAATCCCTGGCCTGCCTTCGCCTTTAGCAGCAACATCAGGGCCACAAAGCGCCTGTGTCCTTTCAGCTCAGCCCACCAAGAGCGAGATGGAGAGTGACAGACTTTTATGTAATGCTCTGGTGCGGCGTATTTGTTCTGAAACTGCTGTTGCTTTAAGCGGGCTCATCTTACTGACCAGGCTCCTTCATGTTAACATTACCCAGCTGCTGCCTGTCCTACTGTACTGAACATGTCACGGCTGTGGCTCGCTAAAAGCCTGAACCCATGCAGTACCTGAGGCACGGAAGGAACGCGTATTTTATGGAGCATGTCACATATGTGCCCCGATTAATCCCAGAGTTCTTCCTTCATGGCCCGGACGATCGTTAAGCCTTAGTTTTAAACTTGAGTTCGGAGGAAAGCTGGGCGAGGGGGAAAACCCTGGTGCTGAAATGGGTATTTAGTAGAGTTCTGTTTGTTGAGTCAGAGCTTAGCTGGGCTCTAATGTTATGTGGTTGCCATGGAGAAAAACATAGGCTCTTGTGCAATAAAAATCATCCAGGAAAAGACATTTCCAAGAATTTTTCTGAGTCAAGAAACAGACGGCAAATTGCAGAATTCATGAGGTGCTGCTGTCCACAGCCCGCCCCTTTCAGACCTCCATTTTAGAGCGCTCATATTCATTTAATGGAAGCTGCCAGGCTCAAGCCCTCTCACCTAATTACTTCTGTAAGCAGATATGTTTTCCTATGAAGAGAGGAGGGAAACAAAACCAGTGTTTAAGGATGGAATGTGTGATCTTAGAAACGGATGTTGTGGGTGTTTTATCCCCTATTTCCCCTACAGACAATTCCTCAAACAAGTGGAAACAAGTGAAATGCTATTTGATCTCTGTCAAATATTACTGTATACACATACTGTGAGGCCCTCGCACATTTACGTCAGACTATTGCTCCGCCAGAGAGAACAGAACGTTTTCAAAGGTTATAACTCCCAATGTAGTTTTAAAAAATGGGTTAACAGTTAATTGGTGAACACATAAAACCCACTTTTCTTTTCTTTCTTTTTTTCCTCACAGCTGTAATTCTTCTCAGTTACGTCGGGGGCTCCTTATTGCTCTTTAATACAAGATAGTTTATTCTTTATTGTCACTGAATTAACTCATTAATACCTTCCAGCAGAGTTCTTTGTTTCTGCTTTCTAGCAGTAAAAAGATGATCCAACATTTTCTTGAGTATGACCTAAATTTGAAGTTCAAAGCTAATTAAACAAAAGACACACAAAGTGAACGGATCTCTCACACTGAGGCTCATTGTTTGAATAGAAACAGCAGCGGTGGAGCAGAGATTCAGATAACCTGGTGACCCACAGGGCAACAGAATGGCCAGAATGGTATCTATAAATTTCAGCAGGATTTATTACTTTGGTTCAACCAATTAGCTCCCGAGTAGTTCTCAGGACATATACTGTGTTGGTGAAATGACATCACATGGGACCCTGAGTGAGCAGTGACCCTAACTTCACCTCAACCTCTCACAGATTTTATGGCCTCCTCCCCTAAATCCCCCTCTGCCCCACCCTGACCATCCCATCCCCTCACACCTCTTAACCTCTTCTATTCATCCCATTTTCATCTTTCCAAATAAACCTGCCACCTGCCCTCCTCTCCACTGGCTGTTCGGAGGGCATGTGGTCATGTGGCTCAGCTCACCAGGCACCGCAGGTCAGCTAACTAGCAGCTTTATTTAGAAAAAAAAAAAAAATATATATATATATATATATATATATATATATATATAAAATTCTAGACCGTGACGCTTCATTGATTGCTCTGCTTTTGCTGATTTATTATTTAAATTATCTGCTTGTGCGCTGATTTTTTTATTTATTAAATGATCTATTACGCCAGTGCTGTGGAAATTCGCCGCTACAACTCACTGAAGGGGAACTTTGGTGATTGACAGAAAAATAATCAGCAACTATTTTGATAATGAATCATTCTTAAAGTTATTTTCAAGCCCAATTTTCTTTCTCCCTGTCCAATGTCCTAATTACTGTTTTTACCAACTTTGTATTTTGAGCTGTTAGTGTAACAAAACAATTTGGGCTTCAGTAAGCTGTGACCAGTTTACGCTACGTTTTAATAATGACTGGCGGCAGCCCTCATCTAGTCTCATAAAAGAAAGTAAAATAATTGCCCGAGCGAGTCTGTGTTTAAATTCATTTTTTCCTGCATGTTTGTAAAAATCCTAATAACTGTAGGGAAATGATACAAGATATTTGATTTGAGAAATATCTGCATTCTCTGATCCAGTGTCATTAAAATGGTCCTGCTCTCAGTGGTTAACATGGCACTCTGGCTGTCCATCTGGCTTGTCAATCTCCCAGACACTGGAGGTCTAGACCTCGGGTGAGGCTGACCTGCTGTAGCAGTCACCATTGCCTCCCCTCCCCCCTTCCTCCCCCTTTCAGCCAGTCTCCTCCTGCCCTGATTTATTCACCATGTCTGCTGCCCTGTGAGGGAGCTGGAGAGGAGTAGTCCAGTACCAGGTACTGCAGTGATATAATGGTCTGTGTATTTGGAGCTGTTGTACTGTTTGGGTTCGGAGAGGTTATCCAGTGACATTTTAATCGTCTTTCTGCCTTCTTTTCTGTGGCATTAATATTAATCTGCAGGATTAAAACTCAGCCAGTCAGACACTGGACTTGCTGTCTTGTTGTAGAACAGAGAGGGAGAATGCAAACAACCCAGAATGGTGGTGCACGCTCTTCCTGCAGGCAGGCAGGGACAAACCAAGCTTTTTTAGTCTGGCGACATGAGACGTCTGATGAGAGGAATATGTGTTTTTCGAAAGGAAGAGAGTTGGTTTTATATCAGTGCGAAACCACCATTTTTCCCTTGTTTCTTTCATTGACCTGCAATTACAATCCCACAGATTACAAACTCCTCTATCCTGCATTCAGACATGTTTTTCTCTTTTGTTTCTGAGATGATTCCACCACACCGGTTATTAACATGGAGGCCAGTGCACTCTTGGCTCTGGTGGAACTTTCCTTCAATTTTGTCAGACAATCTGCATTGTAAAGTGAATGCAGGATCCATTAACTCACATAAAGTCTGATAGCAAACTCTGCTGCTCCTTGACCATTTGGTTTTGACCTGGATTTTTTTTTTTTAGCAGCAAGATCTTGAGGTCTGTTCATTTCAGTTCTCGTAAAAATTAATGTGCCTTGCTGAAATTCAATTTCAGTGATGCATGTGCTGTTTTTGAGGGGGGAAAAAAATCATCATAAGACATGTTTTAACATTTGTTTCAGTCTTAATTTTCACTCACATTCTCAATGTTATTACATGGATAGAAAAATCAAAAGTCATATATTTTGCAGATGATGCCACACATGTTGGGTTAGGGTTTAACCCATCTTCTTTTTACGACCTTGAATGACAGAAGAGCATAAACCTGTTCATGCTGTGTCAATCACAATTATCTGTGAATTTCTTCTCTTCAGTGACTTTGAGGTAAGCAACCATGCAAATAGACAGAGATGCACAGCCGTCAGAGAACCAGATGAGGGTCAGTGTAATGCCAAGGGATTAAGCTTGCATAGCAAAGATGGCGTTGGCACTGCTGCACAGCAGAGATCAAGTTCTGTGAAGGCACGCACACATGTATGAATGTCAGGAAGACAGCCAGAGCAAAATTCTACTGCATGATATTTGCATAAAAGTGTTTTAGTCTGCAGTTTTTATGTAAAAACAGACTGAATTCTGAGAGGACTTTTGTGTTTTACATGTGAGAAGGACTTTTAAGCAGTTACCACGCATCTGAAAGCAACGGCCAATAGACTTTTTCACAAGTTTCAGTTTGTTCACTTCCAACTGTTTGATTTACTGGTGTATATTCAAGTGTTGTTCCAGCGAAAGCTACCTGCTCCATCTTGGATGCCACTGAATAATGATTCAAAGAGCTGAAATGGAACAACAGTGTTTACATGCCTAAATATTTAATTTATTTGCTCTCAGCCTGAAACAAAGCGGTGGTGTCAACTATAGAGGGATGTTTTCATGCACAAGATCAACCAAAACCAAAAGTAGTAATTCCATAAGTGTAGGCCCCACCCCACCCCCCATCTTTCTCGTTACCCTTCATCCCCTCCGGCCTGGTGCACTGCAGCTGCTCCTACATTATAAGTGTGCTAAATGTGTATAGAAGCATAAAGGCAGTGTGTGTGTGTGTGTGTTTGTGTGAGCATTCAAGTACTAAATTGTATTATAAATAAAGAAAACAGAAATTCTTATTCATATAATGTAACAGTAATTAAGGGTATTTTGTTACAGGTTACTTGCATTAACATCCAAAGCACATGATAAACTATTAAACTTGTGAGCAAGTATACAAGTGTGTTCAGATGGCGTTTGAATGTGATGCAGGCCAACATCTGCATCTGACCATGGAAGGACCCTGCAGGTTTAAAAACTAATGCCAAAACCGAAGTGCCTTAATATGCATTCTTTCTAATGGCCAGAAGGGGGCAAATTCTATGATTGCAAAAAGTACTGAAGCAAAAACATTTTAAAAAATTATAAAAAAAGACCCTGATTCTGACTTGATGCATTATCTCTGTTAACATTTCCCTCTTCTGTTTATGGTCTTGATCCTGGGCTGCAAATCTCTCTTCAGTGCAGTAAAACACACGAGAAAACTGTACGGTTTAGGGTGTGGTCACCTTGTGATTTACAATTCCCTATGATGGCGGTCTGTACGTGTCTAAGTCAGATCCACCCGTCGCTCCTCTTCAGCTTTGCCGTCTCGTCCACATATGGTTGCCTCCAGGCAAAAAGACAAGATGGTGACGGCTGAAACATAGAGCTCACAGCTATACAACAAGTTCACAAACCAATGGGTGACATCACACTTACTCCATCCACATACCCCTGTGTATGTGTATATATGTGTGTGTGTACTTGTGTGTGTGCGTGTGTCTGTGTGTATGTGTGCACACGTGTGTCCTAGTGACTGTGGTTTGCAGATACATCCCCCCTCAATCATGTAGTTTAATTCTCTAACTTCGATAGTACACAAGGGGGCTCAGACGATGATCTGCAGTATTTCTTTTCTTTTGCTATGATAACTTGAACTGACAGTCACAGCAAACATGCTCATGCTAACAGTGCAGAATCTGCAGGGATATCTGTTTCATGTCTTTTAGATCAGAGTCACCCCCACCTGCTGAAATGACTGATGATCCCTTTATACTGTGAGATCATCCTCTGAAAGAGAGAGCGATTTGGACGCCACTGTCAACATACTGTTCAAGAAGCAGGCGCGCATGTCTTGTTGTTATGGTTGCCATGTTTGGGCCTGAATTGGAATTCATTTCTCACAGAGCTGAAGTACAGTAATCTTTCTTTTGGTTTACACACACACACACATACACACACACGCACACATACACACACACACATACACACACAAAACCCTAAGAACGCTAACCCTAACCCACATACCCACACGCATGCACGCGCGTGCACATACACTCACTCACACACACACACACACACACACACACACACACACACACACACACGTACATATTGGCAGTTCATTCACAACAGGTTTTTTCATGACAAGAACGAGAACAAGAACCATGCCATGAAAAGATAATAGATAATATAGTGTATTTTAGTTTTAATTCACATTTGTAAAAAAAATAAATGAATAAAGAGTGTGGCTTCATCAGCAGCATCTTATCAAGTAGTTTTTATTATACATCAGCCACACGATACATCCAGTAAAAATGCTAAAGCTGCTGTACATGAAAAGGCGTCATATTTTTTATCTGTGGTTTGTTTCTGATGGCTTCAAATGACCCAGGACATCCGTTATTGCAGCTTTAAAGTGAAGTTTTAAAGTGGCTTCAATATCCGTACAACAGGCAGTATGAGACCCTTTCTTTTTTTTCTTCAAAAACATTAACATACAGCTAAAAGAAGAACAACAGGCAGGACATTGATTACTATGTAAAACAACTATTTACCATTATATCTGGTATTACTTTAAAAGTATGGGTGGAAAAAATTATCAGTTGACATGACGTCAGTACTGCATAATGTAGAGAATAAATGTGTCGGGGAACACGAGAAGAACACGTAAGGCTGGACATGAGCACCTTATCTTTTACTAAATTACATTTTCTGTTAAAAGGAAAATTTTGTAATAACGTCAGTTTCAAGCAAACAAAAATATAGGAGGAGAATCCAGAAGAATCACTGGCTGGGTTTGTGTAGCATTAATTTTTCACCAACTTATCAATGGTTGACGAGTGCAGAATGCTGCTGTACGGCTCTCTCACTCTGCCTTGAAGCTATATGTGTCAAGCTGTGTGGACCGGCTGGGATATTTTCCACCTTTAGTAACAGCAGTTCCTCCTGCTTATGCCTCAGATCTCATCAAGTCTCAATCCCAAAGACAATTAGGACAATCCAATAAGCTTTACTGTAATGCCGACCTTATGTCAAGCCCCGAAGCTCTCTTTGTATGTCCATATTATCACGGCGCTCCGCCACAACATAAACAGTACAACCTAAAAGTCGAGGCTGCAGCATGATGAGGACTTTTACACAGCAGAGTAAATTGATAAAGAAGATTAGGAGAAAGGAAACAGGAGCATGATACTTGTATCTGTGATTTCGGTATGAAGTTTCAGGGATATTCTGGGTAGACACCAATAATTCCCTCCCCCCTCCCCCCGGCTGTTACGAGGTGACCGCAGAGCTTTATATAAATCAACGGACTGTCATACAATTTATGTAGACTTGAATAGAGAGCTCAGGCATCCCTGTGAGCATCCACACCAAACTACAGGGATCAGATTACTAAAACTAGTACTCTCGCTCTTCCAACTAAGGCTGTTACCCGAGTGAGCTGTGCCAGTTGGTGTGCCCTTGAGTGAGACAGCACCCCACTAAGCGCATGCCGATCTGGGGATTACATTCAGGGGTTTAAGAGAGGAAAGGAGGCTGTAATCTGAAACTGTTGTGTCTTGTTGCTGTGCGCTTTTCTTAATGCCAGGTTATCATCCAGCATGTGATTGTATTGTATGGCTGAAGCTTGAGGAAGTTCAACCGGGGGAGTTATTTTTGTCCCACCAGATGAGTGCAGACACATGTTTTGTTTCTCGCTCATTTCATTCAAGTTTTTTTAAAGGGTTTCTATTTTAGCCTGCAACCACTGGCTTCCCCCATGTGAAAGACAGCGGGAAGTATTCTTTTTGAGAGTTTGATGTGAACTTGAATCATACTTTAATATCTCTACAGCTAATATAAAACCCCCACCAGCAGCTAAATGCACTTTTTTTTTTAAATGAAGTGCTAATAAACTTTTGGACGTTACATAATTTTGACCATACGTACATGAACGCTTTTTACCCTCTCTGTCTCCCTGCCACAAAATGACCTTAAACTGCAAAGGTTTGGTCCTCATTGTGAAGTGTTTGCTGCCTCTGGATTTTGAAGGTCTGGCAAAACGTATGTGGCTGTGATTTGGTATTCATATGTTTTACCATACTGTTGAAAGTTGGTTAAATTCCATATACTTACACTATTATTTGACCCACTTCCATGCTGACGGATGTTTGTCATTAAGTAAAAAAAAGCAAAACAATGTTTCCCTAAGATATTCCTGTAAGTCCATTCGGAGAAAGTTGCAGTTTTCAACTTGTTAAACTATGAATGATAACTTAGTCACCCACCATGAATGAGGGCAGCATTCATGAAATTTCACATCCTTCCCTCTTCTTCTACCCACCAGTTCATCACCTCATCCCGCCATCCACATCTCTTCATGCAAGTCTGTGCATATCCCCCACTCTGAGCTGTCTTGTCTGGGCCTACCCACCTGTCTCGGGGCCGGATGTTTCCACAGAAGAGCCAGTCCCTGTAAAAAAATGTTTAAAAAAAGTTGAGCACAATTACACCTTGCTGGTGAATCATGTAAAAGCTCGGTGAAGGTGTTCCAATCCAGGGAACATTTCTAAGTCCCTTCAGTAGAGTTTTGATGGGATGTGCAAGCGATAAAGAAATGGAGACTCTTAGGTAGGCAGTAGCATTTAAGTGCTATTTATTAAAACGAGGAAAAACTGAGGTCACACTGAGTGAAATAACAAGTCCAAACTAGTAAATCCATAAATGGGCAAATCCCAAGAAACACAAACAAAGAGTCCAAAAAAGGAAGTTGAAACCACAAAGTCCAATCAATGAAATCCAGTGGTACAACACAGGAAAATGTGTCCACACGAAGAGAACCGGGGGAACCAAACAGACACACTGAGGAGGGGAAGAACAAGGTTATAAATACACAGAGAACAAATCAATGACCAGACACGCCTGAAACAATTGAGGACGGTACAGAGGATGAAAAAGAGGGGGAAAGATGTAGTGATCATGAGAACTCCGAAGTCAGGATTCCAACTGGGAGGTTTCTGACTTCTGATTTCATGTTTAATCTTTGATGTTGTAAGTCAGAGGTATCTGAGTTCTGAAAAGATACCAAGATTCTAAATTCGATACTATTTAATTCATTTTTCTTAAAACCAAGCTTATTTTTCCCCATTTCTGAGTTGTCTTGAACTCAGCCTGTGAAACAAAAACTGGAAGCAAAACAAACAAATTGCATGAGAGCCAATCTTTCAGAATAAAAGAGGAAATAGCAAAACTGATAAAACTGAATATCAACAGTCTAAACCGGACAATGATGATTATAGCCTGACAAAAATAGGAAATCAAAACTATCTGTGTGGCTAAACACTACCAGAGGGTAGTGAGAGAATGTGATTTTGTCATTTGGGTGAACTCACTCTTCAGTCCCCGCTTGCTTCATCATGTCCAAGGGTTAGACCTTTACACATACCAGCCATTTGTAGTTGATAAACAAATCTAGTTAATTACCTCCATGTTCAAGAGAAATAACAGTTCAATCCCCCATCATGCTCCAGTTAGCACAATATCAACAAATGATTATTCAAACTGTCCTCTTAGAGCAGATATTGATATGTTTGCAATGTGTTGTGTGTCTCTGTGATTATCTGCCATGCCGGCATGAAAATAGCTGAGGCTTATCCTGGTATTACCATTCCATTATACGGCACTGATTAAAAAATAAAGCATGTCTGCTCTTGCCCAGCTGCTATTAGACCATGTTTAGCCTGCAGGTTTGCTTTGAAATGCTCCTTCATTACAGCACCTCAAAGAAATATCATACAATAGCAAGTTGAAAAGGGCAATGTGTCTTAAAGGGGAGGCTGTACTTGGCCTTCAAGTATACATTCCTTCAGCTCAGCGCTTCCTCTGTGGTCCTGCGCCCCGGGCCCACCCCCCTCCCACTCAAGACTCGGTTCCCACAGGGGACTTGGCCAAAGCAAACTCCTCAGAGGAAGTCTCCCTCTCTTGCCAGTGAAAGAAAGAAAGAGGAGGAGGAGGAGGAGGGGGTCTCAGTGGGACCTGCTGTAGGATGTGCGAGGAGGGTGTTATGACTCCGTGGCCATGCTATGTCTATGATGTGGTGGTGAGTAAAGCCCGTGCGGCTGCTCTCATGTGAGGTCAGTGTCAAATTTAGCCAGCAGGTCCCTTGTGGTGTCTGGGAGTGTCTGTTTTCTAACTCTATTATGTCTAGCGTTCGTAGCCTTCCTGGAGATGCAAACCTCAGGGTAGAAATAGTACCAGACAGGCAGACATCCTTTGTCGGGAAAACAACAGTCATGTCAGTAATTACAGATTCTGATTACACTACGACAGCAGTTCTTAGAAAACCACCCGCCTTGAGTCAGGCAGGTGAGGGGTCGAGTCACTGCTGCAGGAGGAAGACGCAGCCAGCAGGAGGTTAAAAGAATTAACCCACAGTAGCAAAACCAAACAGTGTGTTGTGTATGTATGAGTGTGTGTGTGAGTAGTTACTGATTAGACAGGAAGAGGAGACGTCTTTTGAGTCAGAGAGACACGAGGGGAGTGTCCAGACAAACATGTCATGTACAGTATGTACCACAACACAACAGAACCACAGCACGAATAGAAGCAAGGATGCGTTTAGTTATTGTGACTTTTGTGATAAACTGTTCTCTCACTGAAGTCGCAGAAATATTGTAAAGCCAAAAAAAGGTTATCAATATAGCAGAAAGAGGACAAGAATGTGAAAAAAATGAAAATCAATAAATACAGACAGGAAAATCAATCATTATGGACAAAACAATAAAAGCACAATAACTATCCAGAGAGAGACAGGCTATTTTGTGATAATGGCTGTAAAAACCTTACAAAAAAGAAAATGCTTAGATTCTAACTGCAAATGACAATTAGTGATCGGTCAGCAGATCTGAGGGGTCTGGCAGAGGTCATTTTATAGGTTCGTCTATAAAATAGTTTCAAATAATGCTGATCACAAATTCAGGGAGCAAAAGGTAACATCTAGAAGTGGCTCTCTAACCAGAAGTGCCACATAAATTCAATCTAAAGATGGAAAACAGAAAAAGCAGCACCCCTCACAATTGGAAGGCTTTAACCAGAAGTAGTTGGCATTTGTAGTTTGCTAGTTAGCTTATTTCTGTTACAAATCCCTGATTTTGCTTCAGCAGGATATCACACGTGTATTCTCAGTTGTTCAGGTATTCAGTGTTAGACCTGACTAACACCTCCACCCTTGATCACACTGTACCAGACACACACACTCCTACACACACATATGCATGTCTACACTCACACCCACCAACCTCCCCACATGTCCCAACACCCACACAGTTGTGCACACGCACAGGCATGCACACACACAAACACACACACACACACACACACACACTCAGTAGCCTCCATGTGGGAAAGCTGTGAGATGTAATTTATCACCAGCTGAGTTTCTCACTTAATACTAAATTAGGTTTATCGTTAATTTTCATTATGAGGTGAATACAGAAGATGATTTCACAACTAACCCCACATTTCCCATTGAGGCTTTTGAACTTAGGTGAGGAGATGGGAATGTTTGCAGAATGTCATAGTAGTGACTAAGAGGGCAGCAGGTCTGTGCTGGCCTCCACGCCTGCCTAGGTAAACATATCCTCTGTCTGACAAGTGCAGACCTGAGGGCTGGGAGCGCTCGCTATCTCAACACATGGTTCCACAGCTTGCCACACACACACACACACACACACACACACACACACACACATGCAATAAATAGCCCCTGAGATTCAGGATTTTGCAGCACCTAATGAGGCAGCTGCCGGTCTTCCAAGTTCAGTATCCCTTAAACATCACATGTGGCCTTGTGTTAACATGCAACTCTTTCAGAACACTTCGACTCGATAGTCTGTCAGTCTGGAGAGCAATTACTGTAATTCGTCTCCCTCGCTGTCTGCCTCTGTCTCTACATTGCAATATTTCTGTGGTTCGGAGACTCGATCTGCTCCACCTGACGGCGCCTCCTCTGCCTGGCAGGGAGCAATGTAGCCCTGCTGGCTGCCAGCCAGACCAGCTTGAGTGTCTGCTCAGCTCAAAGCCCTCACACACACACACACACACACACACACACACACACACACACACACACACACACACACACACACACACACACACACGCCCTCACACACAAGCCAAGCTGAACTAAACGCTTACACAGATGCATCTTCTATCCCTCTTTCCTTTCTGTGACTCCTACTGTAAGACTGACTTATAAAAATTCCAACCCTTTGCAGAGTCTTTTTGGACAAATGAGTATGAATGATGCCAGTTTCAGTCATAGAGTCAGGGGCTGATGAAATATCCACTGATGTCATATCTGCACTTCATCTCTGAGATGATCGTTACAATTAACCTGCCGTTTCTCTATTCTCTCCTCAGTCTCCCAGTCCAATCGCAGCCAAGAGGTCAAAATGCGACAAATTACAATCTCCATCAGCTGACAAAGACAGGAAGCCCGACTGGTTACAGTCGCTGACAAAGTCGACACACAAGGTTTCTAAGCCATGTTTGCTCGTGTGAAACAGGATTTGGGTCTAAGCTCAAACATCAAAGCGATGACGTAAAAGCATCATAATATTATCATGATGACCTTTTGTCTTTCGCTGTTCTTAATGAGTTGGAGCCTTTGAGTGTGTCAGTCATGGTTGATGTAATGTGTTCTGGTGGTAGTTTACTGTGAGCTTATCTAAGCTTGTTGTTGTGTTTGCTGTTCAAGGATCTAAAACAGGTCCAGCTGAAACAGAGACCTTCTGCTTTCCGCCCCTGGTCTCCTAAAGCGGCGGAAAAAGAAAATCCAGCCCCTCACAATGAGGTGGAGAGGTGAGTCATTGTCCTAAATTCTTAGAGACAAAGATTGCTGTTAAATCCAGCTGATTACCAATGACATGGATCAAATATGCCACCATTTTTTTCACAGGTCCCACTCAAAGTGTCAGGAAACTTTGGTGGCTCCCACTCTGACACTTGGTCCTCTGGCCTCTCTTGTCCATGCTGGGGCGAGCCATGCTGTCGGGAGGGGGTCCACATGCATTTCCAGGCCACCACAGGAGCTGCATAATGGTGACATACAAGCCAGACCTACCCGACCCGATGACATGGACACAGAGGGAGAGATTGATGTGGACGACTGTGATGAACGTGAGTATCATGAGGAGTGATGTCAGAGACTGAAAAGTAAAGCAGCTTAAAAACTGGTCCATCTAATACTGATTTACATTTCCAACTTTTATGAAACAGTGAGACACACTGGAGATGAGCCTTAAAGGAGCTGGTTTATTGTGATTGCTGTGCAACTGCTCCACCTGGTGGTTAATGGAAGAAGTACAACATAGATAGATGCCTTTCTGTTACACAGACTGTAGACAACGAAGTGACAAAGAGGAAGGAAGGATTTTTTTTATTTTAGTCATTCATTTATTTTTTATCTTTTGAATTATTTTTTGTGCTGAAGTGCTGATAGCATTCCTGACAACCACGCCTTTGTATATCAATTACCAGCAGCATATGCGATGCAGGAAAAACAAATTTTTGATGCTGCACCTACTTGATAAAAAAGTGAAAGTCTAATTTATTCTTATACCACTGTCTTAATAAGGTTGAAACACTCTCGTACTTAGGTCCAGTGCCATCTTCCTCGCTGGCTTCACCTCCCTCAGCCTGCAGCAGTGTCTCTCAGACTCTGACCCCTCAGAGCACCGCTCGGCCTCAGGAGGGAGCGGCCTGGCTGTCAGGAAGTGTTTGCACAGAGATGGATACCCTGAGACAGACGCTCTACGCTGGCCTGGACACCAAAGAATCCAGAGAAAAATTCCTACAGGAGATCGTCAGGATGAGAGTGAAGCAGGAGGAGAAACTGGCAGCTGCTGTTCAAGCCAAACGAAGCCTTCAGCAGGTATCACAGCCAAGTTCATGTCGAATCCTACACAAGATCAATAAAACCACTGTGACATGTACGTGTTGTAAACATGATTGTGATGTTTATAGGAGTTGGAGTTTGTGAGGGTGGCTAAGAAAGGCCGTCTTCGTGAGGCTGTTGAAGCCAAGAGAAACCTGCGAAAGGAGATTGAACGCCTTCGTGTGGATTGGGAGAGGAAGATGAGGGATGCAGAGGAGTCTTGTGGGCGGCTGAAACGAGAGTTGGAGCGGGAGAGACAGCTGCGAGTTTGCGACAAAGGTTGCGAGGCTGAACGTCTCCGGGTCCAGTATTCAGCTCAGGTGAGATGATGCCTGTGATCACCAGAAGATAACAGAATGTAGCTCTCATCCTTCCCGGGTGTTTGATTTCTTGTTTGCTCGTGTCGTGCAGATTGAAGAGTTGCATGTGCAGCTACAACAAGCAGAAGCCGACCGGGAACAGCTAAGGCAGGAACTACAGCAGGAGAGAGAAGCACGGCAGAGTCTGGAGAGTGTGGTTAAAGACCTGCAGTCCCAGCTGGCTATGCAGGCCGACAACAGCCTTCCTGGAAACAAGGATGCTGATGCACACAGACAGACCACACAACACATCAATGGATCCTAAAGTTGCACAACCGGAGTAAAAGACTCAATTCAAAGGAGCAGACTCTGTTGCACCTCCTGTTAGGGAAAAGAGACTCAGCAAACGTCATTTTTATAGAGGAAAACTGTCATATATAATATGATGTGATATAAATCGATATTATTATGAATTTTATTAATAAACTGGAAAGTAGCATGATAGTCGAGCATGTTGTAGAGCGTGAGAGACTCTTCCAGTGATGAGCACATTTCTCCAGTGACGTCAGAGTCCAGGTTAGACACCAAGATTTTTATTTTGGGATAAGCTATTATAAGATGTGCAAGTATAGCCACATAACACTACTTGAATATGAAGGGAAGAAACATGTTGCGCTTGGTGAAACATGAGTAAATGATGGAACTCTTGGTCATTGCAGACCACTGGAAACAAGAGACACCTGTTTACCACTATTTACTTTTAATATCAGCTTGCTTTTTATAACTGTGTAGAGGATGTACTTTTTAAGAAATATTGCTTGCGCAGCTCCGTTATTCCACAGGCAAGAAAAACAGCTATATAAAAACCTGTACCCATATAAACCCGAAGTATTGGAGGTTACGTGGGCTACCTTCAGGTCCGCCACTGTTTTGTTTTATGGAAGTGTTACTTTTTAATATCATGAGACAACTTTTATTTGTTGTTGGACATTGTTTTCCAGTGATGGTTTTGCAACAAACTATGGGATAAATTGCAAATATCCTTAATTATTACTGCAGATAATTCAATAAGTGTCCCCATGAAAGACAAGACTCAAATAGCTGTCTGTTTTTGTTGAAATGCGGTACTTCTGATTTTCTTTTGAGTACTGTAAAATAATTTATATTCTATGATAATTTGCTGCCTATCAACAGACAAACATTCATTTTAGTCACTGGTTTTAGGGCTCTCAAATAATGAAAAATAATGCTGTTTATATAAACAACATTTCTACATATATACGAAATATGGATATATATTTTTTTACTTTAAGAAAAGGAATTGCACTTTTTAAAGAAAAGAACCTTGCATTGTGCATTGTATTCCCTGTTACATTTTTCAAATCGCAAGATAACATGAACTTTGAATTGAAACACTCTTTCCCTCAGTATGCTCTGATGTAAATACAATGCTATGTAAATAAGATATTTGTTGCTGTTTGCTTGCTCCAGACTTAAATTTATTATGAATATTATTTTTTGCTCTTACTTGAAACCAAAAAGAAACTATATTTGGATTTTCAAAACAGCATTTTTCCTTGTTGTATCCCTAAGTATCCTTGCAATCACAGGGCATTTACCAGAATGGATGGACTTCAAAAAAAAAAAACAAAAAAAAAAACGAGGAGGACGAAACCCTCAGAGGTCATGAACTTGACCTTTCGGTAGTTTTCATAGGTTTGATTGTTTATTTGAAAAGATTTTATTATGTGCTAAATAGAGTATATATTAAACCGCAGACCAAAAACTGAAAAACGGAATTGAAATCTCTGCACCTGCTCCTTTCTTACGGTTGAAACCAAGGTGCTCTCATTTATTTTATTTTTTTTTAGACAAGAAACACTTGTATGTCTTATCATTATACCCTCGCTCAGTATTTGTTGGGTACAGTGTTATAGCAATATCAGTTTTCTTAGCTAATGCTGTTGTAGTTTTGGTTTGGAATTAGGGTTTCACTTGCCTCTTGTTTCACTGTTTTCTTTTTCCTTCAAAAACCTTGTATAATACCAATTAAAATCTAAATCAATTGTAGTGAGGAGTGTTCTTTATGCTTTCACCACAATGAAATAAACGTAAATGTAAATGTACTTCTAAATGTGTAAATGTACTTTGTGGAGAAAAATCAATTCTTTTCTAAAGTTCTCTTCTTACATGTCTGTAAAGTTTCCGGTGAAATAAAAAGGTGTTACAGACAGACATCAGCATATAGACTTTAAAAAGAAGGCCGCTCAGAAGCACATTTGCTGCTGGGATCAGACATCATTTAATGTCAAAAATTTCGAAGACATTTCAATCCGAATTTGAACTTGAAACCAACAAAATAAAAATCAAATGACATAAAAATTTCAGGCCTTGTGGATGTTGAAATAATGTCATTTGTAAGATGGTGCCCTTGTTGTTTTTTTTTTTTAAATGATATTGAATTTTGGTCAACTAATGTCTTAACCCACGTTTAAGCTAATATAAACAGATGTCAGTGCCAAGCTGGGCTGGTTTTATTTAAAAAAGCTTTCTCAGGATCAGGTAAAATTATCATCATGAACTTGGCATGTCAGCTCACATTAAATGGAGCTATGCAGAAAGTTTTAATCAACCAACAGAACTGTACAAACTAATTGGTCCCACTGTTAAATGTACAAAAGTCATTTACAGAGGAGTGAAGGTGGTGTCAATCCATCATCTGGCAACGAAACGTCTGAGTGTCCGTGTGTAGGTAAAACCAATAAATGAAAGTACTACTCTATCCTAATACAGGTATCAGTGAATCTCCTTTTATATAACCATACGAAGCAAAAGATATATAAGTTAATTAATATAATCTACAGTAATTCATTAAGTGAGGGCCATTCTCCCCTTGAGGGCTGTGAACACACCACACACCTCATTCCAATTACTATTTAAACATATTTCCAAATGTCTGTTTGGAAAAAACATTTGCAATTCATTTCTTATATCTGTTGCTTGTTGGATGGATAATTGATTATTGACTCACACTGCATTACTAAGCCCCCATATATACTGTATATAGCAGATAGAAAGGAAGTACCACACTCACACACACACCGAGTCTCATGTGTCAATCAAATTTGTGGTTACAGCTGTGGTTGTGGCCATAACTTTTAATATTTTTGGGCAGCAGCCGTTTGGGAATGGCTGTGGTATAGCATGTAGTACACATGTATTTGTACTACACAGTATCCTCTAGGGGGAAGTCACAACACACGGTTGAAGTGGGGAGGCTTCATTCTCATAGTAACAAAATGCACCAGAATGACTGCAGGTTTAAACCGTAGTATTGTACATAATAACAACAGTCTATTAAATCTACTTTAATTCCACTATTCTGTTATGAATGGGATGATAATTAGCGTCGTGTAATGAATATTTGCTGCGTCCTATCCTCCTCTCTTTCTTCAGAGGCTTACTGGTTGCGTGAAAATCCCTCTATGAGAGCAAGGCTGAAGCCTCACTCCAGGATTACAGCTTGAGGAAGATTTAGTGACTGACACATGTTGCACACTTCCTCTCGTCTTCTCGCTGGGAAAAATAAATAAAGGAGAAGTAATGGCTGCTACCCCGGATGACTGGCACCACTATGGGGAGGAATGAACACTCAGGATGGGAAGATTGTTCCCTGATGTCACATTGGAGGACTTTTACTGGGAGAGGAGGACATGCGGACACGTTGACAAGCTGCTTTAGAGGAGCTGTACTATAAGGTAGCGAAAGAGCACATCAGAGCAGGAGGAAGGTGGGTTCATGTGGTGTGAATGGGACAGGAGAGTTGGACTCAAAGGTACAGCTCAGGTATGAACATCGCCCCAGCAATGGCGCCTCTGTCTCCAGGGCTGAGTGGCAGCCCACCATCAGCCTCTCTGTCACCTAAGAAGACCACCTTTCAGTCATTAGGATCTCTATCACCAGGAATGTTCTCTCCCGCACTGACTAAGAGCTCCTCCCGTCAAGCCAGGAGGACCTCCAACCCTCTAAATTCTCCCTCCCCATCCATTATGAGCTCCCCAAAACTCTGGCATAAAGCGTCCATCTCCAGACTTGCAGAGGAGTTTTTCTGGATTGGCGGAAGTGTGGTCGCTCAGCCTAAATGGAGGCTGGGTCAGATAGGTAAGACTCAGTATTGAAACTCAAGTTACAGCAGACTGTCAACAGATTTTAAAGCAAATGGACCAATTACATGCTGCAAAAAAAATAGTAATCATATGTCCTTTGGGACAAGAAGAGCATTAATGACGTATTAGCTTTGAATTTGAAATGTTTCAGTGTTTGAGTTCCCCAAAAGTAGAGCTGCAGAGAGGCTTCTGAGTAGATAATGGGCATATGGACAGTAGACAATCCTTTAGGATTAGCCGGAATGATGTGCCAGGCTGCGTCACATGTATCTGTGTTTTTGATTACAAGGGTTACCTGCTCTCACAAAAGAAACATTCCAAGCCGTGAAGAATGTATACTACATGAAAAATTACTACCTTTTACATTTTTCTTCAGGATACCATTCAAAAGCGGTTAAAAAAAAAAACCAACTAAGAGAAGTAACCTGAACCCCTTAAAGCACCGTATGATTCATTTATTCATTTTTCAAACAGCAATCACTTTCAAAGTTGTGTTGTTTTCCTTCAGGAGTGTTAGATATCATCAACATATGCAGTGTAGCTGCTTAAATCCCTGCGTGACGCAGTCTATAATCTCGTAAACAAGTGTAAACTTTGCAGCTTCAGGGATTCTTTGGTCACAGTATAATGCAGTGCATTGTTTTGCACACATGAAATTTACAATACCATAATCACATCACACATAGTGTTGTGCTTTACAGTTTTCACTGAGTATTTGCTTTATTTTGATGTGAACAGTAAGTGAGTGAATGAATGAACCAGCTGGTGGTTCATAATGTGCGTCCTTGTGCTCCTCTGCAGTGGAGAGATGCATGTGCACCATGCAGACTGGAACTCAGATGACCAAACTGAAGGGAAAGAAGAAAGGACTGGTCAGATTCTTTTATCTGGATGAGCACAAGTCTTGCATCCGGTGGCGTCCATCCAGAAAACATGACAAAGCCAAAAGTGAGCCATCAACACTCTGAATTTACATGAACAACTATCTGTTGAAAAATAGCGGCTGGCTCACCTGGGTTGTAGTAGTAGTAGTAGTAGTAGTACTAGTCGTAGTATTTTATGTGACAGAAAAATAAAAACACGTTAAAAGGTTTGATTGAAGGCATTTTACATTCATGTTTTACATGTTAGTTTGATTCTTACCAAACTTGCACGACACCACTGGTGTATTATAGGAAATATAGAGGTATTTCAGTCAGCATAGCAACAGTGGCAATTCTAGGGTGTGCTGGGGCCCTGGGCGAAGAATTATCAGGTGGCCCTTTTGGGCGTCATTGTGAGAAGTGACCGTCACTTTGACCATCAAAGTTAATGAATTCAAGAAGCTATAATGAGGTATAATACGGTGACAAGCGAAATGCTGCCCGTTATTGTTCCATGTTTTTTGTAAGCTCCAGCTCCCATCCACAAAAATTTCCAGATATAAAAAGTCAAATGATTGTGTCGTCAGGATATTTTGGGTGAAGGGTGGTACAAGAGAAGAGAACTAACTACTAACGAAGGATAATTTGTTACTTGGTTGTCTAAAATAAAGTTAAGCAGCAACGGCGACGATCTCTGACTGACCATCAAAACTTTTCTCAATTTGTTTTTAGTAACGATTGATTCCATCCACGAGGTCTGCGAGGGGAAAAAGTCCGAGATTTTCAGGAGATACGCAGACAACCGCTTCGACCCAAACTGTTGCTTCAGTATTTACTACGGCGCTCGCGTCAAGTCCCTGGACTTGGTTTCTACCAACGCTGAGGAGGCCCGCACCTGGGTCACAGGGCTGAAATACCTCATGGCTGGTATCAGCGATGAAGACAGTCTGGCTCGGAGGCAGCGCACCCGTGATCAATATCCTTTATTCTGACAGCACATGTTCTAAGTTACAGCATACTTACCTACTCATATGCATCATTACACACGCAAGTGATTATTTACAGTACACTGCAAAAACCATAGTATTGTAAATTATCTTTGTCTAAATTCTGGTTTACTTGAATTTTTCTAGTGTATCCTTAACACATCCTGAAAGGATCAAGTTAATAATACTTGAAATATGATTTACTAATGTACTTGAGCCTTAACTGCAGATTTACGTGGTTACAGCAAACCTTCTCAGAGGCAGACAAAAATGGAGACGGCACCTTAAGCATGGGAGAGGTTCACCAGCTGCTCCACAAGCTCAATGTGAATTTACCCAAGCAGAAAGTCAGGCAGATGTTCCAAGTAAGAATGCTTATCCATAACGGTTAATCATGCAATTATTTTCATACAATATTTGAAGTGCATCTTCTCTAGAATATACAAATCAAGAATGTGCACCACAGGAAAGGTTGTTTCAATCTACTGTGTCTCCAAGGCTACAATGTTCACACTGTATTGAGTTACATAATTCAAATGAAGGTGTTGAAAAACCAGAGTATTTCTGAAGTTCAAAGAGAATAATATATTTGAATTCCACTTGAATTGAATCAAAAGAAATGATTTTTAAATGCAGAAATATTTCCAGTCACACCTCTTGTGTTAAGTGTGCAAACCAGCTACAAAACAAATGAGGCTGAAAACAGCATTAGCACCCTATATATACATACAGTATTTTGGCAGAGCAGTACAGAGAGTGTCACAGGATGGCCAAATGTCCACTGCTGAACAGATGGTAATGCAGTATTGTATTGGTTGACTGTCTTCCCCTGTGTGTGAAATGAGCTTAATCATATGGGCTGGTGATGTAGATGGATCCCTCACATGGCTTTATGGAACATAAGCTCTTGGTTGGTGTTTATCTCACTTCACACAAACTGAGTGTTGCTCGCACATCTCTCCATATAGGAAGCAGACACTGACGAGAACCAGGGATCGCTGGGGTTTGAGGAATTCTGTTCATTCTATAAGATGATTTCTACACGCAGAGACCTCTACCTGATAATGATCTCCTATAGTAATCAAAAAGAAGTCATGGACCTACATGACCTTACACGCTTTCTGGAAAATGAACAGAAGGTACGTGAAAACATTTGCATGGCAGGGTGAAGCTGTGATGGTGGTGTGTCTCCATCTGAATCGAGAGCCACTAGAGTAAGAAATTGTCAATCATAAGGAAGTTGTTTACTGAGGTAATAAGTCAAGTTTCTGAATTCTATGCAGTCTGACTTCTTTTTTTCAACTATTTTCGACACACTCTCCTGTCCATGAGACAGAATGCAGCTTTTCAGTCTCAGAATATCTGGCTAGTTCTTTCATTGAGTCTATGCCTGGTCAATTTAGCGTAGAATAAAGAGACTAGCAGCTGGCTAAAACAGATATCTGGCTCTAAAGGAAAATCAACATCCCAGAACCTTTAGAGCTCACAGAGATAGAGATGAATGATTGGCCCTAATGTGGTCCTCAATAGCCCTCTTTTCAGGCTCCTATGGCTCATAATTAGCCTTAAATGATTGTAATGGTTCAGTGTGGTTGTAGTCAGTGATGTCATAAGCGTGCCAGGTCAGGCTAGGAGTAAAGTGAGTGTGGGCCAGTGGAGGAGCACGGAAGTGAGATGCTTCCAAACTGTACAACAGCACCAAGTGTGAGTCCTCTTTAAGTCATAATGTAAGTGACAGGTCCACTTAATATGGCACCCCATGTGGCACAAGTTGAGCCCCTCTCATTACATTTGGGCTACATCTGGTGCACTTGCCATTGCCTTAACAGAGCTGTAAGTGCCAAAAGTGTCCCAGATTAGGCACAAATGTGCCTGGTATGGTTAACATTTAACAGCTGGTGGGTTCAAACTGTACCAAAGCACAGGCGACTATGTCTGTGCAGCCACAACAGTTAAAGTCAATTCGCTGAGTTGGTAAGCAGATTTTACTGTTGGACAGGGTCATACTCACTGTTTACTCCTGCTCCTGTCTTTATGCTAAAGTGAGCAGTGCTGCATGCTGTATCACTCTTCTCATCTACCTCTGGGAAATATGCACAAGACTCAAAACGTGTAATTTAATGCATATACTGACAACACTACAACGTAACAATATGTCTTGTTTTCTTGGCAGATACGGGGTCTGACCAAAGAGCATCTAGTCGACATAGTGGCCAAATTTGAGCCATGTCCTGAGAACCTGCAGCGTACGGTTCTGGGTATTGATGGTATGAAGAACAGCTTATCTAACGATACACTCTGAATGGCAAGCATTTACAAGTATGACAGCTGGTCTGCAACACCCTTCCTTCAGGTTTTACCAACTACATGCGAAGTCCTGGAGGAGATATCTTCAAACCCGAGCACAACGAGGTGAACCAGGACATGACGCAGCCGCTGAACAACTACTTCATCGCTACATCTCACAACACCTACTTGACAGGAGACCAGCTGTTGTCTCAGTCCAGAGTGGAAATGTACGCTTACGTTCTCCAGGCCGGCTGTCGTTGCGTCGAGGGTAGGAGCTTATTACATCAGCTCTGACTTCATGATCATTAAAACAATGTGACACACTCCATCTTTCTTTTCTTTCTTAGTGGACTGCTGGGATGGCCCAGATGGAGAGCCCATTATCCATCACGGTTACACCTTGACATCAAAAATTCTCTTCAAAGAAGTCATTGAAACTATTAACAAATACGCCTTCACTAAATCACAGTAGGTTTGCATATTTTTTAAGCTATGACACCAAAATGCCTGGATGCCCTGACACTCATAACCCCTCCCTTCAGGTACCCAGTGGTTTTGTCCATAGAGAACCACTGCACTGTGCCTCAGCAAAAAAAAATGGCCCAGTACCTGAAAGAGGTACTGCAGGACAAACTGGACCTGTCCCATATCCACATGAATGATTGCAAGAAACTGCCTTCTCCTGAAATCCTGAAGGGTAAAATTCTTGTCAAGGTGAGGCTTATCAACACAGTAGCGTTATATTCTCATCAACTGTTACAAATATTACAAAAATAACTCAATAAATTCAATTTTTGATCTTTTATGAAGGGAAAGAAGTTGCCCGCAAACCTTGATCCTGATGCAGAGGAAGGAGATGTGTCTGATGAAGACACCGGTGACGAGGAAGAAGATGAGGACGATGAAGATGATAACCCTCAGGCAAGCAGACATGTGATAACAGATTGAATACATGTACATGAAGAGAGGTAGAAAGATTCTTTTACTGATGTTTTAGGAAGGGAACGGTGTTGACTCTGTCAGTCAACCCAAGAAGAAGAGACGATTTGGCAGATCGATCATGAGGAGCTTCAAACGAAAGGTCAGCTTTGCCTTTTTGATATTTCCCCTCAAATTGATTTTCATCACATCATAAAAATAAGATGTGTTAAAATCGTAAAGCATTCTGTTCTGACCAGTTAAAAGAACACTGCCTCACTGTTGTATGTGCCAATGTCACCTTTGACCCTCCAAATATTTTCAGGTCATCCTTGAGTCTCAGTGGATGTCCCTATTTTATTTGCAGAAATGTCCTCACAGCGTTTATGAGATATCATTTAAGCTGACAGTGACCTTTGACCACAAGAATCTGTTAAGTTTACTCTCGAATCCTAGTGGATGTTTGTGGCGAATTTGGAAAAAGTCTCTCAAGGCCAGAGATATCACATTTATGTGAGGTGACAGTCACAGTCTTTTCAGTTCATCCTCAAGTCCCAGTGGACATTTGAGCTAAATTTGAAGCAATTCCCTCAAGATGTTCCAGAGATATCACGCTAAAAAGAATGGGACATACGGACGAATAGAAGACTGGATGAATAGACTGAGCTATAAAAGTAGCCTTTGTCAGAAGCATGTCCTTTTGTTTCAGAGGAAAAAGAGAATCCGAGTGAAAAGTAAGAGCCTATCAGATGGAGAAACGGACAACAGCAGCAGCAGGGATAGGACACAAATTGTTTATCATCCCAAGTAAGGCTGGTCTTTGAGTTGTGCAGGTTTATCGGTCGAATATTCTATGTCATTTATAGTACTAAAACTGTCCCTTCAGGAAGAGGAAAACAATGAGGCTGTCTCGAGCTCTGTCTGACCTCGTCAAGTACACCAAATCTGTCCGTGTGCACGACTTAGAAACACAAGGTAACAGTCATCACGTTAAAGTAACACAAGTCATTGTTTAATATTGAGGAATTGATTATTATTTTTCTTTTTGGCAGCATTTACCAACAGCTGGCAGGTATCATCTCTCAACGAAACTGTTATGAACCAGATCATACAGCTGAAACCTGGTGCGCTGGTCCGTTTCAACCAGCGCCAACTTATACGAGTTTACCCGTCCAACTACAGAGTGGACTCCAGCAACTTCAACCCACAACCCTACTGGAATGCAGGATGTCATATGGGTGAGACAGCATTTATGGCCTGCTTTTACTATGTCCCAATGACAGATCTGCTTGCTATTGTTTGACATTTTATCATCTCTATGGTTTATATTTTGTTTTAGTCGCAATGAATTATCAAACAGAGGGACGTATGCTTGAACTGAACCGAGCCAAGTTCTCAAGCAATGGAAACTGTGGATATATCCTAAGGCCAAAACTCATGTGTAAAGGTACGCATGTGTATAATGAATAGCATTTATGCCAATTTGTGACAGGGTGTTACACTTCTACGTTTTTTTGGGGTTTCTTTTTTCTCAGGTGCCTTTAACCCCAATTTGGAGGATCCTCTACCAGGACACAGAAAGACCCAGTTAGTGCTGAAGATCATCAGCGGACAGCAGCTTCCCAAACCCAAAGACTCCATGTTTGGGGACAGAGGAGAGGTGAGGTCAGCATGTAGCAGGCATACTCTTGGTTGTATCAAAATCATTCTAAAATCTTTAGATACATATATTCTGCGTTGGTTATTTCAGTCTGCTTTTAATTGCCTCCCCAGATCATCGATCCTTTCGTGGAGGTCGAGATAATCGGTCTACCTGTCGACTGTTCAAAGCAGCAAACCAGGGTGGTGGATGATAACGGTATGTCATTAAAACTAATCTTGGAATCCTGACTCAGCTGCTTTTCTTTCTTTTTTTTTTGATGTGTGAAACTTCCCCTTTACTGTCATTCAGGTTTCAACCCCATGTGGGAGGAGACCCTCGTATTCAATATTCAAATGCCACAGATTGCTCTGGTGCGCTTCCAAGTGTGGGATCATGATCCTATTGGGCGAGATTTCATCGGACAGAGAACAGTAGCTTTCATTAGCATGATGCCAGGTAGATTATCTCCCTCCTATGTCCTTATAGATCTCCATAAATCTCGACAATCCAAGCCAAAATTAATGATCGAGTTGGTGTGTCTGCTGTTGTCCGTTGTTTTGGTCACCATGACAAAGGAAAAGTGTTTTTAAAATGATACCAAAACCTGAAAAACAGAGGAAGTAAAACAGATGAGCTTCCAGTTAACATGATTCCAATGCAACTTCCGTAGGTTACCGGCATGTGTACTTGGAGGGGATGGCAGAGTCATCCATCTTTGTTCATGTTGCAATCAATGATATAACAGGGAAGGTAAGCAACTTTAATTATAGTAAATGGATATAAAATCTGAATAAACTAAAAAGTCTTACATTTTGACATTTGTGTCTCTCTTATAAAAATAGTTAAAGCCTACAAATGCAGTGCAAGTGGCCAGAAAGCACATCCAGAAAGCAGCCCAGAAACATAAGAAGGGTCATCAGAGGCAGCCTTCCATGGATTTCTCTGTGCAGTCTTCAGAGGATGGACGAGCTCTGTACTTGCGCAGGGATGTGGACTCTTTCTCTCAGGACAGCAGGAATGGAGACTTGTCTTCTCTGATCCAAGGGCCAGCAGCCAGGGCTGCAATCCTCAAAGGCGCCATGAGTGAGCCTGTGAGGCGTGCTCACAGAGTTAAAATTCATGACCCACCCGAGACGAGGAGAGGAATCCTCACCCAGATGTCCTCCACTGACTCAAACCAAATGGTAACTGCTCCCTGCGTGACAGAGGAAAGCTTTGACCTTGAGACCCCTTCCCAGGCTTCCTGTCCCAACAGTCCCGCCCCTGACAGGCAAAATCCAGCTCAGGCAGAATTGGAGAATGAGCCTCATGTACCCCAACCAAACTGTGTTGAGAAACAGCCTGTTTCTATGACTGAAGCAGAGCAGACCGAAGCATCTGAGAACTCGGAGAAACCAGAGACAGACACCACTGAACCATGGCAACCAGAAGAAACTCAGGCAGATCCCATCCCTCAGCCCCAGCCTGTGGTGCAACCTCTACCACACCCTGAAGCCAAATCCTCTCCACTTATCCCTCCTTCATCCCCCATCAGGGTCAGACGGACCCTGGAGGCTCCAGCCTCCCCTCGACCATCCACCCCAATACGAACAAAGACCCGCTCACGCAGTTGCCCTCGAAAACAGACTACCTCCCCTCAGACACCAATGCTCAACCACAAACGTGGTTTACTGTGGCAGACACAGCGAGCACAGAGCTACGGCAGCTACAGCAAACAGGTGAGACCCATTCCCAACGGTCTGTGTTTGTCTGACAGCACGTCCAGCAGCGACAGCAGCACCGACAGCCTGGAGTTTGTTCCCTCCTGCATGGCAGCAGCCGAGCAACATGAGGGCACATTGCAGAGAGAGATGAAGGCCCTTTTTGATCAAAAGATGAGAGAGATTCGCTGCAAATCACCACTTTTTCTAGAGGGTGAGTCATGGAGGATTTTCATACTCATGAAAATTAAATTATACTTGTGTTTTTCCTGAATAATAATTTCATATTTTTTCATTTCTAGATTAGACATCAGTTTTTGACACCAAGAAAGTGCTCAGGAGGTGACCAAATACCAAGATGGTGACAAAATGAGAATCAACAAAGATGAGAAGAACTGACTCACCAGAAAAGCTCTGATGCAGAAATGAACACAATTAGACAGTTTATTGTTATTTTAGGCTGGTGTGATGTTTACAGATCCACACTGGTGTATACATATTGCTGGGATGTTTACAAATGATAGCTTATATGCATGACCTAGTTTTCGAGAAAAATTGTTCAAATGAAATGACGATGCTGCCAATTGCAGAATACAGCATGAAGCACCAGCAAATTTAGAATGCACCAAGGAACATGCTATATGTTATATTAGTCAAATTTTATATTTATAAAATTGGAGCAATCATTTTTGTTTTATGCAATCTATAATGTTTTCTTTTTCAGTAAAAAATTTTGAGTTCATATTTAAAATCATTATCAAAATCATTTTTGATTAAAAAATGTTTAAAAATGTTTCAAAAGTAAGATTTTTTTCATATAATGTATTACAACTCAGAAATAAACAGGATATCTACAATTAAGTTAATATTTCTGTCAAATAAGAAAGCAAAAATTCATAAAAACTCAAATTAAGAGTTAAAGGGAATGGTTTCCAGACCTAACATTGTATCTTGGATGTCTCTATGCTTTTTCTTTATCTTTGTCAACAGCTTCTTGGGGTGTATTTACAGTGTTGCTCCTGAAGCGTAGGCGGATCTCCTCAGTCAGCACAGTGCAGTAGGATTTCTGTGGGATGAAGAGTTTCAGTCAAAAGTCAAATAATGTGCTGTTGAAAAGAATAGAAAAAGTGTTTGTGCATAAATGTGTCCTCTAAAGCAAATGTGAAACCAGCTTGAAAATGACAGAGTATAGAATGTTTTTCTTATTGCATGGTCATTTCATTCAATGGGATGTGTATCCACTCTCTCTGGCTTAGTTTGACTGTTGTAAGTGATGTGATTTGCATGTACCCTCTGTACCGCTGCACTTTTGCGACTTCTGGAGGAGAGCTCCAGGACAGCCAGCAATGTTCCCAGCACCAGGCCCAGCGAAAGAACCAGAAACATCCCCTTGAGACTGTGTGGCTGCAAAGCTGCTGTCTTGGCCTTGTCTGCTATGCAGCTGCTGGCCCACCATTTGCTTTGCAGGTAAGCCAGCTCTCCTGCCTCGCTCAGCTGGAGGATTGCCACACTGAGATTCTTTATGATTGGGGAGCCTTAAGTAAATTCATAGATTTGACATGTTAATCGCAGCACTTTGTAGGAACGTACTGATTTTTTTTTTTTTGGAAAAACATGTATTTACCGTCCTCCCAAAAGCCAGACAAGAATAAAGATACCCCTCTCTCCTCTGTGCATGTATGAAGGAGGTGAGACAGCAGCTAGTTAGCTTAGCATTATAATTGGTACTCTAGTAAATGGGAAGCGTTGGTATACTTCAATCAAAAACTACCAGTGATGGTAGTTGATGCAGCACCTTAAAACTTTTACTGACACATAAAGTAGAAGAGTGACTGATACAAAAAATACTGGCCAACTTGAGAAAAGGGAGGATGAGGAAAATTATCTCTGAACAAAACAAGAACCTGAACCTGATGAGAACCAGAATACACAGAGGAGGACAGCTTTTGAAAACCGTGACCAAGACAGAGTCCACTCCCTTTCATTGTGCTAAGCTAACTCGCAGTCAGCTGGTCTCTGTGGGACTTAGGTCAAGCTCAACCTCAAGCCCAGAGAACAGAAGGTTGTTTTTCTTCTTGTCTCTCTCTGTGGAAGATGGCAAATAACCATATTTTCCAAATAAGTAGGTATGTTGCTTTAAGATTTTGTATTGTCATGTTTGATAAGCAGCCTCACCGAGTGGGGCAGCGATGCTGTATCCTCTCATGCCAATGACTTCATGTGCTCTGACCAGTTCGCAATGGCGTGCTACTGCCAAGTCCAGAGAAACAGACTCTCCAATAAAGGCAAAGTTGCCCTCTTTTGCCCGCTGGACACCTTCATCCATGGATGACACAAAACTCTTAGTTCTTTCCATGTGTTCATGGATCCTGCGGTACACTGGGTTGTCTGAATTCTGGAAGCAGAAATTTCAAAAATAGAAAAGGAACGGTTGTAAGGTGATTCTGCCTGAATACTTGAGAGATGCAGGTCCATATACTAACCTTAAAGAAAGCCAGTGTAGAGGAGCCAGACAGACAGCCATACTCTATCATATCCTGGTTGGCCAAGTCCTCAAACCCTTTCACCATCAGGTGAGTGGACTCAGAGCTCTTTGAGGAGCTGAGGTTGGAGAAATAACAAGCCAAGATGACAACAGTAAAAACCCACCAGCTGCAGCAGATAACACGGACTGACAGCGCTCTGGGGTGAGGACCAGCACCTGACACACACAAAAAGAACAAAGAGAAAACTGTTAAAACAGAGATATTTTATTGAGATAGGAAACATATGAGCAAATTAAGTGCAAGTATTCTTCTCTCTATGTCTTGTGTTGCATACAAAGAGTCTGGTTTTGATTTCACCTTGCAGAGTGAGAGCTGCTGCTGTGTACCACAGGCTGTGGAGGAGGCTGAACCTGTTCTGCTCACTCTGAGGCTCACTCCACTCGCACGGGCTGAGTCTGTATTTGCATTAAGATATTAATTTTACAATGTGTCCACATTCAAACAGATTCCACTGCCAGCAATATCAATAAATAACCATAACTCATAACATCTTTTTTTTTTTTTAAATTGCATCACCAACCTGGAAGCTACAAAGATGCAAGCAGCAGTCCCCAAGTACGCAATGAGTACACCGACCCACGTCTCTGTGGTAAAGGGGGTCAGGAAATCAAACAGTCCAGCTCCCTCTGAGATATCCTTCCTCAGCAGGATGCTGATGCCAGTCTGCATGAACGGTTTGGTCATCCCTACTGCTTTCTCCCGAGCCGCAGTGAGAGTAAGTGGAGCGAGTGCAAGGTCTGCCTCCTGCAAGAGAGGCAAAGTATCATAATTATTTGTTGACACATCAAGTGTGAGTCATGGCTGCCAGATGATTTTGTGGTTAGCTGCCTCTGAGCTGCTCCCAGTGTCAGTCATCATGGATACTCACCCCTCTTGTCACCTCTCCAATCATCCCATTCCAGTTCCCGTTCTCATCCTGGCGGCCGTATGAACTGTCTTTCACCAAGTGCACTTTGTACTTGAAGCCCAGCTTCTTTGCTACTTCAGACAGCAGGTCCATGCAAAAGCCTTCCAGTTGTGAGCCTTTTGACATCGTATAAGGCTCTTGCTAAAACATATGTGTTGATCAGTTGTATTTCATTTATCTTTTATTTGGTATGTACCTTCAATAGATTTAATAGAAAGAAATGAATTACCTTTATTGTAGTGATTCTTAGCTCCGGTTGCACTGATGTTAAGGGAGAAACAGAATTTTTTTTTTTTTTTAAACTGTTAGCATGAAAACTTTTTTGTACTGTTCACAGTGTTGCTGGCAAAACTAGAATGTTAAAAATTATGAGTGAGTGAACAGTTGACAAGAGTCCTCAAGGAAAATTTGAGTGGTCAGCAGATGATTAAAGGACTCATAGCAGATGCATTTAAGCCTAATCTGGGACACTCTGAAGTCATATGGTAGTGGCAAATGTTGCCATGTAATGAGCTGGACTTGTGTTGTATTTTAGTGCTGGGATATGCTGTGAAATAACTTGTGTAGGGCAGGAAGTCCAATGATCTGGGGTGTCTGAGCAGTTCTTGTGCAGTTTCTATATGGCACCATGAAATACTTTCAGAGGGTTTGTTATGCAGTGTGAAACTGTATCATAATTTCATTTTGAATGCATGTTTGTGGTGTGTGTCTGTGTGTGTGTGTGCGCGTGTGTGTGTGCGCGCGCGTGTGTGTGTGAGAGAGAGAGAGCGAGAGAGAGAGAGACATAGAGAGAGACAGAGAGACTACGTCGGCTGCGCTCTTTGGAATGTCCAAGACAAATTTCTCTTCAGGGAGACATTGAAGGCTAATCTAATTTGATCTAATATAAAACCTAGGCAGGTTTGAGCCATAAAATGGGGTATCATGACTCGGTTTGTCCATCCACAGTCACCCTAAGTGTCATTCAAGGCCATATGGGCAAACAGAATAATGATAGATGTAGGCTACATTTGGGCCAAACATTCATTGCAGTCTGGGAAAATAACTTTTCTTGCTTTTCTTGTAAAATATTGTAAGGCTCTCTGGACCACTTGAAATGGAAAACATCCCCGAGGGAGTCGGTCGCTGCTCACAACAAATTTACACACACACATGTTGGTCAATACTTATGTTTTACAAGCAATAACGGTCAGAAATCACTGGAATAAAAATGGAGACACATTAAAATTAAAGATTAATTTATTAAAAATAAGAGAGCGCCTCCCTGCTTGTTTCCCTGCCTGATGTCCATCCTAAATTTAGCTGAATCAAAGACTCTTTTGGGCATCTTTAGACTTTACTCTTATATGCAGGGATGTCTGAGGTGAATTTCAGGGTTCACAAATTGACCTTCCGGTATCCAAGAGATCTGGCTACTCTCCTCTCCTACTCAAAAACAGTTCACACAATCTATTTAGAGCAGCTTGCTGATTCAAAGAGTCTCAATGCCATGGTGCTGCGCAGTGGCAGGGCAGTCAAAGAGTATCAAAAGCCCCGATTCAGGCCAAGGCCTTGGGGATCCGTCACCACAGGGTGATCCTGACAACCGTCAGATCCTCCTTTTCAAAAGATGACACGTATACATGCTCTGTCACTTTTTGGGCACTCTGAAATACAGGGCCTTTGTTTGCTCGGTAGAGTTGATTTATTGCCATTTTTTTTGAGGGGATGTCAACTGGCTTGCTTCCTTTTCTACAACAGTTGGACAGGATGTGGCCCTACACGTTGATACTGAACTGAGCTGACAGATTATGTATTTATGTCTCTTCAAGCTTGAGAAATTTCAACCAAATCCAGCAGTGAAAACATGAGGAGATTGGCAGAGAAAGAAAGCAAGCTGCCACATACTGAATTGCAAATGCAGTGACCAGAGCAAACTTTGACATCAGTATCCACAGACAAAACAAGTTTTCTTTAGTTGAGAACATTTTCTACATCAGTTTCAGCTCAAACTGATCAAGCCAGGATCAATTATGTTAATTTAGTCTTTTAGTATTATATATTCAGTGAGTTTCTTACCTGCAGTGCACTTTCCTACTTCAAGGAAGAACCCAAGAGACAATACAAAGAAGCCAAACAGCATCCTGAATCTCAAATTGGCCTTTCCTTCAAGTTATAAAACACAGTACAACATATACATATACAATGTACATATACAACATACTATAAAAGTACGTCAGGATTCACAACATTTAATATTCAAAAGATGAGAATTTACAATCGAAGAGGAGAGTACATAGAATGGATGTTCTTACCGCCGCAGCTGAAAAGAGTCCAAGATGTGAATGCTGGACTGGCTTCAGTCGGACCCCAGTGAGATGTGATACAGCATGATCTGAAGGTTCCAGATTCAGATGCGTTAAGACAGCCAATGAGGTTTTGGTGGGAGGGGATTGTGACAGAAATTTGAAGGAGTGGGAGAAATGTAGCAAGCTTTGATTACAAATATACAGCTTCTGATGTAGGATATAAACAATTTAATCCGAGATATTATATGTGTTTCACAGTTGGACTTGGACTACAAAATGAGCGATCTACAATGCCGCCTTCTGTACCTTAAAACGAAATGAATTCCTTGGAAAAAGTTACCATAACAAAAATCACTGGGCTTCATACATGAAATGTTCTTGTGGAGAATATCATTCACGTACATCTGGGAATATTTAGCCCAAATGTAGGACTCGAGGCAAATGCATACCCAATGCCCAATGCATATTATAAACATTTGCTCCTGATATCTATTCTAGTTCTCTTTGTTACATTACATCTTTGTAAACTGAGTTAATTGAAAGGTACAAGACTGAGAGTTACAAATTACTATCAGACTTATCTTCCTGCCTGCCTTCCTTAAAGATTAAATGTAGGGTGAAAGAAAGTCCTAAACTGCGTAAAAAAACATAGGATGGATGAGGTCACACAGACCGTTAACTACACTCACTGATAGGATATCATTTTGCTAACTCAGCTGATAGAGGAACTTGAGTGCAGTGCAGGACTGTAAGCAAGATTTTTGAGCGATTATGATTTTAAATTTCACTAGTGCAACTAACCTTAAATACTGAAAATGTTTTAGTAACTTTCCCCAAATAAAATCGAAATCAGATAAATCTCCTCATTGCAAGAATGCTAGACTTCTGCTAGTGAAGTACTCTATTTCTTCGGTAGAATGAATTAATATTTATTATCTTGTCAAAAACAGAGAAGATGCAAATGAATACCCACAAATAAATAATGTAGGATGCCTTCATCAAAACAAGGTTACAAATTGCTTGAGTGCTGGGACTTGTATTTTATTTGTATGAAAAGTGCTATATAAAAAAATTCTGAATGATTGACTGAATGTGAATTCCTGGTATGTTAGAAAATCCACCACCAGGACAACTGACATGAACTCATACAGCTGACAAAAGTTTGAACTAGAGTTTAAAAAAAAAAAAGGTGGATATAAGATGAAAAAGCAACTGTTTTGAGACTATTTTCATTTTCAAATGAAATTCTTGATATTCAGGCATTTCACCTCCATGAACGTGAGAATTTTAACCAATATATTTATTGTAAAATGGAATAATTTTGATTTCCAACAAAATCTAGCCGTGTGGACATGTCATCTTATGAGCTGGTAAATTATGTCCACAATTATGGCCATAATTTAACAATATTTTAGGGGGGGAAAAAGTGCGTTATTTACCTTGGAGGTTTGAATTTGATTCAGTCAAAATGAATACTCTTCCTTAAATTAAGAAGCTTCACAGATAAGAGTGAATAGTAATAAGTATTTTGATATCCTGCTATGGTTCTATTTGCTCATCAATCACATGAACACATTTGTGAACATTTAATGTACATGAAAAGAAAGGCGAATTTGTGCCCTAATGTTTACTATATGCTTTCCTTTCGTTCAGTGTTTTACATCTGGTTTATTATAAATATATTACAGGCAAACACAGAATTCCTGGAAATGAATATGTGCATAGGGTACATCATGATATGGGGTCTAAGGGGAATGAAGATGAGGACAGAAGGCGCGCAATATATGTCCAGTTGTTTTTCTCATCGCTTTTTTAATGATGGAAGCTACATACTCACCGCGTTGAATGCGCTTTTTCGTATTAACCAATCACAGGGCAGTGCGCACTGAACGCGAGGTGTAGCAGGGAACCACGATTGGCTGAGGTGGTTTTTTCCAAAGGGGCGTATTTTCAAGCCATCTTGACTGAATATTTAGCCTCATCCAAGGTTCATTAATTTGATATCTTCAGGGTTTTGCTTCCCCTAAGTCGGTAACCAGCACCGCGCGAAAGGTTTAAGCAGTGACTATGTAACCGGGTCGAGTTTGAGTGTCTGACCGAAGTCAAAGCGGCGAACCGAAGCGCTGAAGATGACGCTGTCGCTCCTGAAATGACCGGTTAGCTTGCTAATGGCTAGCATGTCCGCCGTGGTTGTAGTCTGTCACTAGCTGACATCTAGCTAGGAGCAGTTTTCTCTGTTTGGCATTCGCACTGCAGAGGACATTTTACAAGGTAAAAGACCATGATGTTTTCCTTATTTTCAGCCTTACTTAGGAATCGTGTCCTTATGTTATACGACTTGTGTATGTCCTGTCCGACCGAGCAACGTTAACGCATCAGCAAGAGATCTTTTTGCAGGGGTCTGTAGGAACATTTACAACGCAATACCCGAAAGACTGCATACTGGAGTGTCGTGATCTAATGTACGCTTACACGTAAATGTTGCATTCAAGAGCGGTGCATATTGTGCATCAGGTTTCTGATGGCATATATAGAATTGGGCTGATAATCAACTTGCAACACAAATGATGTCTATGCTGTTTTGCGCTCAAAATGGCTGACAGACGTTAGACACTCGGGTTGGTATTTAGCGCTCTGCAACCAAACTACACACAGCAACAAGAGGAGAAAAAAAAATAAAGGATCCCGGTATCTGATTGGTTCGAGATATATGTGGCAATATTATAAGATTCTGATTGGACCAATGGCCAGACTACTGAGGTGCACCCATGCAAGCAGTACAACCCTCAGTATGCTGTATTCGTGCAGTCAAGAGTAGGCTACTTGAGGTAACATGCTGTGTTTTTATCAAGACTGTGACATTTTTATGTAGTGGTTTGTCGAGTGTCCAGAAAATAAACAAATGAACCAAGTCTCACTGTCATTACACAATGTGATGTCACTGTTATTTGATCTGTTTAACTGAATTAAAAATAATGATGGCAGGTAAAAAGGAATTACACATAGGCACTGACAAACTATATAAGGTACTGTGGATAAAACAACACTTAAAAGTGTTCAACCTGTTTTTGTTTTATCTGCAGTTTAGCGCCTTAAAAGGGCTGCAACCAATAATTTTTATCACCAGGGAACAGTGTTATTTTGTGCTGTTAAATTTTTTTGGTCAGGAAAAAAAAAAAACGAGATGGTCATCAAAATGTTCCAGATGCTTAGTTGACTATTTGTCAAATGTAAAATGCAAAACTTATTCCTATTAATCCACAGTTCTGCATTCACATTAAACAAAGCAACTGCAACTTCCTACATTTGAACCAAAAATGTTCTGTGCTTTAATCTGGTGACTGATTCTTAGATATTTCATCTTCTGCTAATCAACAAGGTTAGGAAAAATACATTTTTGCATTAATTAGTTAACAATTAATGTAAAATTCTTTTTCCTTAAGTAAAACCATGTTACTTGCAGATATATCAGAGTGTAAGGAACACCTTTATGATAAAGTGGGCAGTGCATGTTGATTGAGGGGCGGGGCCATGGGTTGTGTGAGGTCACAAAACCTCCTAGACTTCACTGACTGTCTAGGGCAGCAAAATTTGGAAAAATCCTTATTTTGACTGATATTACTGCATGATTTGTGACATTGCAGGGAATGTTAATTTGTACAGCATTATCTACATTTTAAAAAAATAAAAAGATGATGGTGATTTTTGTCAATCTGTATGAATCAAAGATGTGTATATTATAATGAGTAGGAGGGCAGGATGTCTTTGTAGCACCACAATATTTGATTTAAAATCATATTTTGACGCAAATATTGTTAACAAATACTACACATTTCTGAGATATAAAAATTGCACCAGACCATATTGTGATCTTGATCAGTTGTGCAGCCCTACTGCTCTCTCGGTCTCAAGTCTGGATCTTAGACCACAGACCCTCTTTGATCACTGCACTTCCTCTTGGCACCAGTGTTGTTCAAGCCAAGTCTGGATGAGCAGTGAATGACATAATTGTGTCGTGCAGAGATTTCTTGCTTTTATGATTACAATTTTTAATGTTCTGTTCACGCAATTACTTCAATCTTTGCATTGTCGCTTTTCTTCCTTTGACAGGGTGCGGGTGTACACTCCCATGCAGAAGAAGAGGAGGTGGGAATGTGAGACAGTTATAAGTGGACTCAACATGGGTAGGGGCCGAGGCAGAGGGAGAGGAAGGGGCAGGGGCTCATCTGGCCAGTTGCGGCCCCCATCGCCCTACAGACTGCAGCTCTCTCCATCCAGGGAGACGTTGACGTATGCACAGGCACAAAAAATCGTGGAAGTGGACCTCGATGGAAGGCTTCATCGGATTAACATCACAGATCCTCTGCCGGTTATTACTGAGGATGAGATGATGGCTCAGGACATTGCTGAGTGCAACAGCAACAAGGAGAACAGTGTGCAAACACAGAGTAAAGTCAAGTCATGGAGGAAACCGTCTAATAATAAAGGTAGGAGGAGTGGTAAAAATATATCACACCAGAATCAACGATCTGCTTCCCACCAGCAAACAGGATCTGCTAATTCCTTCCAGCACCAAAGTCCTCTCCCTGAGCCCACCTTCCGTGTGCTGAGTTCAGTTTGCCCGTCAGAGGCGCCTCCTCTCCCAGCAGCCTACTACCGTTACATAGAGAAATCAGGGGAGGAGCTGGACAGTGTGGCTGAATATGACATGGATGAGGAGGACCTGGCCTGGCTAGAGATGGTCAACCAAAAGAGAGTGTCTGATGGCCATGCTTCGGTACCACCAGACACTTTTGAGCTGCTGATCGACCGCTTGGAGAGGGAGTCCATCCTGGAATCCCGTAGCCAGGCTCTTTCCCAGAGTGCTGTAGACGAGGATGCCTTCTGTTGCGTCTGCCTGGATGACGAATGTCTGAACAGTAACGTCATCCTGTTCTGTGACATCTGCAACCTCGCTGTCCACCAGGAGTGTTATGGTGTGCCATACGTACCTGAAGGCCAGTGGCTGTGCCGCTGCTGCCTGCAGTCCCCCTCCCGTCCTGTAGACTGTGTGCTCTGTCCCAACCGAGGAGGTGCCTTCAAACAGACAAGTGATGGTCGATGGGCTCATGTTGTCTGTGCCATATGGATCCCAGAGGTGTGTTTTGCCAACACAGTGTTCTTGGAGCCTGTCGAGGGGGTGAAGAATATCCCTCCTGCCCGCTGGAAGCTCACCTGCTACCTGTGTAAGCAGAAAGGCAGGGGTGCATCCATTCAGTGCCACAAAGCTAATTGCTACAGGGCGTTTCATGTTACCTGCGCTCAGAAGGCTGGTCTCTATATGAAGATAGACCCAGTTCGCGAGACCAGTGTCAATGGAACCACCTTTTCTGTGAAGAAGACTGCTTTCTGTGAGCATCATTCTCCAGTGGGGTCTCGGCGGGATGGGTCTGGAGACGAGTCAGTTGAAGGGAGATTGGTGGGAGGCAGGGGTAACCGGGGTCAGAGGTCCTACACCCAAAGTTCCCCCACACCAACAAACAAGAAGACCTCCAAGGGACAAAAAAAGAAGAAAGGGTCGGGTGGTTCGACACGCCGCTCAACTGTGCCTGTGCTGCTCGTGCCTCAGATTCCTTCTCACAGGTGTGACATTTGTCTACTGTTGTAATTTACATAACTTGTATTTCCCAATGAATCTACTAAACTTTCTGTTGCCAGAGTAGAGTCTCCTCCAGGGATCCAATCAAATTACCATGTTATCACATTGTATTTCTTATCATCACTAGTAGCATCATTTCAAATGTAAATTCTCTCAATAGGCTGAACAAGATCTGCACAGGAGTGGAAGTCCAGAGGAAGAATCAGTTCATGCAGAGGCTTCATAACTACTGGTTACTGAAACGACAGTCACGAAACGGAATGCCTTTGATACGTAGACTTCATTCCCATCTTCAGGCCCACAGGACTGCAGAACAGGTGAGGGCAAATAATGATGCGCAGAAGTCTCAGATGGGACAAATTGATCATGTTACAGTCATTAAATATTTCTTGTTATATTTCACTGTGTACCTGTTATTGGTAGTATTATAAAATATTAGATAAGCTCATGTGCATTTGAAGTCATTGGAAAACCTTGTGTATCGGGCCTTCAGAGAGTGTACAGTCTGTTCAGAGTGAGACCGAGCAGGGGAATCCAGCCATGGCGTGTTTATATTATCACACATTGAAATCAAGCAGAAGTTCAGTCATCACACCTCTGCTGCTTAGGAAAGATGTCAAGATTCCACATCCCCTCGTAGTTAAATTATCCTTGTTGTAAACTTCTCGCTGCTGACGAGAGACGACTGGTAGAGGCCGATGATACAGATTTGTGCCTATGGCTCGGTGCAGTCTTGAGCCGTACGAACAAAAAATAATTGAAAACGTAACAATCCTGACCATACTAATATTAAACTGAGCTGAATATATTGTGCATTAGAATTTGATGAGGTTCTCTAAATTCCGGTGAAAAGCAAACACCGCTACTCTCTGGATTCACAGTCTAACCACAGGAAAATGAATGGAAATATGGTTTAAAAAAAAAAACAACTTAAAAATGTAAATAAAATTTCTATAGTGGACATATTCCTACGATGGTATGTTATTGTTGATATGAAAACTTATTATCATTTGGAGGATTTGTACGATATATTATGGACAATACCATATTGCACAACCAGAATTAAAGTACCGTATATAATCTATTTACTGCAGCAGTGAACAATTTAAGTCTTCTAACTTTCAAATTCAGATTAAATGGAAATTATTAGAAAATTATTATTATCCAGTGTCAGGTTGCGGGGGCAGCAGTCAAAGCTTACTCCCCAGTTCCTTCTTTCACATGGGGGATCCCGAGGTGTTCCCAGGCCAGCTGAGAGACATAGTCTCTTCAACGTGTCCTGGGTCATCCCCATTGCCTCCAACCATTTGGGCGATGCCCGAGCCACATCCTCTGACTCCTCTCGATGGAAAGGAGTAGCGGCTCTACTTCGAGCTCCTCCAGGATGGTGGCGCTTCTCATCCTGTCTCTAAGTGAGTGAGACCAACTTGTACCCGCGATTTCGTCCTTTCGGTCATTACCAAAGCTCATGACCAGAGGTGAGGGTAGGAACCTAGATCAACCGGTAAATTGAGAGCTTTGCCTTTCGGCTCAGCTGATTGTTCGAGCTGTAAGACAATCCATATTTAGCTGCGAGTTTAACAAATTTTGTTTTACAATTATGTAGCTACAAATAGGACGAGATAATTATGATTATTATCTCACTTTATTAGGAACAAATTAGGGCATCAAAGCCAAAAATGGTCATCACTGCCCCTATATTTTCTAAGAAATGCTGGTGGAAAAACTACTTGTGATGGGTCTTGAAGCTGAATCGGAAGTCTTATCTCATTGTTCTTGCTCATTTGTGTTCAGAGGGAGCCGGATGAGAAGCTGTGTGCTGCAAGAGAGGAGCTACGATACTGGCAGAAGTTGAGGCAAGACTTAGAAAGAGCCAGGCTTTTGGTGGAGCTCATCCGTAAGCGGGAGAGGCTAAAGAGAGAACAGGTGGGTCACTGATGACTTTCCTGAAGTTTTTGGTTTCTCATTTTCATATCCCTGTTTTCTTCTACCTTTTACATTCAGCTTAATCATTTCATCAAGAGTGACCTTTTCTTCACTTCTTCTCTCCTCTGTGTGATCACTCTTCAGATGAAAATTCAACAGGCTGCTCTTGAACTGAAGTTGACCCCTGCATTGGTGCTTCTCCGATCCACCCTGGACCAACTGCAAGAGAAGGACACAGCGAAAATCTTCTCCCAGCCGGTCAATCTATCAGAGGTTGGTGCAGTCATTAATCTTCTGTAGAGGTATCTAAACCCTTGCACCCAATGTTTCCAGGTTAAATACGACTCGGATGTGTCGTTGAGTATTTAGGTCCCAATACTGACCCCAGTATTTGAACCCTATAGCCAGAGTGACTGGCCCCTACTGGTTGAAACCTGGTTGCTACATGACTGTTATTGGCTGTCCTGGTAGCAGGTGATGTAAAGGGGCTGTGTTGACCAAACTGAAAACACAGAACTCTGAGCACTTTGAGGACACACTTTGGTTGCTCTGATGTAGAAGCTCAGTGGGAGTAAAAAGAAATGCTGGCACGAGATAGAGTACTTCATCTGGTCTTTCCTCTGGATTAAATCAAGACTGAAGCACACAGGGAGAGAAGACATCTGCCAATGTGTGTGGGCTCATGAAAAACGTTTAGAGCGGCTCCATTGTCTTTGCTCAGGGCTTTGGGGTTTTATCCCATCCTTCCTCTGCTGTGATTGAATGATTCTGTGCAGCATTTTACCTAAATGTGGATAACTCTTGAGAGAATACACACCCAGCACCTCCTAGAATAGCATAAATACATGGCCCCTCGCATAGTAAATAATTAAAAGCATGCTGGCTGGCCTCAGGAAATAGCGCTTTGGTGGACACAGGTCCTAATAGTTATTGGGTCATTGGTGCCCAACTGATCCCCACTCCCATCCCTCGCATTAAACTGATGTTTCCTGCTCACAGACTGTGGTGAGGAGTATTAGTGTTAATTAGTGACTTATTGGCTCTGCAGCAAGCAGCTCATCTAATCAGACAGAGGCAGTCTGTTCCCTATTGCATGAGGAAGATGGTTCTCTGCCCAGATTCCAGCATCAGGGCACCTTCACTGGTGAAGCCAATGCAGATTTTTGTCCGTCTGCCTCTAATGTGAAAGCAACCGATTGCCTGTAGTCCCGGTAAAGGGATATGTGGTATTACTGAGGGGAAAAGTCCTGTCACTTTTTATTGAGCAAAATTTCTCTGGCTAACATTTTTTTTTTGCTAATTCCCTGAGGTCCCAGATTACCTGGAGTTCATTTCTCAACCCATGGACCTGGCCACCATGCGTACCAAGCTGGAGGGACACGCCTACTGCTCCGTCGCTGACCTAGAGAAGGACTTCGACCTCATGATTTCCAATTGCCTCAAGTACAACTCCAAGGACACCATGTTCCACAAAGCAGCCTTACAATTGCGAGAAGTGGGTGGAGCCGTTCTCCGTCACGCCCACAGACAGTCACAGACTATTGGCTTGGACCCAGGCACGGGCATGCACCTCCCAGAGTCCCCCAACAAACATGGCTTCTACCAGTGCACATGGGATGACGGTGAGTTGTGGGGGGATTTTCAGAGAGTGGGAGCCTCTTTTATTCTCTCGTCTCTTGTTTTGATACTCATTCTTAACACTCTGCAGTCGACTCCCTCCTTGACCCGGACAACAGACTTCACCTAACCACAGAGGAGCAGCTGAAGGCCCTACTGGATAAACTGGACATGGTTACATCTATGCGCTCCAGCGGTGGCCGAACCAAACGCATTAGGTTACTGCGCCGAGAAATCAACACTCTGAGACAGAAGATGAATCAGCCGCAGCATGTGAACGGGAACGACAAGCAGGATGAAGGTCATGTAGATGAGGAGGAGGAGGAAGAAGAGGAGGTGAAAGGAAAGAAAAAGGAGAAAACGAAAATTGTGGATAATGGAGTTTTGACAACAGTGTCTAACTCTGGGACAGGTAAAGATTTCATTGTATAAATGCCATTAATGTAATTTGTCGATTTTATTTATGATCTGTGACTCTGACATGCATCTCTTTGGTCCAGATGACTCACCTCCTGTGTTGGAACTGACTTGCCCTGTGTCATCGCCGCTGCCAGGAGATGCTCCCCTCGAACCTCCTGTCCTGGGCATCGTAAGTGGAGGAAGAAGGTCACCCGGGCGCTCCTACAAGCGGCAGAGATCATCACGCAGTGGGAGCAAGAGCCAAGGTGAAGATGAGGCTGAAGTTGGTGAAACTCCCTCTTCACAACCAGAGGCTGTTCATGAGGTTACGCCACTAGGAACGCCACCAACCCTGCCTCTCGTCGGAGTCGGCCGTCGTACGTCTGTTCTGTTCAAGAAAGCTAAAAATGGCGCACGAGTTGCTAAAAAGAAGTCGCCACCACGACAGAATGGAAAAGCATCTGAAGATAAAACCAATGGCTTGGATAGCACATCTGTCAGCCCAAATTCACCCAGTGTTACCAAAATCACCACTTTACCTCCAAGCACCCCTCCAACACCTCCCTCTCCTTCCTCACACCACCTGAGGTCTCGAGGGCACGGCTCAGAGATCGAGGTAGACAAACTCCCTCCACCACCCAAAGAGGGAGGTAAGGACTAAACAGTTTTCCATATTACAGATTCCTGAGATTCATAAAATCACTCTGATTTATATTTGTTTTCAACAGAGCTGACAAACGGAAAGCACACCTCTTTAGACCACGATGACGACCAAAAATTAAAGTGAGTATAGATTAGCTTTGAATTATTCTTTTTTTATGAATTTTGATTGTACTTAAAGGATCACACCAACTTTTGGGAAACACACTTATTGACCATCATTTTTGGAGCCAGAAAAGCAGAGAGAACATCTCTCCCCTTTTTGTGTGTGTGTGTGTGTGTGTGTGTGTGTGTGTGTGTGTGTGTGTGTGTGTGTGTGTTAGGGAGCTCCAGACCACAGCCAGATGGCTTTTTTAGAGTCCCTACTCAGTCTCTACTGGCCCACTGCTAGCATTCATTGCTGCTAAGATAAGAGGAGAGAAAGAAAATTATCTGCCTGTCTAGCTCTTTAAAAAATGGACATTAAGTGTTTTTCCCATAAAAGTTGGCATGTTCCTTCAAACTTAAAAATCTCTTGTTCTCTTCTCTGTTACAGCTGTGCTGTCTCCCCTCCAAAACGTAGTCGGGGTAAACCAGCTTTGGCTAAAATTCCTAGCAATGAGAATGAAGACATCTCTGGGTCTGGTGTGTATTATGAGACCGCAACTAAAATGCAATGAATTGCCCCATATTTTTGGGGGAAAAAAATTTAGTGTAGAGTTCACAAGATTAAAAAAAAACAAACAAACAAACAAGTTTGGGCTCAAGGGCAGGTGCTAATATACCAAATTAACTGGATCTATGGGAATATCCTGTTCACAGGAAAGTCTACGCTTCTGAGTTTAGATAATGACACGGAGCTCTCACCTCTGGACCTAGTCTGGGCCAAATGCAGAGGATACCCATCATACCCAGCAATGGTATGTGCATACTGTAGCATTTCATTCGCTTTTGTTGCCAAGAGCCAGACTTGGCATGAAGTAGCAATAATCGCTCAGTGTGCTGGAACTGACTAACCTTTTGTTACAGATTGTTGACCCAGACATGCCCCAGGAAGGGCTTCTTCACAATGGCATCCCCATTCCTGTGCCTCCTGTGGAGGTGCTTAAGCTGGGCGAGTGGAGAAAAACGGAAGCTGGCGAAAAGCTCTTCTTGGTGCTCTTCTTTGACACCAAAAGAACATGGTAAGATTCACACAGACGAGACAAACATCCCGTTGACGCAAGTCATCTCTTTATCACGTTGAAACTTTTCTTCTTGATCATTCAGGCAATGGCTCCCTCGAGACAAACTACTGCCGATGGGGATGGACGACACTGTAGACAAACTGCGCTTGATGGAAGGAAAGAAACCGAGTGTCCGCAAATCTGTACACACAGCGTACGACCGGGCCATGGTACATTTAAACCACATTAGAGGAAATCTGAACTTCACACCCTCCAATTTTATATGAATTTCAGTTTCCAGATTTTATCATCTTAAACAGCCTGGTTATAAAACCTTCATCAGTGCTCTTAAAAACAACGAGTGAAACAATGGTTTACATTTCCAACAGTTGACGGTATTTGAAGGTTTGATTTTTAAAAGGATTTCAATGGGGAAAAAAGTGCTTGAAGATATTTTCATAGATGAACTTGCTCGCTCATTCATGGCAATTTTTAAAAAAGGTTTTACACTACCACTGTTGCTATGTGTTCATATAAAGGTTTTTATTTTAGGCCAAAGTTATTCAAGACTTGGCAGAGAAGTGTAAATATTTAATCGTCAAAGGGATTGTCTTGATCTGAATCATATTTAGATTGTATTTGCCATCGAAATGTCAGTGTCTAATGAAGTGTGAAAGTCTCACAGAACATTCACTTCATACCTGGACTGATGGGATTAGCTGGTCAGCTAGTGACAGAAAGATTTAATAATCCACGTGTTACTGGGAAGATTCTGATTTTCACAATATATGCGGAAGGAAACTTCAAAGAATATTTCCTCAAACCATTTTAAGTGACAGAACCGATCAACATGCTGCCAACATTCTTGATAGTCCAGCTATGAAGTGCTGTCGGTGGGACTTATGAAGTCTTTATTTTTCCATATTGTGAAACTATCTGATACTACGATGTTGGAGTACCCGGTGCAGCTACTTGGTGAGTGAGATGTGAAGCCACTATAGAGCTGAAGCTGACTTTTGTGGTTACTATGAACGACTACTGCGATCACTCACGTGCTGAAGAAATGACTTGAAAAGCACAACTGGTCTGTTTTTGAAAACTTTTTTTTTTTCTTTTTCAGTAGGCGTCTCTTGGAGCCATGAGTGGCAAACTTGTGTGTATGTACAGTATATACATATATATATGTATACGACCTCTGTGTAGTAAAAGGTGCATGTGTATAGTTTTGTAAATATGTAAATGTATGTTTATATTGGCTAACATTAAGTAATTTAAGGAATGCAAAAATCAAATTTAGATTTTAATTTATAATTTGTGGCAGTTGAGAGTGTTATTTTAAAAGGTAAATATTGAAGAAGATTTATGTATAATGCTTAGTAGCTCTTTGTAACAGTGATGGTCTTCACCAACATGTCAGAACATATTCTCTAGGTGTGAGGCGGCACAAGGACTGAGCACTGTTGGCAGGAGGGCGCCGACAGGAAGCGGGCAGCACTTCCTGCCTCCTGCGTGCCCCCAGTGTGACTGCACTCGCCAACCTTTCCCAGGTGGCACAGCAGATTTCAGATCTTGTCATTTGAATTGTACTTCCAAGATCTATAATCAGCCTGAGACAATATTTTCTCACACAAGAATAAATGCTGTTTGAAACAACTGCATATTTGTTTTTTTTGTTGTTGTTTTAAATGCCTGCATCTTTTATTTTTGTGGTAGCTTTGTATATTTAAGAGGAAGTAAGAAGCTTTGTGGTTTGTGAAACATGGAACTTGGAAAGTGTTTTTCTAAATATTGAAATATTGCACTTTACCATTTTTTAATCATACAAGATCATACTCAGTCAATCTAAACCCAACTACATACTGTATACTATATATGCAGGAATTTATGGAACAAATTTTCATGATTTTGTTCATGTTTCATTTATTGTTCTATCTTCACCGGGCCTTGAAATTGCCATAGTCACTTTTCCAGGTCTTTCATGACTATTTGAACCCTGTAAATAAGATTGGATAAAAGCAGCTGAAGGTATGAACTTCAAATTTAGCCACATTACTTGACTGAATTCACCTGAAGGGGTTTGTTCAGTGTCTCTAAGTATGTGTTAGATAAGCCGCCTACATTTTGCCTCAATTTGAAAAGCACCATCGTGTCCTTTTTTCCTTCCACATTATCCTATAATCCAGCGTTTCTGATTCTCTTCATCTCACGGAAACATTAACAAATTGTTATCCAGGCCATTCCATTAATTAGCTCTAAATTACTTACTTAGTTCCTGGAAACGAGAGGGCAGGCTTGAACGCTCGCCACTTTCTCTGCCAATAAAAGCTTATTCACTGCATCTTTACTTAGAACACCTGCTCCACTTGTGCAACCTGAATTTTATTTCATAATACTATAGACATACTCTTATAAGACTTAAATTGACAGGAAATTCTTTGCACAAACACAAGGATGAGGCTACTGTTAATAGACCATCTTTACAAAACTGCTCTAGAAAAAGATCTGGTCTCCTGAATTCATTCACTAGGAGTCAAATGAAGACCGAGTACAAGTACAAGCTCAGTGCCAGATACTTAAACGACTGTCAAGGTTTGATACTTACTAATGAAAACACGAACGTGAGAAGTGTTGGATTGATCCGGTGTAACAGGCTGGGATTTCCTAATTGTCTACAATCAATCTGATTCATAACTGGAAACCAATTGAAGGATGGCAGATTTTCCCGTTGCGTGGTCGTCGTCAGACACACGAACACAACAAAAGAAAATTCAGATTTTTAAAAAAAAAAAAAAACCTTCCTAAAGTTTGTGCTCAATGTAATGTGATGGCACATCCCTGTTGAGTCACATCTGCTGACTCCACTGGTTTATGTTGTACTCAAACACATTATTTCTTGCGCGTCCTGTTTTGTAACATTGGGATAATGTCTAACTTGACTAGTATGAACATACGCCAATGAACTGTTATGATGTGATACATTCATTGTCCGTGAGGGAAAACATCTCTCTAGTTGCAGTAATAAAACAATATAAAAACATTTAAATATCATTGCAATTATTTTCTACCAAAGTTCAATTTAAAACTTGCCTGTTTTCTGATTGAAAGCAGTGATGCAACGACATGCTTTCTCACTAAGGAAACAAATGCTAGTTTCAAAGAGAGCTTTTTCGTTCTTTTTTTTTCTTTTTTTTTTAAATACTGTAAAATGTAGTGTTTGATTCCTGTAGTCGGTGTCCAGTCCAACAAAGTGTCAAAAAGAGGGTTCAAAAATATATTGGTGCCAGTGTAGAAACTAGTTGAATGAGGCAGAGCGCTGGAGGTGGTCTCAGAGGAGAGAGAGAAAGCCGTTATCTGTGGAGTCCTGCTGGTCAGATTTTCCACCTCGAGAGCTCTTGCTGGGGTTCGGGGTGGTTGAATACTTCGGGGGGTATCTGATGAAGAGACGGTCCTCCTCCTTTTTAATCCACCTTAGAAGTTTAGTAATAACAGTGATGGCACAGGCCTTTGTCACCAGAGGACTGAAGCAGGTGTACAATTCAAATTTACTGGTGACCTGCAGAAGACAGGAAGAGGAGCAAACAGTCAGGCAGCATCGTGACACGTTCTGAGATAACCCCAGTGGGTTGCATTCATTTAATGTAAAGCTGAAACAGCGAGATTTCTCCTGGAGAACAGCTGTGTCTTCTCTGCTTTTTTTTGCTTGTAATTCAAGTTGATGGATTAACAACAGAACAGGGACTGTGACATCCGGCACAAACTTGAGAGAATTAAATCCCCTGGTCCATTTAAAAGGAATATGGCATTATTCTAGGACACACATTTATATGCCACACATAACCTTCTCTCTTGTCTGTGCATGCATTAGGGAGCCCTAATGGGATGCTAGTTGGCATAGCATAATGAAAGCTAAAGGATGGGCAGGTTAGCATAGCTCCATCTCGCCCAGTCAGGTTCCAAAACCTGTAGTTCTTCCTCTGTTTATTCTGGTTCAAGTAGATACATGTAAGGTTCTTGGTTTGTGACTTTTGATGTGAGAAAGCTAGCACGAACCATTAAGAATCATTCTTTATCCTAAGCTAACTAGTGGTCAGCCGTTCTTTGGGGGTCTCAGATCTCAACTGCACACACATAGGAAAGGGGGGCGTTGTATCTTCTTGTGCAGCTCTAGGGAGGATGGCAAAAGTTGGTGTGTTCCTTTAAACCAATACAAAGAAGACACGAGAGCAGACCTCCACCCAAGCCGATGTGAAACAAAATTAGTTTTTGATACTGTTAAACAGATCTGGACCAAAGTTGAACTGATTCTTCTTCAGCCTATTAGGCCATTTGCCCTGTTAGTGTTTACATAATCTTACTGACAGTGAGACCAACAGATGCCAGCTGAAAACATCCTGCTTGGCACATTCTCCACTGTTGAAATCTGACAGCTATTATTACTATTCATACTATTCTGGCCCACTTTAAATCCTGATACTATTCCCACTCCCAAACACTCATACATACCCAGGCTAGAAGCGTTTCCCTTTCGGCAACGTGGTAAATGAGCTTGAGGGGTCGCGAGGTACTGTGGATGCGGCTATGCATGTAACGATAAAGATCCAACAATCTCATTTTCTCCTCTTCACTGCCGTATGGAGCCTCCATCTCTGGGCTGGAAACACCAACACATGCAACATTAGACTCCACACAACTCAAGGAGATTTTCGCATCCGAAAAATCTGATATGCAAAGGAGGAAGCTACAACATCATTGTTCTGGACAAGGCGATACAAATAAAATTCAATTAGAATCAATTGGCTGCTGGCTGGTGTAACAGGAAACATCATGCCCTCAGTTCAGTTTATTAAATGCAAAGTAGTGCGCATTGGCAGGATTAGCAGGAGCATAATTTAAATGTCTTCACACTTTCATTTGGAGGAACCCAAGAAACTGGTTGGCTAGATTTAAAAAATACTCGTACTATTAAGCGTCCGATGTAGAGCAGGAAATCATAGAGCCAACCACACCAAGCTACAAGTAAACAGGCTTTCATTCTATTTGTTCCTCAGACAAGCCATGGCTTTCCAATCCCTTTTCCTTGAGAATGATTAGATTTAATCACAGATATAAGCGGCTGTAGTATATTAGTATTACAATATCGAAGACAAATATTATCATTTAAACTGATAGTCGTCCTGCAGTTTCAAGGATGATGACAACACAGACACACAACAACACAGACCTGGTGAACTGAGTGAGCTGGCGGTAGTTGTCTGGCACATCAAAGGGCTTGTACATGAAGTGTCTGAGGTCTGAGACGCCCACCTGGCTCACGCTGTACGACTGGGCTTTGGCGATGAGGCTCAGGGCATTCTGAGCCACCATGGCTTCTTCTATCTTCCTCTTACACTCAGCCACAGCGTAGAAAGCCTCCTTATCTGTTGAGAGTAGCAGCAAGCAAACAGTGCATTCCGGGGGGTCCAGATAAGAGATGTATGCATAAAAGTAACAGTCTGGGTTAAAGAGGGGCAGGCAGATGGGAGTCCAGATCTCGCCAGCCTGAAAGGCGGAGGAGGCTCCGATGAGGTTTAGCAGGAGGTGAACGTCAGCAGGCTCCAGCCTGGTGTCCTCAATGACTGTTTTTTCTTGGACGATGGTGAGTAGCTGGTTCTTGGCAATAAGGATGGAGAAAACCAGGTTGGGGGTGATCGCTTTCTGCAGGATCTGGCTGAGGGAGTCCCTGAGAGAAGAAGCGAGGGGTAAGCAGTGTACTGCAGCCAACAGGAAGCTGGGGTCCGAATCCACCAGGTTGAGGAGGCCATCCAGGATCTTCTCAGAACCTGCCAGTAGTCTCCTCAGGTCGTAGTTTTTCTTGTGTTCGAAAATGCGAGATATGCTTGCCTGGGTTAGCATACTGATGATCTGGTAGTAGACATAGAGGAGTTCCCCGCGCAGCTGCTGCTCAGACTGACGGCTGCTAGAGACACACACCAGCACCAGAGGCCCCTTCTGTAAGAAAACCACTGAGTGCTCCTCTGGTGGAAGAAAAGCATGGACAAACTTTTAGGAGTGCGCTGAAATTCAGTGACTATCCAGAAACAAACACCCTCATACGCTGAGCCTCAAACTATCGGATATCTTGTGGACTTGAAAGCAAGTGCAGTTATAGTGGACATCAAATAATACCAAAATACAACATGCAATAATGTGCAATGGTAGCTATAATAAACTTAACGGGTAGAACAAAGAATTCTCTATGAATTTGTGGTTGTGCTGACACAATATTCCGCAAAATTTCAACACTTTCCCTGTGTCTAAAGGGGGATGCAAAACCGAACTGAACTGTTCAATACACAACCCAACATTCAATTTGCATGAGCACTGTAATTTTTTGGTGCCACTAGGGAACAAAATTTATATTGGGTTGTGTGTATCTGCTGAGTGTGCAGAACATACACGGATAGCCCACTTGCTCCGCCCTCGGTGAGAAAGTGCAGAGTGCAGGCACTGGCGCAACGCAACCACACGACAGCAAAACGAGGTTGTGAGCACAAGTATGCTTTTGTTATTCATCCATTTCAGCTGTGCGACTGCTACTGGATTTCTATGAGGAGGAGCTTTTACCTCTTTAATCTACAATAACAAAAAAAAAGAAGAAAAACCTGCAAACCAGGGACCCATGCCTGGTACAAAAACATTTAAATCATAACCTTTAATTTAATGTCAAGATTCTGAGTGTGTCACTCTATATGAGGAGACCCACTAAAACAAAACATAAGTTGTATCCATGGCTTGTTTACTACCTTCCACTGACAATCTCACAATGCAGTGCCCTGCAGTTTATGAATACATCAATCAATATTTACAGTATTTTAAATGTGTCAGTGCTTCAGAATAACAATGACCTTAATTTACTGCTCACTACTGTAAACAATGAGCCTCAATTGTGTGAGAGAATAGTGAACGAGTACACCAGGGTGTGTGTCCTGCTTTCATTTGCATGAATGGAAAATGTCACCTCACCTCTAATATTCACAACAGACGAAGGTAAAAATCAGAGATATGGCAGATTTGCTTCATGACAGACACCGACTTACCTGAATAGACTGAGCGGATGATATTATCTCCACTTTGTACGAAAGACACCAGTGCCATCATGACTCCCATTGTGGAGGAGAGAGCCTCCTCACTGCCGTATCGTGAATAGATTGGTTTGCCTGCTTCACTTAGCACAAAAACATGCTTCCTGTGCTGCCGCCAGCTTTCAGCTGTCACATCTTCATCCCGATGAGACACGAATCCCAGAGATTCCTGGGTGCCTGCCTCCAAAAGAGGTGATGACCTTCCCTTTACACCTAAACCTTGTTCTTCAAGCTTGGCCTTGGCGAGCATCGTAACAACAAACTCTCCTGAGTCACTCTGGTCATTGTCTGCAGCCTCCTCGCCACCGCAGTCACCTGGCTGGGTGGATATGTCCTTCTGACACTCAGCGGTTGTTGTCTCCTCATCCTCTTGATGCGTTGCCTGGTTAGAATGAGACCCTGCATTGAGACTGCTTTGCTGAGCTGTAGCATCTGAGGGGAGTGATTTGGCAGGCTCCTCTTGGTTAACAGTGCCGCTGCTGTTGTCATTTCTCTCCGCTAAGTCAGGAAACATGTGATTCCCCAACAGAGAGAGAGAAGTCGCCAAGGTGTCCACTGAGATGAAAACAACAGGAAAATTACATATTGAATTATGATAAGAAAGACATTATTATTACAGCTATTAATAACAGTAATCATAACTTTATTTGTTTCATTATTTGTTTACCAGGTGGATTGTTGTCAGAGGGCGGATCGGAGATCTTCACTCCCTGCCCCACTCCTTCTTGATGATTGTCACTGTCCATGATACCATCCCAGTCACTGAAGATTTAAGAAATACAAATAAATCCTACAACAACAATTCTACTTTGGTTGCTGTGTCCTGTAGTTTCATTCTGAGGCAGAATCTTAAGTCTCTTATGAATAGCAGCAATTATACTGGACCAGTGGTCACATGATGACAGAGGAAAACCAGAGAGTAACAACACCGAGATAAAAACTACTCTGGAATTTGAGAACGGTAAAGAGTTTCTGCAACCAAGCTAATATTACAACCAATTAGTACGTGGTGGATGGGCTCAAAGGTCCGAAATTCATTTGAGTATCAAGCTAATATTGTATTTTGTATTAAATTACACGCTGCCGGAACATATTTTTGTTGGTTTCTTAATGTAATAAATAAGATTTAAGTCGATAGATGTTTTCTGTTGTCAGGTTAGCATTTCTTGCTAGCAAGCGGCACACACAGAGATCAATTTCATGGCCTTGGCTTAACAGGGATCAACCAAGTCAACTAAAATAAAACAAGAGGTAAAACAAAGAATTAAACTTACGATTTGCGTACCGTGGAAACGTTGGGTTCCGATGCTGCAACATGAACTTTCACCGGCGGCTAGGGTAACAAACAAGCCGTCAAGAATGAGAAGCAGAAAACAAATTTTCCTCTTACCGCAGCAGACATCCGGAATCTCTGATGACAGTTTCAGGTAGCCAATCAGGATGCTCAGAAGCAAGTCTTGGTCCCGCCCCTCCAGTTACGTTTCAGGCAGATTCAGCAATGTGAGGTACGCAGTAGGACAACATACGTTTTGTTTTTTTACATGTGTCCAACAGCAGGTGTTCGACCTCTAGGACATTCTCATTATAATAGAAGTATCACTTTAGTATCGGGCAAGAGTAAGTGTTTTGTTTTGTTTTTCGAGGAAGAGACAAACCATTAAATCTACTATGTTAATGAAAGGCCGGCCCTGGCTGAACCTTCACTAAGTGCATGACAAAGCCGATTCAAACGTTGCTACAGATAAACAGGCGAGTTATTGTCCCATGTGAACCAAATTAACTTAAGAGACCGCAGAACACACTTGCAAATTACACAAGTTTTAATCCTTTGCAAAATAATAAATTAAAATAACGTTTTAGCATCAGTTTTGAACGAGGGGATCAACGGCTGTACAGACAGCAGAAATACCACTGTATGTAGTACAATGGTAAAAACTAGAAGATACATTGACTTGGTTTTAGCTCTAAACTACGTAATCTAGTCTTCTAAATCAGCACTGGCACAAACAAACTCCATAACAGTAGATGGTGGAAAATTCTTTAAAACCGGCGTTGTTCCCCGGTTTAAGAAAAAACAGTAGCGAAGAAGAGTAACACCGCCACGGAAAAGGCGGAGGTCAGGGTTGCCAAGTCCACGTATTGTACACGACTGTGGGCTGGTTTGTACAGGTTGGGAATGCTGTCTAGGACTCATGACACTCTCCGATATAATGAAGCGAAATGTCCTCTAACATAATCTCAAAAAGTCCTGTTGAGGACAGTCCTGTTCAGGAGTCAGTCGTGAGTCGTTCAAAAAAAAAAATTGAAGTCGATTTTACGTGTCAGCATAAGTAACTCGTTCCTGTCTCTGGATCTGGCAACACAAATGGTGAGCAGGAATGTTTTGCTACCTGTATGCTATCTAGCTAAAGCGATGTCATTAAATATCAAACGAAAATAAGAATTTTTTCTTGCTAATTCAACAACAGCCGGACAAGCAGACATAATGGAAGAACCGTGGGACTTTGAGTTTTTGTCGCGCATCGCTGACGGCTGCTTGTCGTTTCTCTCGGAATTCGTGGAGGACTGGCTCGCCAATGATATGAGAGTTTCCATATTTAAAATCTTACTAGGCTGGTTAATTTTTAGTCTCATTGCAATTCATTTTGCATGGAAAGTCTATGGGAATACAGTAAACGACATGTATTACCGACAAGGTGAGTTTTTATTTCCTCTTATACTGGTTGCTAACGCAGCGCTACCATTGTTAGCTTATTTCTGTCTGTGTTGATGTCCAGGCTCAGGACAGAATGGAGGCACGCCTGACACAGCGCCTCGGCTGAGTGGATGGTAGGTACCACCTGCCTGGTACCACTTAGCAGGTAGCGAGATTTGATTCGTCTCTACCGGGGTTACCCTCTTCCAATTAAATCTGACGTATGATGACAGTATTAAAGGACTAATGCAAAATTTGTTGCCAATGCAAATTGATGGATGTGTGATAAGTGGTCAGTCATGGAGTTTTTGTTTGTCCTATTTCAGTTATTAATATACTTTTGTCGTCATTGCAGGGAAAGCACGGCAGGTGATCCCCTTAAAACTCATCGAGATTAACAGGAGAGTGGTCTTCAGATATTATCCAAGTGAGAGCCGGACACTAACATCTCCTACAGACACTGAATCCACCTGATGTCAAAATAAGCTCTGTTATTTGTTTATTCCGGATCAGCAAACCTTCTGGTGGAGTGACTTTTAATGCTTACTAACTGGGTCTTACAGATGCACCAGTGCAGTGTCTGACATGTTTATCATCTAGAATTTAAAACTTGAACTGGTCTGTTTGCCTTATTTTTTAACGAGATGTAAATAAATAAATAGGACCACAGGGAGGAACAAAGAACTGGCCTTGAGATGAGTAGGATCTAGAATACTTAGCATTTTGAAGAAAGTACTCGTGAGCATGTTACAGATTTTTATCAGTAATGCGAGACAACAGTGAGAGTTAAGTATTGAGAGTTGTATATCTGCCTGCAGTTCTTTTTGGTGAACAATGCAGTTTTTAATCACTATCTTATAAAAAATGGGCATCACCAAGGCAACCTCTTGCTGCAGTTGAATCCCTCCTTGGCTGACTCAGGTCAGCTGATCAGACTGGCAAGTCAGGTGTGGCGTTTGCCCAACCCTTGACTTCAATTTTTGTCAACCCAAGCTCCATTTTAATGTGTGTACTGGTTTCATGTATTGCTTTGAGTAATGATCTGGAGTTCCGCCTCTCATGTACATCTCAGAGATGAGACCAGTCCACCCTCTGTGTCTCAGTTGCTGCTTGTCTCATTTAGAACACGTCCTCCAAAATAGATCTCAAAACAAGCTTGTGATGTTTGAATTGTCATGTAAATATTAAATGTGTTGTGACTCATCTGCAAATATTTTCTTAAATTTTCAAGAAGTACTACATGGACTAGAGCTGAGGTCTGAGTTCTCCAGTTGCACTTAGTTTCTATTCATATTTGTTTGCGTGTGTGTGTGTGTGTGTGTCTATTCTATGATGAATAGAACAGAACAGAATAGAAAGCATTTATTCTCATTGTATTGTGCAGAAATAACAAACTCAAGAGTGCTACTCCTGATTGGTGTATACGTTGAAAAAAGACAAACTTGTTGCATACAGTATTACATAGTAGAAACCTTAGTTACACATTAGGAATAATGAAAAAGTAAGCAGAGCTCGCAAGCAATGTTATACGTTGCTGTAGTAAACATCAACATCCTTTTTAAACAATAAAATTTAACAAACTTGTGAGCTATCAGGTACCTTGAGCACCTGAAAGTCTGGCACTTAATGGCATGTTTAAATCGCTGTGCAAAAAGCATAATTATACCCAAATTGGTGATAACCATAATAGTAAATGAGAAAAATTAACACCTTTATTTTACCCGTAAGACTTGTGTACTGGAAATCAGATATTGTGACAGTCCTTTCTGCCTAAAAATATAGTTGTCATTCATGTCTGGCTTTGGTAAAGCTGGTGATAAAATTGTTGAATCCATGATTTTAAGTTTTGTTCCCAAAAAAAACATTCAGGGCCCTAATAATTAGTTTGGTGGCATTTAAAAAAAACTGAATTTCAGTCCTATTTTATTTTTCCTGTGGTAGATAAGTTGGAATATTACAGTACAAATCCTCCATGTGGATTTACAAAAGTTTTAATGGCACAAAATATCTGCATTGGCTGATAAAACTTTACTACCATTCAATGACGGTATTTTTCCTCATTCACTGAACTATTATTTGGAATTTGTTCTATTTTTCCTGGGAATTGTGTGGAATTATTAGCATGTGCACATCCATCACGTTGGTGCAGGTTAGACCTGGTAACAATAAGCGCTGCCCAGCAGAAAGACGTGTAAAAAAGGTGAACGAATCATTGTTGTGAAGGAAGTCGTCGATGTTCAGCCCCTGTGCTCGAGCCTCGTCAGACAACCCTGCATCAGTGAAGGCCCCCGCTGCCTCAGTCGGCCCGTCCTGACCATCTGTTCCACCACTCAGGAAGATGGGACCATTAGGTGGGAGCTCCAGACCTCTAAGCTCCAGTCCTACCCGCAGCGCCAGTTCCTGGTTTCGTCCACCTAGACCTTTACCTGTCAGCTCCACAGTGGGCTCACCCCCTGCTAACAGACAAGTGGCACCCCATCCTTCTGTGCACCCCTCGGTCAGGGCCTGCATGGTACGGTACAGGTCCCAGCTCTTCAGCCCAATCTCAGGCCCCAGCTTTAGCATCTCAGCAACAATCTCAGAGGGGGGTTCCTCAGGAGAACAGGCAAAGCGTGCCAAGAGGCCATAAAGACGGGAGACTGCCTTTACATTACCACATACTCCTGGTGACAGCACAACAGGGCGGAAGCCCAGCTCTCGTGCCCGGCGACCTGCTGACTTGAGGGCTACACTATTAGAGCCAATCACAACATTGACAACACGTTCTTCCTTATCCATTTTCTTCTCCTCTTGTCTGTGACTCAACCTTCCAAGAACCTCTTTTACTGAGGCAGGTACAGAGTCTAACAGCTTGTAGTGCTCAAGAATGGACAACACTTCCTCAGGCAGCATCTCACTGCGAACTGTAGGGCCACTCGCAATCAAGTCCAGGGGATCCCCTATCACGTCGGACAGGATCAGCGCAACCACCTGTGAAGAAGTGATGAGTGGTAACTCCAAGTGCTGGAAGGAATTTTCTTCCGCTATAAAAAGAAAAGCAAGTTACCTGGGCTGGGTGAGCACTACGTGTGAGACCTCCACCTTTTAACAAAGACAGGGCACGACGGACAGTGTTGAGCTCTTGAATGGTGGCACCAGCAGCTGCAAGTTTGCGGGTGACTTCCAGCTTCTCTTGCAACGAGATCGGTGGGATGGGTGCAGGTAAAAGCGCAGAGCCGCCTCCTAGACAGTATCACCAGTTGGGGTTAGAGGCCTTGATTTTATGACTTTTTTTTTTTTTTAAATAGGCACGTGTTTACCTGAAATCAGCACAAGTAACAAGTCTTTCTCTGTCAGTTCACTTGCTAACTGGTTGATCCCTTCGGCTGCCCTCTGGGCGTCAACATCAGGCAGATTGTGTTTGGCTCCCTCGATGACACTGATGCGGCTGTTTTCCTTCAACAAAAGGTGGCTGTGATAAAAGTGAGAAATCCTTTTATTACTGTGACAGAGACTGTTGCTCACATCTAACTTTACACAAAAAGTGTTCTTTGCCTTTCCAGTATTCACCATCAGCGATCTTGATTCCAGAAGATGTTTAAGATGTTTTTCCCCACCTTCTTAGGTCTCTGACTTTGGTGTCTCCAGGATGCAGGAATGCCAGCCGCATAATTTTAGCTTGAAGCTATTTAAAAAGAGCAAAACTGTCCGAACCCAAGGTCCAGATCAGTCCAGGTCTTCTGTATCCAGTGGGGAATGAACATGTCCAGCTGGCGCATTCAGTTGATCTCGTTCAGGCCTCATCAGTTGTGGCAAACTGAAGTGCTCTTTTTTTTTTTTGTGCTGAAATCATAGTGTTTTTTGGATTACTGCGTATACTGCTGGGTAAAGACATGGGTTATGCCAGACAATGAGATTTAGGGTTTGTAAACTGACATTTTGGATAGTTTGACTGTTTTAAGTGGTCCACTGTCTTCAAGCTAAAAATATATGGTTTGCTTTTTTTCGGCATTCTTGAGTCCCCAAGAAGACACCCACAGAGGAAAAACATCTTTGTGAGTTCATGACTTTTACAAGAGTACTTGAAAGGCTAATTTCCCTTTTGAGGTGAAGTGATAGTTTTTCTTACTTTTTCCCATGTTGACGTAGGGTCTGCTGAATCCCATGTGGCACGCTTATAACTCCTCTCACCAAGTGATCCCCTATAATCCTCTCTGCCTCAGCAGCCATACCCAGTACAGCTTTCCCAAAGCCCACCAAGTGCAGGTTTTGTTTGAGTGGGAATTTGTGGCCATTTATAATCATCGAGTCCTCCTTGTGCTCTATACTCCGTCGAACCACAATGTCCGGCTGCACAGCCTCCACTGCAGCCGCGAACACGTCGCGGGCTCGGGAGTCCAAGGACATTTTACAGAACAAAGGTTTCCTCTTCCCAAATGGAGCCAGAAAAGGCTGAGGCCGGAACAGAGAAAGAACACGTGCCATGGTCAATTCAGATGCTTTTTATGGGAACTGCCTGAAAGAGGGGGGGAAAAAAAAGTTTGGTGGCAACATCACAGTGAAAAGATGAATGCAGGTAGCTCACAAATCCTCTTCTTTTTGCAAATAGGTTATACAGTAATATCTGTCATATTGTTGGCCTTTTTTTGCAACCAAAAGCTTAGCAATCAGACATGTAAGTGACAGTTAGAAACAGTGAATACAGGCCCACACACTTGTCTTTGGTACAAGGAAAAAAAAAATTGCAATATTAAAAGAAATTTTACTACTCCTATATACCGTTTTACTCTTGCTTTGCCTCACTTTTATATGTTAACGCACCTTAGAAATTCATATTAATATAAAACAAAAATGTTGCCACTTCCAAGCACAGCCTGTAAATCTAATAGCTGATGAACTGGGGCCTACCTGCCAAGGTTGTAAATGGTGTATAAAGGCTGTGGATTCCTGTAGAAGCCTGATGTGTGCAGCTCAGCAGTACGAGGTGAACAAAGTCAGACTGAACAGAGTTGTGTATCCTGTGTGTAATTATTGACTTGAATGTTTCACAGGACAACTCAAAGCTGTTTGTCTCTCTGTTCGTCAGATTATCTGCTACTGATTAGGGGGGAAACTAACCAGCAGTTCAGTGTGAATAGGGCCGGTGGAACTCATGGACTGGTGGACTTCAGAGACGTGAATTGTGGGGCACATGTCAACTACAGCTGGTTTATACCAATATTCAGTTACACCAGTTGCACTTCTTGCTTCTCCTTGTTTTGAAGACAACTGTGTCAATACTGTTTGAAAATCCAAATGGGATCTGTGGGAACTGCATTGTTTGGAACTGAGACATTTCTCCTTTTTAGGAAGGGCCTAAGAAAGAAGTTTATATTTCAGGTTAAATTGATATCATACATGCAAACTGCAACGTGTTATTTTGTAGTTCGTTTCTTGGTTTCCTTCCAGAGCAGCACTCATGTTTTGTCCTTAGATGTTGCTGATGTAGCATCCCGTGTGTGGGGGGGCATAAAAGGACACACACTTCTATTTATTGACTTGTCCCTTCTTAACTGCATCACAACAGTGAACTGCTTTCATGTCATCAACCTGCACCCACTCTCTTCAGGCATTATTAATCACCAGCAGTCCAATCCATCGCCTGCATGCATCCCCCCACAGTAAAAGAGATGTCCCCATTTTGACAAACACAAGAAAACAGCCCACAAATGTTTCACTGCATCCAACTCAACTGTCTCCCCATGTCTGTGTGTTGTGTCTCCATTACTCCATGTTTCATGATGTTGTACTTAAAAGACACTCAGTGACTATATAGCTGTCTGATTTGGGCATAAATGTTCAAAAACTTTGTAGAATAAGCTTCCACAACAAAGACATATCAGTTGCCTTTAGATGTAACTGGTGGCTCAAGTACATCAGCATGGTGTTGGGCACCAGATACTTCCTCCCTTGACCTCATACAGGGCCATTAACAAACCCTCTCTCCATGTGCAAAGACCTGTTCATAGGCCAAGTGAAGAAGCACTGCAGATGTCCCAAAACCTCAAGGACAACCACTTGAGAAGTCTGCCTCCCCTCCAGCAGCTGCACCACTCTGCTTAAAAGTCCATTAATGCCTGCCAAGCAGGAGAAACCTGACCAAAGTTTTCTCAAACCCTGACAAGCATCCCTCAAGATCAGGCCTGTATAGAAGGGCATCAACATTAGAGTGTTGGGCCCCACTTTTGCACACAATCACCTGATCATAGTGGTGCAGTTCCAGGGCCCATCAGCCACAGCAGCCCGTTCGAGACATCCTTGCCAGCGAGATGGCTGATCACAAATCTACTATAATACCAACACAGTCTCAGATGGGCACCAACTTCAGCAGCAGGCCAGCTTTTCACCATATTTGTGTTCCTGGAGTCTGGCTAGGGCTCTTTGCTATGATGACATGACCAACGAGAACCCCATGATCATGAACCAGGTGACACTTCCTGGCATTCAGTCACAGTCCACTGCTCAAATCTGTGAAGAGACTTCCCCAAAAGCAGAGACATGGTCTTCAAATAACCGGCTCTGAGTCAGTATATGTCAAAGCTCACTGTGTAGAAATGCCACTGAAGCCCCTTTAACATCAGCAACATGACTCCCTGGAAAATGATGGGAGTTACTGAAACCCATGGAAATGGACGTGAATCGGTACAAACGGTCCTGTCCCACAGTGGGAAACAAGCTCCATCCATCCATGGTAGGGAGGAGGTTTACCAAGGTAAGGTAGCTCCCGCCCCTCGCCCCTCTTCTATGTGCACACACTGCATCTTCAAACTGTTCAATCCACGGAGCGAATGGCTTCCGGTCTTCACCACAAGATGGTGGTGACAGCTCCCTCTAATATTATTACAAACTCTTTCTTTTTGTCTCTGTCACTGTCTTTCCTTAACTTTCTGTCTCTTTCCCGTGTCCGTCTCTGACTCAGCCTACGTTTTCCTGTACTCGTCCCTCCCTAACGGCTCAAAACAGATGGCCGCTCCCACCGAGCCAGGATCTACTCGACGTTCCTGCCTGGAAAAAGTTTGCTTTCGTTGCCTGTTTTCGTTGCCGCTGTCGCAAGATTTGCTTGTTCATAGTTAAGTGTTAGGTGCGAATCAGTTGAAAGTGTATATTTGAAAAAGTATGGGGACAAACCCACTCAACTTGTAAAGTGTCATGAGATACCTTTTAGTGGGATCTGGCGATGAACAAACAAAACCGACTTGCCTTGACTCACGTCACCAGTCCATGAAGCAGCGCATCTGTAAGTCATCAGCAGAGTCGCCGTCTAAGACGTATCGCTCAAATTTGACAAACATGGCGACTCTATGCACTCACGGATGCAACGAGCCAGCAGCGCCGAGCAGAATCCTGTGCTTGTACGAGGAGAACAATGCGCCCTAAGTGTACGAGGCGTAAAAACACTCGCTGACATACAAAACCTCAGCTTGAATTCCTGGAGCACCCGAATAGTCGCCTCCGTATATTTACTCATCTCTTAGCAACAGTAACAAACCACTGAATTGGGTGTGCGTCATCAGCCTGCGCCCGCTATCTTCAGACATTACTAATCAACAGTTAAATTCACCGCTTATATCGCCGCAAAGAAAAAAAATGTGCTTTTCACCCATTTGAAATTTGACACCTTACCGAGGGTGGGACTTGACTACCTTAACATTGTAAGAGACGATCTTCACTGTCATGTGGGGGCGAGCAATTAATCCAAATGTCATCAAACCGCAATATGGCCTAGTGAAAATCCACGTCACAGGAGGTACAACATTTGCTGAAAACATTTGTGTAAAAGCACTCTTCAGTCGCTTTATATGGTGACGTGCTGCGTTATGCATAATGCCTCATTTCCTGTGTTGTCTGACATCTTTAAAATATTGACCATTATATAGAAATTGTAATATCAAAATACACACAATTAGATTCTTTTTAATTTTCAGCTTTTCTTCTACAAACAGTTTGCACAACTCTAAATAAATGACAAAGAAAAATGAAATATATTGTTTATTTACAAAGAGGTTTACGTTCTATACATTTTAGGGTGGGGTGTTTTGTTTTTCAGAAAGGCACTTTAAACACTCAAACACAAATTTTCAATAAGAAAGGAAAATTCAATTTGGTAAAAGGCACATTTAAAAAACCCAAAGCATAAGTCAAAGACATGAGGATGTGAGCTACACAAAGACAAAACATAACAACACATGAAATTCAAATTTTCCAACACAGATATCTAAAAGATCCTGGTACATTTGATGAGGGCATAATGTAAAAGTAATCAAATATCTATATATGACCATGGAAAAAAAAACAACAGAATGTGGGACGGGAGTAGATATAAGCAGGAAAAAAACACCTAAAGAAAGTATGTATACTTCAATATTTGGGCAACTTACCCCCCCTCCCAAAAAAAACAAAACACCTTGAGATGAGTGGAGTTGGTAAACACAAGATGATCTGAAGACAAAGGACACAATGAAGTCTCCGGACAGATGACCAGAGAGTTAAGAGGGAGGACTAAAGATAAAGGGTTGATTTAAGGCGATGGATCTATGTGATGTGACAACCTCATATTCTCAGGAAGTGACTCCCAACCACGACAGGTGTGGTGGTTTTCTGACAACTGTGATCAAAGAAGGATCCTACTGCTTTGCAGAGGGTAAAATGGGAATAAAGAATATGTACATGTGACCATTTGTTCCTCTACAGTTTGCCGGTTTATGATTTAAGGGCAGTGAAGGAGCCAGTTTCCTAAAAGTTTCCCACTTTTCGTTTCTTTCACCACAATCTTCCTGTCCATGGAATGTATGGAACCTGAGTGTGTGCACGTTTGTTTCAAGACTCAACTAAACTGCACCCATCCTGATTTGACAGTGTCTTTGCTGGAGCTGTGGAGGAGAGTCGATGGAGCATGAGAATGATGGAGCGAAGGACCACAACATATATGACACACGGATATGATAATGCATTTGTGAGAGAAACAAAACACACATACACACACAAAGATGTGGTCTGAGGCACTTACTTGGAACTTGCAGATGTAAAATCTCCCCACATGTCAAAACTGGGTTGAGCTTCAGGACTGGGGGACCCAAAGTCTAGGAGAGGGGCTGAGAAAGGAAATAGGTGTCATTAATGGTGCTGTCAATGATTAATCTAGAAACCTTAACATGGTAACATGACTTCAATGCATATAAATCATTTGACTGAAGTTCGACTGCTACTTGCACCTTTAAGCACAGACGTAAAACGAAAGGTGTAAGCGGCGCACAGCCGAGCATTCCTGTGTGGTACACATTAGACCAAGGGTAGTGTCGCTCTGCGACAACACTTCAGCCACTTGATTTAAAACAGTAAAAGTTTCAAACACAGTCGGGCAACTGTGTTATAATTAGTTTTAAAAAATATTCCTGAAAGCTGTTTTATGCATTTCTGTGTTCTAGTGCTATGAATACTCGTCTCATCTCCTCCGAAAAATAGAACGACATACTGGTGTTAATTTGGCAATTAATCCTGATCGATGATGAGTTATTATTGTGATTCACAGCAATATTCAATACGTGTGAATCTCTATGTATGCATCTAACTATGTTCCACATTCACCGCTAAACGAAAAGACTCCGGGAGGATTTTCAGTCTCACATTGCCACAGATTATGAAATACACCGGGAGGACGTTGGCCTCTGATTCAGTCCATGGGTCTTGTCATTTGAGCATGATCTTAATCCTGCATTTCATAAATTAACTACTATATAGCATCATTATCAGTCACAGTCACACCACAGTGGAACAAGAAGGGGCTGAGCAGCATTATATCATGAAATGGAAAAGATGCGTTCATCACCGGGGCTTGTTTGTGCAGCTGCGGCTGTCTGCTGGCCTGCAGGAGGTGGTATGACCCCTCCAGCCTTCAGTCCCGGGCCTGGTGGTGGGGGGAGTAGACCTCCACCCATGGGCCGAGGTTTGGCTACAGCTGCATCCTTCTTCTTGATGTTCTGTGATAAGACAGAATCATGATTTACTTCCTGATAGTTGTGCGCTTTTTGCTTAGCAGGCCAACTTTCACCTCGCTGCACGTGAGCTGCTACACACTCACCCCGATGCTGATCTTGATGGTCTGTCCTTCCTTGAAGCTCAGGTCTAATTTAGGCGCTGCACTCTGGGAGGCTTCCAGTTTTGCAAGTTCACCTTCTTGCTTCACCCATCTTTGGACATACAGTATGTACAATACAGTAAGAGACTGTTTTGGCTAAAAATCCCATGAACAATTACATAGCACACATCTAGAAGTAGACCTTACAACATATTGCTTAACAAAACATTTTGCATGAATCATCTAAGATTATGATGATTTGAAAAAAAGCTGGTGAGAGAGGGATGGTCAGGGTGGGCCCCGTTGCCATGACACCGTCAATACTGGTGCATTTTGAAAATACTACATCATCAAATCCCCCAGGATCCTTAAAAATGCATCAAGGCCCGGGTCCTCCTCTCAGAGAATTTTCTAGTGACGCATCTGTGCATCATAAATCACTCACAATCTGACATGCATGTCATGTTAGATGTAATGTCCCAAGTGAGGAACTCAGCAGCGAAAACATTTGGATTTGTGTAATGTGCATGCTCTATATCCAGATCATTTTTATGTTGTTGTTGTTTTTAACCGGAAAGAAGATCATTCGTCCAACTATTTCCTTCTTGGACTTTACATCTCTAAAAATCCCAGAGTTAAACTTTTAGAGATGTACAGAGTTTCTGTTCCATCACTAGTACATTCAGTCTTTTTCAAACAAACACAATGCTCATTTTGTAAATTTTGGTCCTAGCAGAAGACTTGTTCAGCTAATCAAGAACTACTTTTAGGATGTTCTGTGAAGATAACTTACTTAAAATGGTCTTGTAAAGCTACGTTAAAGTCAAAGGAGTCCCCACGATCAGCAAAGCCCAGTCCGATAAAAGCGTGTCGACCTAGAGTCACAGTGATTGGAAGAGCATTAATTCACCTTTTTACACCACACTTTTGATAAGAAATACAGTTCTGAACTAAAATTTTAAAAAAGCACACAGGACTAATGTAACCTCAAGAATAGAGAACAATAGCTTCTTTTCAAAGTAGCTCAGTGTTCTTGTTCACATAGAAGTCTTACCATTTCCATCCTCTATCCGGATCACAAAATACCTGCTGGAGTCTGTAACGGCTTCAACTGCACACCCTGGATATTGTTCAACAGGAGCTTGAGCAAACAGCTCTCCTGCACAGACAAACAGTGCTGCTGGGTTATTTCCTGCGTAGTATGTAGGCCTGGGCCATAAAACTAAAGTAATACACATCAGCAATAGATAGTTTCAGTTAAATAAAATGAATGCAAACAGCCTTGAGTACATGATAAAAGCGCCAGTTTTGATTGCATGAGTAAACCCAAAGCATTCTCCCTGCCTGGCTCAGCCTGTAATATACTGCAGTAATTCAGGTGTGCGGTTCAGTTGTATGATACAACAGCAGAAACAATGAGTAGAGAGATATTATGAGAACAAGAATATAAGTACAAGGAAAAAGAAAAAAACAAGATAGCGGGCTGGGTGACGCAGTGATGATACATACTCTCCTGCATTTACCTGAGTTTTTGTCCTCTAACTTGATGAAGGCCATCTTGCCTTTAGCTGTGATTTTCATCCTACCGCTCCATGCAGGTTCATCCAGCTTCCAGTCAGCAGCTCTAGAAAAAAGAACAACAAATTTGAACGTGAAAGTAATTGAGATTAAAACTTTTGCCACCTATCCAGATGTGGGGCACAGAAACCTTGAGTGTCCCGGACTATTGTGGAGAGGTCTTTGTGTGCAGTGGTGGGGGCAATGAGGAGCTCTGACATTCACTTTTGCACAGAAAGTTGCAGTCCTCATTTACAGAACTAGACGACTACAATATTTTCACAAAATCAGCAGGAGCTTTATCCAGCAGGAGGAAGTGAAACTGATGCCTATCAAGTAAGCTAAGAAAAACTGTTCTTAGAAGCTGTAATCTTTTGTTGTTTGCTAGCAACTAAAGGAAAGCAATTCCATAGATGAAACTAAACTACACTTCCATTGTTGTGATGTTGGGCATTTGTTCTGATGTGTCCTACATGTGACTCTCCACCAGAGCTGCTAAAGCTATGAGATACCATGGCACATTTATGCAAGAGTTTGCTTGTGAATGTTACTTAAATACTTCGATGAATGTGAGCTACTGCTGGCGAAGGAGCTAAACTTGACAAAGCTAGTCTCACTCTTCATAAAACTTTTATGATTTTATTTGCCACTTGAACGTACTACTATTACCCCGGGGGCTACTTTTAAAACAAATTACGTTAGTAAAGAATGACCTAGTCCCACCACTGCTGTAACACTGTGCATTGTCCAGTTTTATCTGGCTGCTGACAGTCAAAATAAACTATTATAACCTAAAGTCATGCCAACAGTACTTACTCTTCATTGTGCATCCATTGTCGGACAGATGAACCCGATCAATTCAACTTCCCACACGCAAAATAATTGATATATTGATCATTTCTAATGCATTCGACACATCGCATTTCCTGTAGCAACAAATGTAACTTAAGTCACCGATAAAGAATTGTTTGTTAATGAACAGTGGTTGCCAGGCTGGTCGTACTCTGCAGGAACATAGCGTTACAGCTGAGATATTGAGTTTCCAAACGGGGTTTACCTACGTTGAGTAACTTGAATGTACATCAAAACTATTCAGTTAAAATAATTCATGGTAGTATGTGACTGTTAAGGTTGGAAACGTCAACAAATGTTATTAAAAAGTATTGAAAAATTCTTTCCGAGCAACTGGGTGTCCGATGATGGAAGTATTACATTACGTTAGCTAGGAGATGGATACCCGTCCTGAAATCGCTTGGTGCTAATATTATCTTACCGATATCCACGGTTAGACGCCCGCGGCGGGATCCGGTACACATGAACCTCGGGCTTTACACACAGCATCGACTCATAACTGTTGTCTTCTGCCATTTTGTCAAGTGACACTTGCTGAAAGTCCAACTTCCGACTTTCAATGGACTCCTCGGCTGCCTGAAGCTAATGGATCCCCGTCATGTTCGCCTCATGCACACAGCGCCCCCACCTGGTCAGGATGGTTTCAGCACCTGCGATGTCAAACTACAGGTAGAGGTAATATGTGGGTGAAGGGGTCAAGAGGTCATTTCAGACTATTAAACAATCTAATTTCCGGCAGGGTTGGAGATTAGCTTGGGGGACAAGAGGTTGTTGTTACATGGGCTACTTCAGGGAGTCCTGGGATTCTTGAAATGTGTATTGCCATTGTGTTTTCACTTCAATCCCATTCCATATCGGATGTATGAATTGTTCTTTCAATTGATATTCACATTAGTGGTCACTAACTGGTGCACCATTTTTCCTTTACTGAAATTACTCTTCACCAATATTCAATAAGAGAAGATTTAAAGAAATAATGAGACATTGTGAGTAAGCACTGCAATATTAGATTATACTCTTGTTTTCCTTTGACTTCTTTGTCATTCATTATATTAAATGGCATTTTCAATGGCCAAGTTACAGGCCTATCTTTACTTGTTGAACTTAAAAAGTAGTGTTTCTTTAATAATGACAGGGCTCCACCACTTCTTCATGTAATGCCACTAAGATCTAAAAGAGCACACAAACATGGCCAAAATTAAAAGTCACATTTTGAACAAAGGCATCGGCACCTTATGCTGTCCATGTTTTTACGTCCCAAGTTTCTCATTCTCTAAGCATTTTTTGTCTTGAAATGGGTCACACAGAGCTAAGCATGACATTAATTCAAGCACATAAGCAACCCTGGAATTCCCATTTATTAGTGTAATCTAAAACTCAAGACCTTTGGTTAAAAAAAAACAGGACTTGGTGATCTTTTGGCAGCAAATGGTTCTGTAATGAAATCATGCACGTCTCATACTGTTTTGTAGATGTAGAATAGTGGCCGTCAATCAGATTCGTGAATATCCACGATTACAACTTATTAACTTCATTCTGAACCCACATAAATAAGCATTACTAGATGAACACAGCAATGGGGGAGCGGCACAACTCCCTAAAAGACATACAAAATGAATACATTTGGCAGTGAGTTATTAATATCACTAATTAATTCACTTAAGAAACACAGGACTGTCAGAGTTCCCAAAATACAAAACAAACAAGTTCTCTTCTTTAAGAAGCGTCTTTATTAAAGGGTCTTTACTTGCCATTTGTGTTTTCAAAGTAACAATGACATCGAGTCGGGCTAAAACCAGACAGGCTGACTGGCAGAAACATGGGAAGATTGAATATCTGGTTACTGAATGCAGGTGGTGGTGCTGGCTTCAGTGATGAAAAACACTTTCTTCACCTAAATAACTGAACCTAATCTATGGGAACATGAATCCACAAAGTTGATGGTTCACTACTCATAACAATGACTGTGTTTAAATGCTGACAAATATGCTGTTAAGGTGGAATTCTGGTAATACTTGTATAAATTATCCCTGGATAGGACCTTCTGCCAGTTTTGAGGAATGTGGATATGCTACCCTGACTACTCCGACAGAAACCGAGGCACAGTGGCATGTAAAGCCTGTTCCTGGGTTCCAGAGCTTTCAGTGATGGTACTCAGATGATCAGAAACATGTTAGAAGCATTTTTGAGGGAAGCTTAATAACCAGATTTCATGAAAGTCCAAAAATAACTTTAAAACCTGGATATTTACGTACATGTAGACACAAATGTATATTCTCTTGAAATTTAAATACTGAGATACTGAAACTGCTATAGATCATGTAAGAGAAATAAACAGCTATTGAGATTAGAATTATCAACTGTATAAAAGAAATGGACCGTTGAAGTGAAGTCACTATGGAAGTGTGTTAAACCAGCATTCTTCCTGATATCCAGCAGGGGGCAACCCCACTGGTTGAATAGAACTCTAGACAGTTGACCGTCTTCCTGCTTGATTTATTACATCAGTAAACAATTAATCATGAGTTTATGGTCTCAATCCCTAGTTTCCAGTCTTAACACAGCATGATGTTCATTTTAAAAATTATTGGAATTTCTTTCTGTGGCACTAAAGTGTTTGCGGGGCAATGGCAGAAGTAAATTTCCCCATCAAGGGTGCACACCGAGTCTACAGGGATGGAATTTGTGGTACGATGCATGTGCTGGTAAACCAAAATTGATGTTGAAGTTGATGAGAGGGACTGTGGAGAGGAATGTCACTACCCATATCTTAACAAAGCTGCTCATCTTCCTGCAGGTATGTTGACATTATTAGGTCTGTGTGTACATGCAAGGAATACTTCTTCTTGTAGATGCTAATCTACTTCACATGTATGAAACACATCATCCAAGCAAACTGACCACCCAAATATGATCACATATAGATGCAAACCAATCAACATGGCAGCTGTCAAAAGACCAAACTAGAGGCTTCAATACGGGACTCTACACACCAGATGGTGACATCTTGCAGGCCAGGTCCACTTCATGTATTCAATCTATGGTTCTGTGGTAAAGTGTAGTCATTTTAACCATGTTGGTTGATGAATAATTGACTCAGTACTACTTATTAAATCATTTTACTGACATTGAGAATTACACTTTGTGGTTTGGTGTTTTAGTTAAAGTGGTGCTTGGTGCCGCCACAACCTGTGGCTCAATTATCGTGGGTTCAGTTCACCACAAGTGCACCAGACAGCATTACACAAACCAGCACTTCTCATTGGAAAAGAGACACACCTAACCATCATTTATCATTTAAGGCATACAAGGCTCTATAGTCGAGAAATGCTGCACGTCATTTAACCTTTAGCAACTTGATCTGGTCAGTTATTGATTTCATGGTCTGCAAACTTGTATATTTAATCACTTGCAAACAAGGGTTTAAAATCCTGTTGTCAGGGAAGCGCCACAGGGAAAACGCTCATTAAAACCAGACGGTGGAATCTGACCTCACTCTTAAGGACAACAAACATGACTTTTCCAAAATTTTACACAACACTTAAGAGATTTCTCCATACAGTCTCCTGCCTTTTCCTAAATGAAGCAGTTTTCATGTCACAATGTTATCCTCCACGCTTTGAGACAAAAAGTTACATCTTAATAATTTATCAATCATCGTTTTTATAGCACACTATTCGTAAATATACTGCGACTGATGCAGAAGCAAATAATCCTTGAACAGATGTTATGCAGCTGGCTGAGAGGGGTTTCTTAGCTATGCTAAGCAAGTCAGCACAAACAGGGATGTCAACGCATGTTATGCACTTTAGATTTTTAGCTCGTGAACAGTTCTGACTGCTAAAATTTGATATGACACTACTGATTAAATTTCAACTGCAGGCTACATCATCTAGCGTCTAATAAACTACTGATCTCCCTGACTTCAACGTGTCCCAAAACTAAAAAATGCAAATAACATTAAGTGTTTGAAACAACAACAACAACAAAAATGAAACAGCACAGATTCAGGCGATGTGTAGCTAACAAAAAACAAAAACAAAACAAAAAAAAACAGGGAGGAATTAATTATTGCTTGTTGAAGCTTCGAATTAATGACGCTCTGTCCTTCTGATCTATTATCTTTGGCCACAGGCTGTGTGCCCACCGGGCATTTCATCAACTCCATCACTGCCAAACAGAGGTCTGTGGGTTGGAATTACAGTATTAAAACACACCGCGCACCATTACTCAGAGGGCTCTTATCACCTTACAGGCAAGCCACTAAACTCATAGCAACGCTCAGCCTTGTCAAGCACTTCATTGCCACTGAAGCTGACATCCTGGTAGACACACAGCCATGACTGATTCCACTTTCCACTGATTCCTTCACCCGGAAAGGCCAGCTCATTCGTTCACGTCTCCGGGGAGTTCCCGCAGATCTGCGAGCTCTCATTATTCTCCCTGAAGGGACAGACACCTGATGCCCTGGCACTCAGCTGGCCAATGACAGTAAGAATCATAGGGCACCTCATGGTATATCAAAGTATCACAGTGTGTAGGGGTGTGAGGCCGAAGCCTGTACACAGTGTGGAACAGAAGGGGTTGGGCTGATCTCTTCCAGCCCCTCGCATTGTTTCCATGGAGGGAAATGACAAGGCGAAAGGCAAAGAACACGCCAGTAATGTCGAGAGAGGGTGGGCTAGTTCATATCCCATTGTATATCCTCATATGTCAGTTGTCAGTCATAACGTGTCATCACACCACTCTGCTCTTCATACCACCCACAACCCCTTCAACTGCCACTCTTCATGCCTCCTCAGGGACACAGCGGACCCCCTCCAGTTTATCTGCAGAGTCGAAAGCCTGAGGTGCCGTCTGGCCCGCTGGGCTGACGGATCACATGATTGTTCTGACGACCAGGTTCTGATGGTTGCTGTGCACTCATACGAATTGGCCTAGTGAAATAAGAGGTGAACGCATTATGTATATTTTCACTCAGGATTTTCTTTGGTTGTTTTTGCTAAAATCACGTCATACCTGCTATCGTTGTCCTGAGGCATATCATCTGAAGAAGCACTACCCAGAATCCTTCTTCGGGCTTCTGCATACTCTGCCTCCCGCTGCGCCAAAGACTTCATCTGCTGGGAAGGACGAGATGAGGATGCAGCATTTCCTGCAGTACCGTTATTTGACGGACGCTTTAAAATTCGAATTTGTGGAGGCGGCGCTGCAGGTAGAGAGTCGTCCTGGATTACAATAGCTGTACGCACAGGTGAACCACCCGAACTCAAGCTGGATTTCCTGCACAGGTGAGAAAATGTAAGCGGTATAAAACTATAAATATTTTATCATATATTAATCATATTCAAGTAATTTCCTATTTCTTACTTTGCCTCCTGATTAATTTTCAGCTTCGCCTCAAGTCTTCTCTCTATTTCCTGATGAAAAACACAACACATTTATATTTGTTGACTCACCATGCAAAGTATCAAATGCTAGCTAAGTTGTGGATTTCTTTTTTGTTTGTTTTTTGGTCCTTACAGACACCATAAACATAGCAATAACTCTTTTAAATGAGAATCTTTGCGCATTTTATACAATTTGTGCACTGGCTGCTGATCTCTGATTTTAAACTCTGACTACACTGTCCTTTTAATCCCTGCAGGGCCCCATGTTTGAGAGGCAGAGCCAGGGGCATCTCAAAACCTCGATCATCATAGACCCAAGACTCTCAACTTATGCACTGCAGTTTCTTGGGGCGCCAGCAAACACACCAACCTTAAAATGAAAAGGTTCTTGAGTGTATTGAGTCAAAGACACATGCATACATACATTGGATCAGATATTCCATGCATTTGGCATAAGATGTGTTGTGTTATCAGAGTTATTAGAATGTCTCTGTAATATTTTCCCTTATTTGAATTTGCAGACAACACAGGATGTACGAGCTCAATGCAGTGCCATAATATCTAACTAGCTCAGTCTACTACGACTCACTGACTGAATGTAGATCTGGGTAATTATAGCCCAGCAAGTTAATGGCAGCAACCCTGATCACAATACATTGTTGAAGGTACTATTGCAATGTTTTAAGTCGGGGCAGTCTGTCATTTCCGCAATGGGCGGGTCTCAAATATGTGAATCCTACAGAAAAAAACACTATCAAAAACAATCACTACTTTGATTTACTACATATAAGGCATCTATTAACATTTTAAAAGAATAAGAAATAATGACTTGATGTCAGCCTCTGTCCCACACCGTCATGGGACAGCGGGGCCTACATGGTCGCCCTCTTTGATAAGCAAATTAAGCTGTATTTTAAAAGTTAAAAAAAAATCTACTCGTTCAAGCAAACATGTAGTGGCGCACGGATCTTAGCTGGGTAACAGTAAACATTAGATCAGTTGGGCAACGACCCTCTCCCACCAACAGCGTTTCTCACCCCGCTGTCCGCTGCTTCTTCCCAGCTCTCCGCAACCTCTTCATCCTCCATGTTTAACAGAACTGCTGGCTGGTTCCCTCTTTGGCTCCACCGGCTATCTGTTTCCCATCCGCTCAGAGAGGGCATGGGACGGTTGGCGGCGGTTACTCAAGCCCCGCGGGAACTAGATTTCTTGAGTTTTTTCAGATCATATGTGGGGTGATTGAACAGATTCGCAAAGGTTTCCCCGGCCGCGTGTTAGCCTGCTAGCTTGACGTAACGTCCACTGAAGGCTGGCAACCCTTCCTTGTATTGCCTGTGACTTTAAATTTGGCGTCACGTCCACCTCCTTAAATTAACCGGCCACTAGTGGCGTACACACGTACACACACACACACACCGTCAAGACGGTTAAGAAAACATGGTGCGCAATAAAAAAAAATGCCGTTAGCACCGGTAGCTTGTTAGCTTCCTTCCTCTCACGTTCAATTGATGCAAGAACATGCGAGCTACAATTATTAACAACTGGCAAGAATTCAAAAATATGTCTTTGACTAATTTTATTTAGGAATTGGATGGTCTATAATCCAGAGTAGTGTTGTTAGTCAGATATTGCCGTTGTGTTTTGGTGGACAAATTTGTCGTTTACGATCTTTCTCTTTTCTGCCTAATGGCGGTTGTCAAACAGCTTCTTCTTCGTCTTTTAATTTCCAGCTGTACCAGTACGCTTGCGTTCATGTCGGCCACTGGATACTTTAGAACACTAAAAGACTTAAGTGAGAATTTTGTTGAAAAAAAAACCAGCACGTCAACATCTAAGAATTATAGATTATTTTGAATGTCACCGAGCTGAAGAGATTCATAGACTGGTTCATTTTTGCATGCAACTCAATAAATTAGCATTTGGCTGCAGAGATGAACGATAGTGTTGGAACGTAGCATTAGAGGCGGTTATCTTGGGGATTCTGCCCTTTCTGTTTCTTTTTTACTCAGTTTTCCGTCCGTGTGAATTTTTGGTATCCCAATTTGATTCATGTTAACATTAAGAGATGTCGGTCAGACATCTATAACGTGCTGATGTATCCGGTACAGTTTGTCAACAACAACTACACTGGAGGCTTCTAAGTTACCCCCCCCCCCCCACACACACACACACACACACACACACAGTTGTTTGATTTGCATGAAGAAGAAAATCCTATGAATCAAACAATTCAGCAATGTATCCTATCATATGCATTTGGAATCTCATAATGTTCAGGTGCCCTTTCATATCTGGTTTAGTCCAGTATAGAGCAGATAAAATGGCTTCTGCCTTGCTCAAAACTAATCACTGATGAATTTAACTACTGAGAGCAACACGCCCTCAAGAAAACAACCTTCAAGGTAAACTATTTATCCTTTTATGGGAGTTTAACTGCACCATCTGTAGATGATTTTGCGGAAACAGGTGGTCACATGGTAACTGATGGTCAAAGTTTGACCTAACACATGTCTGTAAAAATATAAGAATACTTCTTTTTTTTCCTGCATGGTATAACTCACTAACTCAGCAATGTAGCCATCCATGTTAAAGTAGTATGCATATGCCAGTCTGGGGCACCAAAAAACAAAATTTTAGAGGTGACAGTTTGGTAACGTATGTTTTTTGACAACATAACAGTTCTTGCATGTTTAGAGACCTTGCACATCCACACAGATGGTCTGAGCTATGTTGACAATTTATGGAAAATCAGGCAAATCTGTGGTGGAACTTGATGATGTCACTGAGAGGTTTCATTTGTCCCGCCCTAACAGATGTAGCAAAACCAAAAAGAAAATGAGGGAGATGTGTCAGGTTGTTTATGCCCACAAAGTTCTGAGAAGAGGCAGACCCAAAGACCTTGCAGTTAAATAGTTATTTCATAGGCTGACAAATTCTTAAAAAGCTTATTGAAAAGAAATAATAGTAATGAGATTAATCCTTTCCGGATTGTTTTTGTTTTGTTTTTTTGTCAGAGAGATGCTCTATTTAAATATACATTTACAGAATGCATGCAATATTTTATATTATAAACAAATTATAACGTAAGGACTACAGATAATTCAATAATTGCCCACAAGAAAACAAATTTCCAACTTTAACAGTCACAATATGACGTAATATTGAATAGGAAAACTTAGTCACTCAAACCGTGTAAATTGGCCCTGCACACGTTTGTGTCATTTTTAAAATATAAGCCTTAGCTCTGATATTCCTCTATTTTAACTCATTTTTATACGGAAGTAATAGTAGTAGTAGTTACAGTAAAGTTCTCTCATACTGATTAAAGAGCTGTTACATCTGCGTGAGAGGCAGCTAGGGGCGCGGTGTCCGTGGCAGAGGGACCCACCCTGGTACCAGAGCTGGCGTGTTCGCGGCTGCTGGAGTGTCGCTGTGCTGCGGAGGAGGCCGTTCACTGAGCGGAAGATGGCGACTCTTTGGAGGCTGCAGAGGAACCTCGGGAGCTGATACCCGGGAAGAAGAGAGGAAAGACCTATACACTCAGGCTACGATAGACCCTGTTTAAAACAACGGTACTATAAACGCTGCCACAGTAAAGGAGTGAAAATGACAACATTGTTCAGGGAAACCTTGACAGAGTATTTGACATAAGAGAAGCTAATTACTGCAATCAGGTTCTACAGAAGCTAACGCTAGCTGAGATTATCAGCAGTAGACAACGAGGAGGACATCAGCTTTCTGGTTTGTAAGTTAGTTACTAGTGTTGTGCAGGATAAACGTCGTGTCACTTATCGGGTTAAAATGCAGAGGTCAACATTAAAGTGTTGGACGTGTGTTTTGAAAGAAAACACGTAATGTGCTGCTATGCACCGTCAGCTAGCTAAAGGCTCACTGGTGTTAGCTTCGATGATCATAAGGTAGCTAATGTTAGCCAAATTAGCACATTCTTTGAGGACCAAGCGCAAAATTCATCAACATGTTAACGTCTGTTCTTACAATATTGAAGTGTGGCAGAAGTGAATTTTTTCAAGGTTGAAGAATTTAATCAGGCTGTTAGCTCTGGGTGCTAATCAGCATTAGCATTTGTACATTTCATTTATCATATGACGGGTAGCTTGTTGGATGTAGCTAACGATCTGAGTGGGGCGTGCTATGTGTAGGGACCAGCTGCTAGACTGGGGAAAGGGCACCACCCGTTTCAGACAATGGATGTAACAATTAAGTGTACTCGGCTTCAAGCCACAAAGGAGGGACATGTCCAGCTGGTTAATGTTACAGCTTTTTATGTCTGGGCTGCATGGGTACCTATTCCTTTATACAACTGAGAGACAGAAATAGACGAGACATGAAATTGGTCACAAGTATAATGACCTATTTAAATCACAGTAATGGTGAAGCACATTTTAGCTCATATGCATAATGATCAGCATATACGCGGTAGAACAACTCCTACATTAGTACACACACCACAAGCTTGTCTCACTATGTTTCACCAGACAACAATGTCGCGATCAGCTGACGGTGAGGATGGATGCTTTGTTGCCATGGATACAGAAGACGATTGTGGGGAACCTACTGGAATAACAGAGGACTTTGAGGCAAAGATGGGTACCTGCCGACAAGAGGGAAACATGGACACTTGTGCCAAAGGAGGAGGGAGAACAATGATGGAGTTGCCAGAGGAGGTTCTAGAATATATTCTGTCATTTCTCTCACCTTACCAGGAACACAAAACTGCTGCGCTTGTATGTAAGCAGTGGTATCGCCTCATTAAAGGTAGGCCTCTCACCTTTCCAAGATCTTGTATGACACTCAATCAGGGTGTGAGCAGAGCAGTGACTCAGTTTGAAATACTTTAATTTACAATTCAGGTGTAAATGTAACCTGTTGCTTCTATATATTGTCTTTGAACCAGGTGTTGCTTATCAGTGCTACCATGGCTTCTTGAGAGCTGTTCAGGAAGGAAATATCCAGTGGGAAAGTCGAACATACCCATATCCCGGAACACCTATCACTCAGCGCTTTTCACACAGTTAGTACTTGCTGTCTTATTAAAAGTTAATGTTAAAATAAAGCAATGGTTAATGAATGAAACCATTTTTTTCCTGCTTTAGCTTATGCCACTCATGTCTCACAATGTTGTAATGTTTTAGTGGCACAGAAATAGAAGGGACACAAAGTCTCATCAGGTTTTATTGGTATGAAATACTAACATCTAAGCTTGGTAGTACTTTGGCAATATTATCCTTTCTTTTATTTTTAATTCCATATTAATCCTCCACATAGGAAATGCATGAAGTTTGTGTTTCAGGACATGACATTCAAGTGAATCCAGTGGCATGCATAGAAGCACCCAAAGGCCTAATTATGGAATTTGGCACCTGCCTGGCCACATATCCATATGAAGCCCAGTGTTTGCATACCTGGCCAAATTAGGGATAAGTAGAGAACAGGAAAATTTATGGATTGATTCTGAGGCTGAACACACAGTAAAATAACAGTACACTTTCATTTGGTCCAGTTCACTTTCACACTACACATTTGAAAGCAGTCCAAACTGCCTGGACAATGTCACACAGTTACAACAGCTGCTCATTTGGGGCTCTGTTGCTTGAAACCAGCACTTAACAGGAAGCAAAACAGACAACAAAAGAGACCTCAGGCTGCTTGGGGGTCTTATGGTGTTTGCACCGTAGGTGAAGAAGCTGAGCAGCTTCTACATGTGTGTAGAAAATTGACTTGTATGACATCTCTCAAACTTGACCCCATTTTGAATACATATAGCAGGGTGCGTTGTCTGTGACCTGTTTCCTTGCACTGTGCCAGTGGAAATAGCCGTCTATCCCATCAGGAGCTCCTTGTGAGTCTGCACCTGCTTGTCCTTAATTTCTAATGTAAAGATTTTTTTTCTCTCAGAGGACCGTTGCACACAGTTGAAGGCCTTGCACGCTCACAGTTCCTTAGCACACCACTACCAACAAAGCTGTAAAGAAAACTTGCTACTGTTTTGATCTAGAATAGAAACTTTTTTTGATGATAGTTGTATGAAAAAGCTAGGCGAGGCTGAGATTGATAGGAAGTTCACTGGCCTATTGTATCATCCAAAGCTGGATGGTCCCCCATCTACCCACCCGCGCGCGCACGCACACACACACACACACACACACACACACACACACACACACACACACACACACACACACACACACACACACTCACTCACTCACTCAAAAGAGAACTGGTGAGAACTGAAATTTACTGTACAGTAGAAAAAAAGAGATCAGAGTTCATCCGTGTATTTATGTGATGAACAACATTTGTAGCATTGCAAAGGCATCACACAGGAATGTTTATTTTCGAGCTGATGCAAACTGCATCACCAGTCTGCAATCATAATAACCGGTTACGTATTCCTTTTTTGTCCTGACTCACTGAGGACTTTGTACACTTATGCAAACGTGCTTGAAAAAAATCAGGTTTAGTGTTTGAAATGGTAATTGTTATTCTTTTTTTTCTGTTTTTTTTTTTTATTGTGTAGTTTTACCTTGTTTTTTTTTTTCTTTTTCAGGTGCATGTTATTACGACTCAAACCAGTCCATGTATGTGTTTGGGGGGTGCACTCAGAGTAGCTGCAATGCTGCCTTCAATGATTTATGGAGACTGGACCTCAACAGCAAGGAGTGGATCCGTCCTTTAGCCTCAGGTAGGAGTACACCTCACATACTTCATTACATGCCACACTTGGGAGTACATTTCTGCTGAAGTCAGTGTAATATTTTCTGAGGAATTGGTGAAAATGTCATTATCTGCAGCCACATTTAAAGGGTTCCTATTTGGCTCCCCTCTCCATTTTTCAAGAAAAACAACCAACAAATGCAGTAGAAATCATAACCTTGTTCATGGAGGAAATATTAGACTGACGCTTCGATGCAGAAAGAAAGTCTGGAGTATTTATAGCAATAAATATCTCGTGAAATGATAGTTCAGAGAAAATATTTTGACTCGTTTGCTATTCTCTTGATCTTTCAAATCTTTGTTCTTCATTTTACAGGGTCTTATCCATCTCCTAAAGCTGGAGCAACGCTAGTAATGCACAAAGATCTGTTAGTGCTGTTTGGAGGATGGACTCGCCCCAGCCCGTATCCACTGCACCAACCCGAACGTTTTTTTGATGAAATCCACACCTACTCTCCTTCAAAGAACTGGTGAGAGAGAGTCACTGATAGGAGTTAAAGTATTTAGTTGTGAAAAGGGATGAACAGTTTGAAACGTTGGCTTCTATGTAACTTATTCCCTCTCTGGTTGTGTCTCAGGTGGAACTGCATAGTAACCACACATGGACCACCACCGATGGCAGGCCACTCTTCCTCTGTAATAGGCAACACTATGGTGGTGTTTGGGGGATCTTTAGGAGCAAGGCAAATGTACGCATGTCTTTTATCACATTATGTAGATACTGTTCAATAAAAATTACAATCTGCAGTGTTCTACATATTGAAACTGCAGCAAAATTAAGTACTGTTTTGTCATTCATTTACAGTAAAACTGGCTGATGTCATGTTGTAGCAAGTATATTGGGTACAAGCAATGCATTCAGGATTTCTTAATGGTACACATTAGAGAGACTTTTGACCCTCGTATAGATGGATTAAAAATGATTGAAGAACACTTGCTCTTCGCACTGCAACTAATAAGCACAATGGTGAGTTTTGCCACTTTCACACATTGTGTTTCTATGCTGTCTGTTGGTTCTGATCAGGAGTAATGAGGTCTGGGTTCTGGATCTGGAGCAATGGTCCTGGTCCAAACCACCCATATCTGGCCAATCCCCACACCCACGAGGAGGCCAGTCACAGGTAAGAACCTGGATCTCAAAACCACTTTTTTTGACCATCTTTACACTTGTAGCTTTAGATTCTTGACTTGTGAAGAAGGCCTGTATTTGTCTTACGAGTTGGTTTAAATGTTCCTGTTAGATTGTGATTGACGATCAGACATTGCTCATCTTGGGAGGCTGTGGAGGTCCTAATGCTGTAAGATTTACCTTGGTATCAAAACATATTTGAGTCCAAGCATTTGTTTCTTGCAGCCTATCTGACTCTAGTTGTGTCCTTGCTGTTATTTAATCAAGCTCCTGAAAGATGCCTGGCTGCTTCACATGGACGCACCACCATGGAGGTGGCAACAGCTGCAGGTGGAGAACGAGGACCATGGAGCCCCAGAGCTTTGGTGCCACCCTGCTTGTAGAGTAGGTTTCTATCTTGGTGCTCTCCTGCATCTGTGTGTAATTCTAAAATCACTCAACAATGTCTCTTTTTAATCTTGTTTTGACATTTGCTTCTCCCTCAAGGTGGGCCAGTGTGTCGTGGTTTTCTCACAGGCTCCTTCTGGTCGCGCTCCGCTCAGCCCAAGTCTGAACTCTCGGCCCTCTCCCATAAGTGCCACACCTGCCCCTCTGGGTCCAGAACCGCCTTCCCTGCGCTCTCAATCTCCTGTTCGGAGTGGGGCCGCCGGTGTTGTCCTGGGAGCTGTTGAGGAGGCTCCCTGTGTTAATGGGCGATGGGGTACATTGAGACCGCGGCCTTCAGCAAGAGGAAATGCCAGAGATGCGAGTCCTTCCTCATCTCAACAACCCTCTCCTTCACAAGGTCCTGATAGCCCTCCTCTTCCTCCTCTCCCCCCCTTATTAAATGGATCCTCCCCCTCACCCCGGACCAGCCCGGCCCAGGCTGCGTCTCCCCCCCTCCGACCTCACCTACCTGCCTCCACAGACTATGGCTGGGAGTCTCCTCCTTCAGGCGCGCATCACCCTGAGCTGCCCAGCACTAACGGCCTGCATACACCTCCTGCAGGGTCCCCACACACTCCACCAGGAGCAGTGTCCCCTGCTGCCTTACGGCGAGGTCTGGAGGCAGTGAAGAACAAATCTTCCGCATCTTTACCATCTTCATCATCGTCGTCTTCCCTTCAGACCCAGGGGGTTTCTCCTGGAGGGGGAAGTGGTGGTGGAGGAGCAGTTCCTCCAGGCACCCCTCCGTCCTCCTCCTCCAGTCCTCCACAGGCTGCTGGAGCTGACGGACACGCTATCCCTCCTATTGCACGGCGTCTGGGCCATCACCCCCCTCAGAGCCTGAACGTAGGGAAACCTCTGTACCAGTCACTCAACTGCAAGCCAATGCAGATGTACGTGTTGGATGTGTCCCGGGCCAAATCTGCCGGCATGGTGTCCTGGAGAGTTTACGGGAACGGAACTCCTGCTGCTGTCACGGGGCCTCCAGAGACCAGCCTTCATACCGTGGTACAGGGCAGGGGAGAGCTTATCATTTTTGGAGGACTCATGGACAAAAAACAGAATGTGAAGTACTACCCTAAAACGAACGCCTTGTACTTTGTCCGTGCGAAAAGGTAATGCAGCTGCAGGCAGGATTGGGAAGACAGACACTCTGTTCTGTAACAAGGGAATTGACACACAAGGCCTTTTTTCTTCTAGGAAGGATTATTGGGAAAGAACATAATCATGGTTAGATGTTCCACTTCAGAACTTAACCTTTCGCCCCTCTGGCTTCTGCAAGCATACAAGTAACACACTTTAACTACACTTTGATAAAAGATATTTGGTTGATTGAGTCTTGACTGTGTGTATGTATGTAGGTATTATTTTTGAGTGCAGTGATTGAGAAAGCAGGACATTGTTCTGTTGTTCCCACTAAGGTGATCAGACAGTAACATTCCTGTTTTTCCGTCATCCTCTCCTGAACTCTTGACAACGGACGCCGGTGAAAGAAATGGCCGAAGACTACCTTGCATTTGGTTTCATTCTATAAGCCTGCGATGTTTACATTGGTGTGTGTGTGTGTGTCTGAGAGAGAGAGAGTGTGTGTGCGTGCGCGCGTGGTAGTGGTTAAAAGTTGTTGACTGGTGGGGACGCTTGATGGATGAGAGACTTGGCACTGTACTATAAACAGTTAAATAATAAAGGCCTCAATGTCTCCTCTGTCACCGTTGTAACATTTCTACTTTTTGGGGGTATTTTGTTGAGTACAAATTACTGCAGTGGAGTGTTTTCACACAGTTACGCCGATACTTCACTCTGTCAGAGCACCGTGAATGCTGATATTAAATGCTGATTAAATGTAATCACCGCTTGAAACTTAATTTTTGTATTTTTATTAATCTGGTTTCATAGCATTCCCGTCTGAACAGGTTGCTGCCAAGCACATCACTCTACCACCATCACCGAAGAACCAGACAAGGGAGTATCTCATTCCTCCCTCCTTGCCGGATGCAGAGAATCAGAAGCTCCTTGTAATTCTTGTCTGATTCTGGTCACCAAACATCTCTTTGGCTTCAGTCATACATCTAAACACGTTCTTGGACCATGTGATTACACATAATCTCGTCAGCACGTTATCTCATGGATCAGAATTGTAATGATTGTCAACTGTAAAGGTTACATTTTTTTTAGTCTGAAAATCCATTTTAAACTAGATTGATTTTCTTTATTTTAATCCAAAAAGGAAACTACAAACTAATTTCATTCCTTTTTTGACAGAATGAATGTGATGAATATCAAAACTTGACATGGAAGTTTCGAAGAGTGGAATTCATATATACATTTCGACAAATGTCAATGGTTTTAGGTGGTGATTACATGTGAAGGTGCAGTTTTCTTTTAAGATTGAAACTTAATTTTTTGAAAGTGCTCACAACGAACAAGCGATAACAACATAATTGATCAAATATATGATCAGAAGCTCCATATTGGCCATTAACTGGCTCTGTGTTGAGACTAATTTGTCAACTCCTGTTTCTAATTCCAGTGATGAACTCTTAATTAATTGGTTCAGTCTGATGCTGTTTGAAGAGTTGAAGAGTGCCCTCTAGTGGCTCCCAGTAATGAGCACATGATAGATGAGTCATCTCAGCTACAAAAGTATAAGTTTAAAGTGAAAGTTCGAATAAGAAAACTCTGGTTACATTTACAGTAACCAATATTTTTTTCACAAAGTTAATGTTTATGCTAAAAAGGAACTACAGTTCCTTTCACAAAACCCAAATAGTGTGATGGGTTAACCCCACATTTTCTGTAGGTCCATTCAATCTTTAGCCTCCCAGTCAGACCCCCCTCCTTTTCAACCAACAATAACCTTTTACCCAGAGAGATCCTGTAGGACAGCAGGGGCAGTTCAGAGCAGAGACGCTTGATTCGTGCAGGACCAGGGACATGGTGAGGTGGCAGACAACACTGGATGGTCATTGGCTCTGGACTGAGGCAGTGGGTGGAGTCTCTCACAATGAATTTGCTCTGGACACATGTTTACAATGAAAGAGGAAGAATGAAGCTGAGCAGGATCACAAAACACTGTGAGTTTCTGAATGAAGTAAATATCAAGGGATGTTTTTGACTGAAACTCAAGACAAGTGTTTTTTTCTATGTCAGGGTGCATTCTGCAGTTGTGATGTATTTGTGTGTTGTTTGTTTTTTGAATGACCAGAGTGGTAAGTGTGTGTCAAAGTATCAGGTGATTTTTGTGAATGAGATATTTTGGCTGGTTGCTGACATGTCTGTTACAAGAGGGAAAATATGAATGTTTTTCTTCAAACAAGACTGCAGCAACAAAAATAACTCAAAATGAACTTGAATTCATTCTCTTGCAGATGATGCCTCCATGTGCTGCTAAAGAAGTTAGTGGAAGTTGAGGGAAACCAGAAATGAGTCATCGCAGAGGGTGACAGTGTTTGTTTGACTTCACTGATTTCCACTCAGTACAAAACACTCACATCAGCCCTTTACAAACTAGTGACAACGTTATCTCAAGGACAAAATGTGAAGATGTCATCTCAGAGATGACCAGTGCACAGCTGCTGACAACTTAACCCAGAGTCTCGGTGTTCGGCAGCCACTCTTCTCACAGGATGGCATCTACGGTGACTGCACCTCGGGTCATCTTCAGCCCCTCGCCGCCGCCTCCAGCTGTCTGGCCTCCGCTGGACTTTGCTTTGGGTGCAATTGCCTGTTGTGCAGCCTGTGTGTTCACCAACCCTTTAGAGGTTGTCAAGACCCGTCTACAACTGCAGGGAGAGCTGCGTGCACGAGGGTCTTACCAGAGACACTACCGTGGAGTCCTTCAGGCACTCTGGGTGGTGGGTCGCACGGATGGGCTCCGGGGCCTTCAGAAGGGGCTCTCAGTTGGGCTGATCTACCAGGGTGTGATGAACGGAGTGAGGCTGGGCTCCTACTCCTACTGCGAAGCTTTGGGTGTCACCTCGTACCACGGAGGAAGCCTTCTGTCTGGGGCTGGAGCTGGGGCACTAGGGGCCTTCATCGCCTCTCCCGCCTACCTGGTAAGTTGCTTATTTCAGAGAGACGTTCTTTATGTTCTTTGTTAAATAAGAATCACATCTTATAATTCTTTGCTCCGTTTATCCCTCAAATTCTGCTCAACATTTTGGTCATTATGTCCATTTTCTAGTGTATATTGTGTGTTTGAGCCCAATAGGTCAACATCTAACCCTAACAGATGATTTAAACCCCACGTACCTCTGAGATTGGATTACCTGATTATGTGACGCATTCAACCTCACACACGTTAAAGAAAACCAAATAAGTTAATTAACAGCCAGCCAACTGACATGAAGTACTTTTGTTGGCATCAAATGGCTGCTGTGAAAGATGATATGGACAAGCGTCTTTTGTGGTGAGTGATGGATATTCATTATGCAAGAGGTGTCGTTTCATTCTTCTGTGTGAATGGCTAATGTCAACTCACATGCATTTATGAGCAGGAACCGTTCATGTTCACTCCTCGTTCTTCTGCATCCTGCACCATTACGGATGTTCAGAACCAAACGAGTGACAAGCAGTCCAGTCGTGGTACATGGCTTTGTTATTTTACACACCAGATAGTTAAAGCAAGACAAGAGGAGGTAATTCATATTAGTCACCATCAGATGAACAGACAAATGGTACAGTAAGAGATGTCTACATGAACAATTATGTTGGAAGGCCGTGCAACAAAAAAAAATGTCAACAAAGGGTGCCAAACTGTGTCAAATCAACAAATTATCAAATGAGTGCCGTCATATTTTTGCCCGACCAGGTGCTGGAGTTTAAGTCGACACAATCATGGAAAATAAAGCACACAGGCTCAGTTTCAAGCACGTCTCCAATGTCCCAAATCTATTTTTATCCAGTGCAGGGGCTTGCAAGGCAATGTGACATCATGTGGGACTGTGAGGAAAATGTTTCTCTTACCACAGGAAGAATTTTTAAGTTATTTTTAAATGAACGCAGGAAAATCATCAATCCATGTCCATGCGGACCTCATGTTACGCACCTCAGGTCTGACTCAGCTCTGTTGCTCAAAATAGACTCAGATCATGTGCATCTATAAAACCACACCAGAATGTTTTACTGCACATCCCCGTGATCGCCCTCTGCACGTCCCCTCGTACACAACTGGAGCTGCGTTGTTAATCCTTCTCAAATGTAAGGCAATACATGCAGGTCATGACCTTTGGTAATGACACGGGGAGACAATATTCTGTGATGCCATGTTTGTTCATACACTTTGCATGTTGACTCTACCTGTTCACAGGAAAGCAAAAATATAGTGCCCGCGGGATGTTTGGTGTGTATTCTTGGCAGTCAGTGAAGGAACCAGCAGTCAAGGTTATTTTATTGACACTGCGGGAGATCTAGAAGAGCGCAGACTTGATTTTGGGGGCAGGTGATAATGCTGTCTGGGGGTAAAGGTTCAGTCCAGATTTATCAAGAGTATTTCCTGCCAAAGTTCCTTGCAAACCTTGGCAGTAGTTTACTGTAATAGTCATATAACTCAGCCTGGCAAACATGATGTGACAAGTCTGTGTAATCTGTGTCTTTTCCTCGATTATCTCAACAACCGTTCACCCGATTTATGTCCAACTTGCCATGCACATTGCTGGTAACTTAGGTAAGGGCTGGGAGAATGTAACTGGATCAGCAGTTCTCATTTTTTGGCACACAATTTTTTATTTTTTTTCCGTTAGATCATATTTTAATTGGATAGTTTTGTGATGGGGTCCAAATTCTTAGATTTTTTTCTCGTCCTCGAACATGTATGATGTCATCATGACAAGAATGAGGACCCCCAGTGTACATTGCTCTCGTTAAATTCATTTCAAGATAAGATAAAACTTTATGAATCCCATACGGGAAAAATTGGTGTCACACCAGCGCCATTGAACAGTGAACGGGAAGATTGATTGCTTGTAAAATCATGTAAAATACAAATATGACAAGCCAGGTCCACTTAAAAGTACATGTATACAATAAGGACATCTGTGTGTGGTCTAAAAACAATTGTACTTTGGATATGTAAAATAAGTGAATTTTATAAGTATGTGGTTATATTCTGAGATACAAAACTAAATGCAAAGTAAATATAATGTGCTGGATTTCATTCATAGGTGAAGACTCATCTGCAGGCCCAGAGCGTGAAGGCCATAGCAGTGGGCCATCAGCATAACCACCTGGTAAGAGGAACAGAGCCGGGCCTAGTAGCTCACAGAACTCTCACACAGGAATAACCACACAGATTGCTCCAGGTGAAAACAGTCCTCCATTATTCTGATACACTCAGTACGACATCGCCTGTGTTCCATGTGCGCTCTCAGACTCTTGTGATGAATCTTTACAATGCATGTAAGAATTGAAAATGTTATTTCACAGTCTGGCTTAGCAGCATCCGACCCAGATCAGTCCCGCCATCACGCCTATCTCCGTTTTTGTTGAATTACTGCAGTTAACTGTCAGTGATATTAAGATTATTTATTCTAAATTTTAGGGGATGTCATCTTAATGGTCAGGGATGTCAAATATCACATAAACCATGCCACTAGAGCAATTCATCTTGGTACTGTGTAGAGGTGTTTTTAGAGCTTGGCAGAGCTTTGCAGACTGTTCCTGTTATGAAATTTAGTAGAGAACGTCTGGACAGCTTCCACAGGATGAATTCTAATGACTTTGATGGATTCCATTTTTAAAACCTCTCATCAGTCACCCTTGAAGCCTGTAACATTTAATCTACTAGAAAGCACATCACGTCATTCAGCCCCAAAAATGAATCACTTGTAATATCACCTATCTATCAACCAGATGTCATCAAAGTCTGCAGAAGTCAACAGACGTGTTCAAATAATCAAAACACATTGATGTTGTTATTTTTAAGGCCTGCTGTAATTAGACTGCTTTGACTAACCAGAAAGGGGGGAGAAAAAAAAGGTACTGGTGACTGATACTGGTAAGATTTGCCACTGCTTCTAATACTTTTGCTTTCTTCCATGTCAGGGAGTGTCTGATGCCTTTGTTACCATCTATAGACGGGAGGGTTTAATTGGTCTGTGGAGGGGTGTGAACGGGGCTGTGCCTCGCGTCATGGTGGGCTCAGCTGCTCAACTGGCAACCTTCACCTCAGCCAAGGACTGGGTGTCACATTCCCAGGTAGATGTGATAAATAGTTGGCATTTTGTGTGTGTGTGTGTTTGGAGGCTGAACAGCTGCTGTCACTCCAGCAGTCAACTTCAGTGAATAATCAGTTTTCTTTCACTCTTGCAGTGGTTCAGTCCAAACAGCTGGCTCACTGCTTTGCTTGCTGCCATGATCAGTGGAGTTGCCGTAGCCATCACCATGACGCCGTTTGATGTCATTAGCACAAGGCTCTACAACCAGCCGGTGGATGAGTTTCGGAGGGTTAGTTAAAGGGATTGAACTGGCAAACCCAGTAATATCATTAAAGTTGTGAAATCTCTACTTAATAGTAAGTCTCTAAACCGCTTCTCCATCTTTTGTCTGTCTTTCAGGGACGCCTGTATCATGGATTTTCAGATTGCATGTTGAAGGTGTGCCAAGCTGAGGGCCTGCTGGGATTGTATAAAGGCATGGGCCCCGTGTTCCTGCGCTTGGCTCCACACACAGTACTCAGCATGCTGTTCTGGGATCTGATGAGGCAACAGGCTGTTAAGGACAAGTAGGAAAATACCTGCATCCTACTGACTGTCTGAGTGGAGCAGTCCATCAGTGATCATGCCCCTCAACCATTTGGAGACTGTTTATTTACTTCCTTGCAGAAAGTTGGATCCGAGTGTGAAAGCATATAAACATATGTTCTATAAATGTTCAATTTTCCTTTGATTGAGATTTTCTTGGTCCCAGGAAGAAGGGAGGATCGATCAAATACTTGGCAAAGATGAATACGTGTTGCACAGGTTCTAACAAACAACTGAGGAGTTCCTAACAAATATCTCAAATGTATTCGGTTGATAATGAAGTCTCGGGTTTTATCTTTAATACCTCAAATGATGATTTTACAAGCAATCTTTCACTCAACCTGGGCAAGATGCCTGGATGATGTTTGCATTCTTGTTGCCTTGTCTGTTTATAAAAAGATGTTTTTATTTACTGACGTTTGTACTACCTTTACCTCATGCTGACAACCCCCATACAATTAGAGTGTATTATTATTATTATTATTATTAATAATATGAATCCTGTGGGTGTCTAATGCTTGTGTAAAGCAGTAAATAATAACATTTTATATGAAATGTATTAAATAAATTTTTTGTTGTAACCTAAGCGCTTCCTTTGCTATTTTTTAAATCTGGGTTTGATTGTAAGCTAAACATGCTTTCGTTTGACCTTGTTAAAAGGCGTCTGATTGCTCTGAGAGGATAATCGACTGTTTTGAAGGACTTTCAGCCTCTTTCATCAGGAGGTGATTAGACTGACAATGACATCACATTTGACCTTTGGAACCTGAGTGTGGTCAGTAAGTAGAAATAAAGGGCAGCTTAAAATCTTCAGCAAATCTTGTCTCGCAGGGATGTTATGAGCGTGGTCATAGCTCTTCTTTTGTGAGCTTCCTTGCTGAGCCATTCCAAAGGTAACAGACATGTTTTTCCCTTTCTCCTGGATCCTAGGAGATTTTGAATGGATGCTCTTTGACTCAAATCCAGTTGATTGCTTTTTTCAAGGTGAGTTTGAACATGTTTCAAATGGTTAAAAACTGAATTTGCAGTGCACTGGCGTTGTTTGGTGTGTTTTAAAGGTGTTATAGCTGCATGTGGAATATCAGTGCTGTGCAATCTCCTGAGAGTTTACCACTTCCTTCAAGCATGCAGGTGAGTTACAGCAAAATGAAGATACTGTGGTATGTAACGAGCAGAAAGGTGATTCTCCTCTCTGCAATTAGTGACTCTGAAACTGAAGGCAAGCTGGCATCACCATCAAGCCTCTTGCTAAGAGGGAACTGGAGAACAGCAGTCCAGTTCTGGCTCTTGACCTCCTTCCTGTCAATGGTGGGCTCCCGGGTTTCCTCTCTGATAGTGCTGGAGTTTTCCCTCCGAGCTGTCTCTGCCTGGGCGTCAGCAGGACTGGTGAGTATCTGTAAGACAAGAAGCTCTGTCTGGTTTTACATCTTTAACAGTGTTGTCCTTTAGTTCCATTGACATTTCTCGATCTGTCTTCTCCCAGGATGATAATGGCAGAGGCCTTGCTCTGCTCCTGATCCAGTGCCAGTTCTCTCTGGGCTGTGGCCTCACTAGCAGTCTGTTCTTCCTCCATCAGGGGGCTCCACACAGCTCTCTCTGCTTGTTTCTGGCTGCTGCACTCAGCTGGTTAGTGGCAGGCTTCTGTCAAAGTCTGTGGAACCATGTGGCCAGACTCTACCAGCTGCATAGCACCAAGTCTTACTGTGGGAAGTGTGTTACCCTCCTGAGCTGCGGACACACCATACTGGCTTCACTGCAAAGAGCGGTTGTCTTGGCTTTTGCTCTTGCAGCTGTGGCCTCCATCACTATGATATATGACCACTTCCTGTCCCAGAAGGATGCACTTAAGTTCTGGATTCCACTCACACTCTGTTACACAATGCTGGTGGTCTATATTCAAGGTAATAATCAGGGAGAATGAAAAGGCTCCGAGAGGAACACTTGTTGGTCACAGTGGTGTGACCTGTTTTTGTTTTTTTTTGTTTTTTTATTTCACTCAGAGGATCAGCAGCGACAGACTGCTGCAGAAGCTCTTTTTCACTCCGTAGTGCTGCGACTGGGAGCCCTACTGGTGCTGATGCTGACGGTGGGTAACTGGTGTGATGTCCTCCACGTCCTCATCACTTTCCTGGGAGAAGCTGTGTGTCTACTGCCCTCTCAGGATCTGCTGCAGGCCACGTTGAAGGTCTGTTTGAATCATTTCTTTCTCTAAACCTAAGCTGCTTTGGGATAAAATAATTATGATACCAGCACATCTACATTTACATTTATCATCTAAACTTTTTAACGGTCTTGAGAGATGTAAAAGTTTGATTGAGTTGGCCTTTTTTGTTTTTTAGGAAGAAGAAGACACCCATTTGAAAGAACATGATCAAAGCTCCAGTCACAGAAAAGGGCAACATAAAAACAAATCATCTAAGACCAGTTGATGGTGAACAAGACGTCTACCTCTATTATATCTACCTCTAATGTCAAGATAAACTCATATTCAGTTCTATGAAAAGGACTTTTGTGACCATGCTCATTTTGTTTTGACACTTACAGATTTCTTACAGCTTTTTTTGAACCAAATGAGGAATAGATTTTTTTTATCATGTTCAGGGATTTACCTGTTTTCTCTTGACACAAAGGTATTAAAGGCTGGAGTTATGTGCAGTTCGTGTGCACGCCTCTGGAGCGTCATATCACTTTGAAGCCTGTCCAGAAACAGGAGGTCCGGGGTTTTAAAGAGGTTGTAGGGATCAAACGCTTGAATCTGTCTCTAATTTTCTTTATCTACTAATATAATTTTGTTAGCAAAAATGATTGCTCCCCCAGTTGTTTTAGCAGACCGTTCACAGTGGTTAACCACCTCTGTCTGTGAGCTCTTAATTGCCGTATTTTTTTTCCATTTATTGTGTTACTTCCATTTCCTTTCCTCTTTATTTGATTTCTTTACACTGAAGTTTGTTACAAATAGATGTTTATTTTACCACGTTGCATTCACTGATGACATTTCATACGCCTATGTTGCCATTGCTCTGCCCTCTCTGATTTCACACAGCTGCCCAGGACCCTTGGATGGCCATGAACTCAGCACACACCTATGAGTGGACGATTCAACCATAAACATTAGCTTCCCACCTTATTGTCTGACAGCAAAGGAGGAGCCATCTTTGTTTACTTTGTGTTGGAACTTTGAGTTAAACAGTGTAGCCACTTAAACCGATCAAGACCCTAATGCCCATATAAATATGATTTAAGTAGTAAAATATGCTCAGTTGGCTGGTGTCACAATACTTCTGTTAATGCAAGTTTATGTTATATGCAGTTGCCAAGGTCAGAGCAGGACTAACTGCCTGCTGATACAAACAGTAGCCTTGCTGTTAAATAATCAATGTCTTTATTGTCAAATCAGTGTTACTGGAGAAAGTTAGAGCTTCCAGAGAGGCGTCGTCTTTGCTGCTACACAGCCCCGGTCCGTGGGAATGGTCTCTCAATCACTTTCAAACCTTCACATGCGCACTATCAGTGTCTCTCTCACACACAGTCACTGTAATAGTGTCTCTGATAGTGTGTGAGAGGGATGTTGATAGTGGGGGGGTGGGGGTTGGCAGCAAATGAGAGTTGGATAGTCTGTGAAACAGTTGGATAATGACTAACGGTTTGATAACGAGAGAGAGAGCGGGTTGATTTGTGTATATATAGAGAGAGGGTTTGATAGTGAGTATTTGATCGTGAGTATGAGAGGGTTTGATCGTGAGTATTTGATCGTGAGTATGAGAGGGTTTGATCGTGAGTATTTGATCGTGAGGATGAGAGGGTTTGATCGTGAGTATTTGATCGTGAGTATGAGAGGGTTTGAAAGTGTGAGAGGGTTTGATTTAAGTTCATGAAAACCTTTCATTGTATTTGATAATGGGAGTGAGAGGATTTAATCGTGAGTATTTGATAGTGAGGATGAGGGGGTTGGATAGTGAATATTTGATAGTGTGTGTGAGAGGGTTTGATTAGGTCTGGACAGCCTTACACATGTTCCACTCTATTAAACAACTGAAGTTTGCACCACTGTTTCTAGTTGTAGTAGAGATCATAGATGTCGCCCCCACTCAGAAGTTCATTCCATCATGTGAAAAGCACAAGCATGCACGAAAAAGTGCAATGTTGAGCGTTTAATGAGGATTTTGGCTGTTGCGGGAGGTGGAGCATGAAGATCTGAGGATTGTGTCATCACTAGGCATGCTCCCTCCTGCAGCTGTGACATCACTGCAGCATTCCTTTCCTCAGAGCTGGAACAACAGAGACCCCCATCACTCTCCTCATCTCCGTCTCCTGTTAACCCTCTCTCACACATTCCTCAGTCTCCTCTCACTATAACCCACATTCATTTCCCACAAGAATGTTTTATTAAACATTTGTTTTCTCAACTCCTCCATCCTTCTCTTTGACTATTTGTGCGGGACTTGTTCTCTTTGGCTCTAGAAACTAACCACAATATTAGCTGATCAGCAGACCTGATATCACTCTGGTGGAGAGCAGGAAACACAACAAAGCAGCTTTTTCATGGCTCTCACACACAGACACCACACACTGTTCTCACTCTTCTAATATACCAACATCTCCTCCTGCACAAAGACCTGATTCACTCCACTGTAATACTACTTTATAGTTGCTTCCAACACATAAGGTTCATCAAGAGAGTCTGGGGAAGTCCACCACAAATGGCCGATGAGGCAAAAACTGAGGCTATACCATGTGACACTGATAGCGAGTCAAGGCTAAAGTGATATAATGTTGTGGGGGAAGGGAAGAAGGAAAGACGGAGAAGAAAAAAGGAGGCAGACTCCATGAGGGAGGTAGGGAAAATAAAGCTTACAAGAACAATAAGGCAGAGCAGCACAGGACAGAGAAAGAGAGATTCCTGGAAAAGGCAGGTATAGTCACATCCTATCGGTATTCAAAGAGATAACAAGGTAGGGGGTGACTGTGTCGTATCTGTTTGAGGGCAAAATTCTTATCAGATATTCAGTGATAATGTATTTTGCACTCGTAAAAAGTCATAAAAAGTCTCAGTGCTTTTGGATTGCACAACTGTTGCATAACATGCATGGTGAATGTGTGTGTCTATGCCCACGCATGCAATGTGTGTGTGCTTGCCAAGTTTTCATAGTGGATGACTGTGTCATGCTTTTACTGGACTTGCCAAAAATTAGCTGTTCACCTTTTACGGTTGGGAGGGAGGTGGTATTGTCATTCAGCCAGAGAAGGAGGAGGGGTCGATGGACGGGATTTGGGAAGGGAGGGAGGTACAGAAGGAAAAGGAGTGGCCTTCTGTAGATAGTCACCCTCTCTACTGGAGTGAAGTCCTCTCTCAGTGGCAGAAGGAAAACAGAGAAACAAACCAGAAGTGTTGAGATACAGAGCAGAGAAGAAGAAAGGAGAGAAGCTGACTTCAAACCACATTTTTTCCTCAGGTACGTAATAGCTTCACAGTCTAAACTCTGTTTCATGAGCAAAGGGAGCCGTCAGTGTGTGAATGTTCTCAGCAGAAGTCAGAATGAGTGCTCCCCAAAATGTTATCTGAGAGGGTGTGTGAACTTAAATCAGAGACTTCACTGTGTTTTAGTCTTAAAGTTCATCGTTGCTTAAAAAGACAAAGTAAGGACAGAAAGCGATCTTATCTAAAGAGAAAGTGCTCTGTTCTTTGTGTTCTCCCCAGTCATGGCATCTGCAGCTTCATCAAAAAGGATGGTGTCCTCAGTCTTCATCACTCTGTCATCTCCCCACCAAGCCACCATGACACAGACAAATCCCCCTCTCCAATCCAACAGTAGCCCAGCTAGAGACAAGCAGCAGGTACGAGTCAACGCAAGCGACAGCATCCCCTCCCTCAGGCAAAAGAAAGCGGACCACTCACTGACTAAGTCACAGAGCAGTGCAGAGAGCAAAGGTCATGTAGGGGCCTCCCCTCTGGCCTCAAGTGCTCTGAGCCCACCGCCTGTCCAGCCTGGACCTGGAAGAGGGAAGCTACAGGAAGACAAGGGGGATGCTGCAGGTATTCAAGTACTCTTTTCCTGGATTGATGCAAAACTGTTTGTTGATTTACATAAAATTATATTGAGACATTTACCTGAGATGTATCTGCTGCTTTAATCACTTAATTCTCAGTTCACATGTCCTTCTCTCCTGAGGAGCCTTCCTGCCGGGCTGCAAAAGGATATTTTAACAATTTCCTGACATTTTCCTTTAAATGTTTTTGTTAAATAATTTGTTAAATAAAGGGAGGATGTTCTCCTCCTTCTCACTGAATTCAGGAACCACGTATCTGTGATGAGGTTGGAAAGGATAGTGTGCCCTTTTTGAAACAGAGATTAATTTCATTGCTTTAAATTGAAGCTTTTTGTTACATCTTTAGGGAGTTCTTTGTTTCTTTAGTTTTTAAAACAGACTTATAATCCCTCCTAAAGATTATCTGATGAATTCTGTCTTTTTCTATCACACAGAAGTCTTCCCTCCTTCTCCTCCTCCTGCTGTTCTGCCTCCATCTCCAGGAGCATCTCTCGCCAAAGATCCAGCACCTCCACGACCTGCCCCGAAGCCCCTCTCCCACTCTCTGACCTCAGGCTGGAAGCCAGTTAACAACAGAGAAGTATGCAAAGATTTCCTGCAATGTAACTCTGAACACATTTGCATCATATTAAGTCTTCCAGAAGCACATCTTGGGGTTTTTCTCATCTACAAAGTCTATTGGAGGCTCAACATAGTTTTTCATCTCTTGGAAAAGTTAGATGATCTTAATTAACCTTGATTCCAATATGACTAGTGTTTTAGAACAAACGATAGCTGTTATTTTTCTAACTGGAGAGAAGAAAAAGAAAAGGATAATTAGTACGTTTGAAAAGGCTTCTCCTAACTTAAGGGATACTGGTGCGCATAATGAAGTCTGACAAGAGACAATAGCAGCAACATTTTTGAAATAAAACTGAAAAGTCAACCCACAAGATCCTGCAATGAGGAACCTTAGTTCCGTTCTTTTGGAATTCCAGCCACTCATCATCCGTATGTATTCATGTCTCATAAATATCCATTGTATGTTCAGATCAAGCACAGCTGAACCTCAGTGCAAACACAGTTCCAGCATCAACAATGTTCTTTACATTGAAGGTGGAAGCAAGAACACCATCTAGTGGGTTTCAACAAAATCAAAAATCTGGTGGGATCCACAAAAATGGCAAGAGTCAGAACGATAAAGGTAATATGACCTCCTTATTTACTTCTCAGGCTTTACACTGCTGGGTTATTCTGATCTGTTGTGATTTTTGTGTACGTAGGTATGTGCGGCTTCTGTCGGAAGCCCATAACTGGATCTGAGCGAGCGGTAGAGGCCTTAAACAGGACCTACCATGGTGAATGCTTCCAGTGCAGATCCTGCAGCGCTCCCCTGGCTGGTAAAGAGTTCTACAACAAGGCAGGAATCCCTCTGTGCGAGGACTGCCATCAGGTACATCAACACAGCCTCCAATATATCAGAGCAGGGCGGGGCAATATCATCACAATCAAATACCGCAATATTTTGAGCAAACACCTCAATATATTGTGACAGTTTTATCTAGATGATATAGCTATTGGTGCTTTCACAACATATGAACACAATGAGATATTTAATAAATAATATTCAAGAATGTGGCTATAAGTGATAAGTGGGTAATGGCATTAGTAGAACAGTGAAAACAGTCAGGCAAATATATCACTTTTACTGTAATGGAGCCTTAAAATCCTTGAAAGCATAAACTATGCTAAACCATGATATAACAATACCCCAAATCTTTAACCCTTTCTTGTAATGTATCACGATACGGATATAATATTGATACCTGTATATTGCTCAGCTCTATATCAGAGCAACTTGTTTTTAACATGTCGTCGCCTTCTTAAAATAATCGCCTAAGTCTTTTTTTCAAGTTTTTCAGTAGACACAAAACGCAATGAAGACAAAACATAAAAAGGAGTTGATTTAGGCAAAAAAACAAAATCATTTTTGTCAAAAAAAAAAAAAAGACTTGGGCAATAATTTTAAGAAGGTGACGATATGTGAAATGTGATTTTATTCTCCGAAGAAATCAACTTGCGCTCTCAAAAAAGTTGCTGGAGATCGTCAGGTTTAAGAACTTTAAAACGGAAACCCTCTGTATTTATTGTTTTCGCCTGAAGTTGATGAAAAACAACTTGTAACCTGACTATCGTCACAGTTTCACTCGTGTCAGCCACTGGAGTGATGGAAACTCAATAATCACCCGCTTATCAGACATTTTATTATGTTATACAATATATTCCCATCATAAAAACCTTGCTTTTAGTTAGTTGCAACAGTTATGGGAAATTCTTTGTGAGTGTATAGGTCAGTGTGTGCTTGCCATATTCTCATTGTGACATACTTGTACAGCATATTACCGTTTTGGAAAATGTTAAGTGACTGTATAAGGTATATTTGATTTGTATGAAGTGAGAGAGTGGTGAAAAGTCAAAAATATTTTAACACATAAATGAATTATATTGAGAGTGTGTTTCTCCTTCCCTCAGGCCAGTCTTGAACTTTGCTGGGCATGTGGTGAGGTCATCAAAAATGTTGTGATCCGAGCGCTGGAGCGGCCGTACCATCTTAATTGTTTCACTTGTACTACGTGTAAGCAGCAAATTGGAGAGCAACGCTTTGCGCAGGGGGAAGTCGGAGAAGTGTATTGTCTCCCTGACTACTACAGGTATGTTAGCTTTTGTAACGATAATCAATAATCTGTGATTGTTTAAAGTACTTTTGACCTGATAAAACACCAACAACTCAACAACACATCAATAAATTAAATGATAAGATAAAAGCTGGAGAATGGATGTGTAAGAAGAATTCATCTAGCTTATAATGATTTGCCCTTCTGAGGGGCTGCATCTGATCTGTTCCTCCCAGAAAAGATGATGCGTTTCAGCGGTCACCAGAACAGTTCCACTGCATCTTCAGACTGGCCTTGACTGATTTCTAATTCATCAAAGTTGGAGCCCATCATTTTACTTTAACGACAACTGCAAAATCTTACATAAAAATTCTCAAATGTACATTAAAAATTATAATATTCTTATGTTACAGAAGTTGTGGACATTTTTTTCAAACTGGTCAAAAAACACAATTTTTGATAAAAAAATTTGAATTCTAGCATTATCAGAATGACTGAACTCAGCGGAAATTGAACATCTTTAAACATCCTTTTGCCTGTCAGAACTAACTTTAGGTATCTGTGGGTTCAGGACCCTGCTGATACAAATACCTTGTCTGGCATTTGATGCGTGATTTTAAAATACAAGATTTCTAAGATATTTTAAATTCTCACGTCTTCCTATTTTACATCTTTCTCCTCGAATGTAGTTCAATACTGATGCATTTTGTAACTCTGTATCTGGGCTGCAGGCCATAATTGTATTTCTGGTCTATTTTAATTCATGTATTTATTAAATCTAATTTGACCCTGTAAGTTGTTTTGTGCAAATGTTTTTGCCTCATGCAAAGCACTTTAACTACCCTCAGTTTATGAAAGGAGTAATAGTTTTGTTTTTGTTTTTTTGAAATATTTCCTCTAAAATTGTGTTCTTGAAGGAAATACGCTCCAAAGTGTGGTGCCTGCAACCAGCTCATCATTCCAAAAGAAGACGGTACCGACAGCTATCATGTTCAATGCCTGGGACACTCCTACCACGAGAACTGCTACAGATGTGAGGTAATAGCCGCCATAGAAACACGGACCTATTTGGACACACACGCACGCGCGCGCGCACACACACGCGCACACACACACACACGTGAAAGTGCTTTTTTATCATCATGAGTCATCTTTCATATCGTCTCCAGGTGTGTGCGATCCGGTTCTCACCTGAACCGAATGAGTACGGCTGCTATCCTTTAGAGGGGAAGATGCTTTGCAAGTCCTGCCACATGACGCTGGTGTCTAGTCAACACTAACTTTGCCTCGCAGCCGGGAACCAAAATGAAAGACATCAGATTCTCTCTGGGATACGAATGACTTTTCCAACTGGACCAATAACACAATGCAGTCAAATTCTTCTACAGTATATTGGACATTCCGAGGATCCTCCTTCTTGTTTTTTTACTTGATATCTTTGCACACAATAAACACAATAATGCACCACATATATTTATGCGACAATATTTGGCAAGGGTTATTTTATCTCGATCAGTCTGTTGTCTCTCAATCACGTAAACCATTACCATAAAATTGTATATGAAAAAACGTTTTTTTAATAGAAAATAATATATGTTTTATCACCACGAATCACTCAATGGAAATTCATGGTATCGGCCAGAGCAGTTCAGCAACCTTTCCAAACAGATTAAATCAGAATTTAAAATTAAATTCCTCATGAGGTGCTGTTGAAATTTGTTGCGTTTGTTTTATTTAGATGTACTGAAGTAACCTGAAATTGAGAGTATATAGAATTTGTTGAATTAAATTACCACTATCAATAATGAATTAGATATGGAAAATGGTTTTCTATTGAATTCATATTTTGTCATTTCTAAGCGGGAAACAAGCTCATTAAAACAAAAAAGTATTGCAGATCATTCAAATACAAATAAAGTGCACTTTGAAGTACATCAAAGTCCAAGAGTAGTTCAGCATATGTAAAACTAAAGCTTGAGAGTGCTTCTACGATGAATATGAAAACGTATGAATGTATATTGCATAGAGATGTTCATTTGACTAGTGAGCCAACATTCTATTTTTCCTTACAGAAATACTGACGCTGATGAGAAAGTATCGTTGCTGAATTGTGTCAATATGTTGTCCCTTATTTGTAGAATCTGCTTCGAAGAAACATGTATTAAAACATTTGTGTGGGCAGATCATTTTTGTCACAGCTCCTCGTGCTTGAACAAAACATGACGTAGCTGTGGAAATGTGTCGATTTTTATGACTCCATTTACCAGAAGTAAAGTCAAAAGGTACAGTACTTTGAGCAGTTCTGGAAACTGCATGGGTGGTACCTCTGATTTATCTCTCTCACTACCTCCTCTTTCCCCCCCTCAGACTCTCATGCAGATGAGTACTCGTTTGGTACTTTGATGTCTTATTTGGTCTTTATGTGGTCCAAGAAGTACTGTTTAAAAAAAAAACCCAAACAAAAACAACTTTAATTCATGCAATTCAAAAGTGTTCAATGCATTAAAAATACAATATCGCCAATAATGTGAGCAACAAAACTACAGCAAGATGAGTATCTCATCCAGCACAGCGAGCGCGTCTGCTGAGTTCACATTTCCTGCTGATCTACACAAACACTGCAGCTGTTCTGGACATAAATCTGACACACACTCATGGAGCAAGACACACTTTCATGAGACCCAGAGGCAGCGTGTGGGTTTCTGTCATGGCCAACAGGGGGCTTCATGTCTTCTTGTCAGAAAGTGGTAATCTATGGTGGTAATATATGTGAGATACATAGGATAAACTAAATAAATAGTTTTAAGGTTTCCTTGCGCCTTCAAATTCCAGGTGTGTTGCAGTGGCCCGGTGTTGCACTCGTCAGCTCCAAAGTTCATGCCCTGCCACCTGACATTTTTTTTCAGTCTTTGCTTATGCTCAAATTATTTGCTTTTAATTAATTAATATTGCAAATAATTTACCAAGCAAAAAATAACAGGGAATTTGCTGACTCTTTGTCATTATAAATCCGCCCAGTTAGACAAAACCAGTCTTTTAGACTTTGTGCATATACAGATAAATGGGCAACTTGGAAAACAATATTTACAATCGAACTTCTTTCCATCATAAAAAAATAATGTTTATTTCAGCCCTGATTCTTTTTTTTTAATTTCTATATGAATTTTTCAAGAAAAGCTCGAACTTCTTTAAATACTTGTGCCGTGAGAGCTGACGGGATCTTCCTGTATGCTGGAAGTGAGTCAGATCGATAATCTTAGTTGATCAGCTTGCAGACAACAGTTTCATCCTCTTTGACAAATCGCCTCCTGACACTATCAAGAACGCGCGGCACGCCGATCCCAGGGCCGCGCAGCGCGTTCACGTGCCTGGCTCGGCGAGGACGCAGCAGCTAAAGCTAAACGGCCAGCAGGCAACCAGGCCCAGGTCTACGCGGAATACATCGTCGTTCATTTTGTTCAGACGGACCTCCGGCTGGCAGTGATTACAAACGTGCGAGATCATATGTGTGTGAAGGGGGAAAGGATAGCGCAAGATGGTTCGGGAAACCAGACACCTTTGGGTGGGAAATTTACCCGAACATGTTCGAGAGGAGAAAATCGTGGAGCATTTTAAACGGTAGGTTACGCAAGAGGGATCCCATGTTGGCGGAACAGCGCGCCAGATGCAGTACTAACGTTATAAGCCGACGGTGGGAAGCCTCCGACCGAGGCTAATATGGCTAGCTAACCTTAGCGTTAGCATTCTTAAAGTTTTACCGCTCCGAGTCATGGGAGTTCATATGTACTACCTTTACTACACCGAACCACAGCGTTATTTATAAAGACGATTCGCATTTAAGATTAGCTACGTAATGCAAATGTTTACGGATTATACTTTTTAGGGAACTTTAACAGTGAAAAGAGGCAAGCAGCTAGCTATGCTAGCCATCAAGCTACCACCCAACCAACCATTTTGTGGGAAGCCGAGACGTTTTGATGATCTGTAGCGTTAGCTAGCGTTAGCTGGACGGCAGGTCACACAACATTAACATTTGATACCTCGTCTTATGTGACTCACCAGTATCTATCAACACGGTGTTATTTCTCCAACTATCTGTGTGGTTGAGACTACAGCCATGCGGTTTAGGAATATTTAAGTTCGAATCTCTTACGGATCGGAGACACAACCGGGCTGATTATCAAATATTACCAAGTTGTGGTTCTGTTCAACGTTGGTAGCCATTACACCTTCGTATGGTGTCCTTATTAATACGTTTATGACTTTTAAATAGAGTTAAACGCATTATAGTCGTGGAAGATATTTTTGCTGTGCAACGTTACCTGCGGGGAAATGCAAAGGCCAGTCCCATAATTCATCAACAAACACATATAACTCCCTACACAACAGTGGCTGGAGCTATTCCTGTACTACTGTAATAGTGGTCTGATGACAACTGTGTGAATGAAGATTTGCTTTTTATAGTTGTTGAATACCAACTTATGACATTAACCTTTGGTCCCAGTGGGGAGGTTTGAATGCCTTGTTGGTAGGAAGCCTCCCGACACTCGTGAGAACAAGCGTCGTCATCCACTGTGATAATTTCAACATAGACTGGATTCTGTTTCCGTGCGAAAGACAGTTCGGAGTTCATTACTGGTTTGAAAGTCTTTACCTAGTCATCTTATATGTTTTAATTGTGTGCTAAATATTTGCTGTATCATCAGTGATTTCTGCTATTTCGTTACCATGAAAAGTACATGAAGGTACTTATTTTCAGCTCAAGTATGTAATTTTCTCTGTTTTTTATTGTAATTTCCTCTCAGGTATGGACGTGTGGAGAGTGTTAAAGTTCTTCGGAAGCGGGGGTCAGAGGGTGGTGTGGCAGCCTTTGTGGATTTTGTGGATATCAAAAGTGCTCAGAAGGCTCACAATGCTGTCAACAAGATGGGAGACAGGGACCTTCGGACTGACTACAATGAACCTGGGTCAGTCCCAAGTGCTGTTCGGGGCCTTGATGACAGCTCCCCCTCGAGCAGTCGAGACGTTACAGGATTCTCTAGGGGAACAGTTGGTCCAGTGTTTGGTCCACCTGTGTCCCTTCACACCAGAGAGGGACGTTATGAACGGAGAATAGATGGGTAAGTGGACATGGTCTCCAATCCAGGGGAATCTAGGTTTCAGCTAGGTGTAAAACCTAATCACATAGTTGGGGTTATTCCAGAGGGAGAGATGCCTCAAAGGGGTCACACAAACATTATCTAGGGATCGTTCCACTTTTCATCATAATCGACTCGCCTTGCCCACGGGATCTGAGTAAATTAACTACACATTATCATTTCGTAAGGTAACTATAATTCAAGGTTTGACATCTGGTTTGGATATTACATCTGTGAGGAATATCCTGGTGAGTTCTGGATTTATTTTGTGGGGAAACTACCTCGGGAGCTTTTGGATATTTTAAAGTCCTTTTTCTCCTAAACGTGGGATCTTACCTTGATTTTTTTCTTCTACTTGGAATTACTTTAATCTGGAAGTAAATCCATGCTACGAAGGATTCAGGTAATCTATCACACTTTTCAGGACCCCCCATCTCTGGTTGTCAGGTGTTTTTTTTTTTTGTTGCTTTTTCCTCCCGCTGATGGTTGGACTACTCTCCCCCCCCCCCCAACCATTTTTTTCATCTGGATATGGCCTGTTCTGGATTTAAGTTTTAACAAAATGGATAAACTTTATTACACATGTCAAGAAAGACAGATATAGTGCCTATGTCCAGCAAAGCCATCTCAGCAATTTTAGGACAAGATAGAAAGTAACAGACACCTCATCTTAAAAATGTGGAAGCTATACCAAGAAGACTTTTCAAGAACAAAGAGGATCCATACTACCAACCAGCAAATTTGTGGAGATATTCTTATTGTGGATTGATGGCCATGAAGATACAAGAAGACCGCATAGTTGGGATGTACCGCCCTGGAAGTACGCAGTACCACACCTCATGTTGGATGTACTGTTGCGGACCCTAGGATGGATAGGTGTAGCTTCCATTCATTTGGATTTACTAAAGTGTGGATGTAGCTGTGTGAAGCCTCCGTATCTGCAGTGAGGAGAAGAGCACCTCAAATAAGCGTGAGAACCGAAGACTATTTTTCAAAGTAATTTGAAATATTGACGAGATGAAGGCTGCCAGTGTGTACGCTGCATAGGATCCAGGGCTTGTGGAATTTTATGTGTTGTAATGGTAGCATCTGAGAGTCTACAAGCGTGTATGACATTAAACTACTTGACAGTAACCGGTGGAATAAATTTTTGGCCTACTTTTCCCGCTTAAGCTTAATTTTTGGAAAGTACTGCCTCGTCATACAAGAGAAGACTGATCCCTGTGGATGTATTTTCTATTCGGGCACCAACTTACCGTTATATCAAACTGGAATGGGCTGAATCACCCTGAAGTTCATCTTTTTTTTTCTTCTTTTTTTTTTTCCTTTTTAAGTTATATTTGTTTGAGGTTTTATGTTCCCCCACACATGTTCTGAAATCCATAAAGAGGGTCATTTCTGTGGTTGTTTTATTTTTCCTTTTTCCATCCAGTGAAGAAAATTAAGTAGACTTACTGTGGAATATACATCAACAACCTACTGGCCTGGTGCTCCACAGTATTCGAAGAGTACATGCTGTTCGATCCAAGAGAACCGTTTTTGACTAATTAGATCAATTGATTTTTCCCGATGGTTTTTCATTCGGGCTCTCACATTCTGACCACCTAGATTTTATTTGGATTAGTTTCCATAACCTCTTTCCAAAAAGGTTGGTATTGCTCTGCCCTCTGCATATTTTCTTCTAACTTTCCTAAGTGTTTGTCTAATATTAGGTTTTGTACTGCTCTTGGGGGGAAAAAAATCAATTTACTTGAAGTAGGGACAAGTATATTTCATAAAAATGCATATGAATAATTTGTGCTTCTCCAGCACCAAAGAAGCACTGAAAAATATTGTTGTCACACTAAATACATTAATCTTTGCAAGGCATTTTAAATGTCGTTATGGAACTCTTTGAAAGGGAGACCTGTCGAGTTGAATACTTTGGACAAATGGAAACCCCACCTCTCATAGTTTCTGCTGAACAGTCAGCCAATGATGTCAACCTCACAGGACTCCCTGAGGACCTAAAAGTGCTTGTTTTGAGTTCTGCAAATTAAAGGGAAGGCACATGAAAGAGACTAATAAATATACTTCGGCAATGAGCCTGTTTTTAAAAACAATGAAGGTTCAGAATGGCCATCAATGTTTGTGGTGGCTATGTTTCATGTGACTGTTCATAACCTGACATTGAACTAGAGGCACTCATACAGTGCATGCCTCCGCTAAGGTGAACTCAGCCAAACCCAATGTGAAAGGAAAAAAAGTGTCTGCCACAAAATTCAATATTTCTTTAACTCGTGCTTACACTCCTCGACTAAGTTTGGTCAAATTTATCTACGTCGATGTTGTGTTATCCTACTGGCAGACAAACAACACATGTATATCGTACTTGGCAGAGGTGGAAAAATGTCCTTGTTAGTATTTTTGCTTTAAGAAAACGAGATGTCGCTTTAGGCTCCCAACAGTTCCCATCTCTGGTAGCAGGGACACAGAAGTCCACCATGGTTGTAATCACCGATGGTGCCGGTATTGGAAAGTTTGTTTGCTCTTTGCAAATATCAGAGTTCCCACTAATATAATACAAGTGGACTCCCCACAACTGCAGTTCTAAGCATTCAATGGTATTTATTTGTATTTTTTTATTCATAACATTAGGTTATTGAATAGGCTATTTGTCACTGAATAAATGCTATTCCCTCCTAAACCCAAGCAAAGTTCCCCTGCTAGCCTTGAAGTTGGTGAAAACCTAAGGCTACTTCAAGTGCACTGACCTTTAAAAGTGGATCAGCTGTTGTCAATGAATTGAAAATACATTCCCAAAATGAAAAAAAAAAGACTTTAATGATTCTGCGTCAATTATAGATCTTTTTTTGAGTAGTCTTAAATTCAGTATTCTATCCCATTATTGATGCATTTTGGTCTTTCAAACTCTTGTTAACCCTTAGGCACTGCATTTATGAAAAATACCAACCTACATTTTAAGAAATATAAATGTTCATAAAATTTATGGTGACAACTTTTTCCTTTTAGTTGGCACACTGAAACCCTGTGGAAGACACAAGTGATTCTGTTGGTGAAAAAAAAATAACCAAAACAACTTAGACTCATGGATTAAGGCAAGAATGACACAATCTATAAGGATATTGTTCCAGTGCTAAGCCACTGAGATTAAGCATCCTGTCTGGCCTGCTCTCAGCGATGTCTGTGCCTTTTGTTTGGAGCAGGAAATTCAACATTGTACTGGCCTTTTAATTATGTGTTTGAATTATAAGAAAGCTTAAAGAATTTTCTCTGTTCTGAATCATAATCACTGTTTCCCTCTCTATCTTGTTCTTAATTCACAGTAGCTCAGAAAGCCGTGAACGTGCATATGATCACAGCCCATATGGACATCATGAGCGCAGTGGCACTTTTGACAGACAGCGTCACTACAATGCTGAGTATTACCGTGACCGTTCTATGTTTGCTGCGGCTGGTCCGGGAAGCAGTGCCATCGGGGGAAGCTTTGAGGCATCAGACCCACATTTTGACTCTAGAATACGAGACCCTTTCTCTCTTACAAATGCTACACGGCGTGACCTCTACAGAGATGACAGAGGACGTCGTGTCGATAGAACTTACCACCATCGTCGAAGCCGATCATCTCATTCTTCGCAATCAAGGCACCCCTCCCCGCAACGGAGCACAGGACAGACTCCGAAAACTCCTCATTCCCCTAAAAGAGCCCCGTTGTCCCCTGGAAGAGGCCCACGGTCTCACTCCCGCAGCAGATCCTCAAGCTCTGATTCCGTCAGCAGCACCAGCAGTACAGGCAGTGGCAGGTGAGACAGTAATTTTATCATTTTAGCATTTCATGCTAATGTTTTCATGTAAAAGCATGTAGAATATTTAACAGGTTTGGTGGCTGAATTAAATCATTTTTTCAGTGGATACTTGATTTACTCGGACTGGCAAATGTTAGATTTCTTTGCTCTTTTTTTTAACGACAGCGATTCAAACAGCAGTTCCAGTGATGGCTCTCGGGCACGTTCTGTTCAGTCATCAGCTGCACACGCCCCGCCTCAGTCTTCAATGGTTCTCGACTCAGATGAGCCTCGTAGAAGCTTTGGAATTAAAGTGCAAAATCTACCAGTGCGCTCAACAGGTGAGCTCAGATGTCTGTGTTTATATCTTCAACTGCGTATACAACAGCATGTACAGACAAACTGGTCAAAGTTTCCACTGAGCCTGGGTCTACTTGACATTCCTGCCTGTTAAAAGGAAGGTTTTCGATGCTGCTGTCGCAAGATGTGCTTGCTCATAGAGAACTGGCTTTAAATAAATACGAGCATGGCGCTATACCTACTCTGCTCAAAGTGTCTTGAGGTAACTTTTGTTGTGATTTGGTGCTGTACAACTAAAGTTGACTTGACTTCTCTCAGTTCGCTTTATGACTGTATTATTATAATGATATACAATTGTCTTTCAAGAAAATTAACCACCTTCTTGAGTAATTGATAGAGATTTGAGCAATCTCACTTGTGTGAAGGGGCACACAGCCCTCACTCTCACACATGTATTGTTAAATGTCATATAAACAATCAAGGCTTGTGTGGATTGCCCTTTAAAATCTGATGTATTTTTTTATTACTGTTATTACCCGGTAATATTTAGATTGTATCACTGCATTTGGTTCATATGAAATTCTGTGTCAGTGCTCTTATGAATAATAATTAACTTCTCTCTGTAGACACAAGTTTAAAAGATGGACTCTTCCATGAATTTAAGAAACATGGCAAAGTAACCTCAGTGCAGATCCATGGAGCGTCAGAGGACCGCTATGGATTGGTGTTCTTTAGACAGCAAGAAGATCAAGAGAAAGCCTTGAGTGTCTCCAAAGGAAAGCTGTTCTTTGGCATGCTGATTGAAGTCACAGCCTGGAATGGTCCTGGTATGTGACAACAGTGTTCACCATGACAAATATCTATTGTGCATAGATGATCCCCCATATGTAACTTCATGTATTTGTGTACTGGTTGAGGGGAATTTGTCTGAATTTTTGTAGAATGTCAGTAATGCTCAGAATGACCCTTTTTTTGTCTTACAGAAACAGAGAGTGAAAATGAGTTCAGGCCCTTGGATGGCAGGATAGATGAGTTCCACCCAAAGGCCACAAGGACGTTATTTATAGGTAACCTTGAGAAGACGACCAGTTACCAACAACTTCTCGACATTTTTCAGCGCTTTGGTGAAATTGTCGTAAGTTCTAACCTCACTCTGCACAATAAAGCAAGATTGACACTTTAGATTTGATTGGTCAGTAATTCTTCTGTATTCTCTTCAAGGACATAGACATCAAGAAAGTAAATGGAGTTCCCCAGTATGCTTTTGTGCAATATTCTGATATTGCCAGTGTTTGTAAGGCCATAAAGAAGATGGATGGCGAGTATCTGGGGAGCAATCGGCTAAAGGTAGGATTTTTACATTAATGAACATTCCTTGTTTATGTACAATTTCAAATGTGTTCTGTGTAAATGATATATATGTGTGTGTTGTTCTGTTTAAAGCTTGGTTTTGGAAAAAGTATGCCCACAACCTGTGTTTGGCTGGATGGATTGGCAACCAACATTACTGAACAGTACCTCACACGGCACTTCTGCCGCTATGGACATGTTGTCAAAGTAAGATGTTTCATTCAGTAATAATATACAACTATGGGTTTTATTGTTGTTCACTTATTTGATTCTCAAAATTTAACTGTTGGGGTTTTGGTTTGTTGTGGTTTTTTTAGGTTGTGTTTGACAGGATGAAAGGAATGGCCCTTATCTTGTACAACAACACAGATTTTGCTCAGGCAGCTGTAAGGGAGACCAAAGGCTGGAAGATTGGTGGCAATAAAATAAAGGTAAAAAAAAAAGATTTTAAGATGTATCTGTTGATTTTGTTAAGTGCATTTATCATGTGTTTATGTAAGTGTGTGTGTGTTTGTGATAGGTTGATTTTGCAAGTCAAGAGAGTCAGATGGCATTCTACAGATCAATGCAGGCATCTGGTCAAGACATCAGAGATTTCTATGAAATTCCTCCTGAGCGTCGGTAAATTGCCTATACATTTAATTGTATCCAATAGTCCACAACTAAAGATGTTTTTTTAATCAGTTAATCTGATTTAAGTTATTCCTGTTTGGAAAGAATTTGTGCTCTTGAGATTAATGGAGTTTCATTGCAGATTGCTTTTTCAGAATTTGAAAATAAGTTGTTGAGGTGAACAGAATTAATTTCTCATCTCCCCCTTTACTCTGTCCATCCACTCTACAGAGAGGATCGTAGACCCCCTTACCATGAATTTACAGCAGAAAGGGCCTACTATGAGAATATACGAACCCCTGGACTCTATCCAGAGGATGCTCGAAGAGACTATGCTGCTCGCAGCAGGGACCGTTTTCCTGAGCTGGAACATTATCAGGGGGATCATTTTGACCCACGTTACCATGAAGACCCACGTGACTACAGGGACTACAGAGATCCCTTCGAACAAGACATTCGAAAATATACATATATTCAACGGGAGCGAGAAAGAGAGCGAGAACGTTTTGAGGCTGACCGCAGCAGGTGGAGCCCTTCTCATCCAAGGCGACCAATTACGCCTGCAGTATCACCATCACCATCTGAGCGTGCCCCCAGAGATTCAGAACGACGAGTTTATAGCCAGTCATCTGAGAGAAGCGGGAGTGTGAGTTCACTGTCACCACCACACTTTGACAAATCTGAAAAGACCTTGCTAGAACATGCCTTAAAGAGCGAGAAGAGCGAGAAGAGCAGTCAACCTGAGAGAGTGGCAGGTCCTGAGAAAACCAAACGTGCAAAACGAAAAGAGAAAGGAGACAAAGACAAAACCGAGAGGGTTAAATCTAGGAAAGTAAAGGGGCAATCTCCATCAAACCCATTACCCGAAACAGAGGTGGAGACTACTTTTGAAGGAGGAACTGGAAGAGGAAAGGGATCAGACCAAGAGGCACATGAGAGGCAAAAATATAAGGGTGATGGTGACACAGTTACTGGAGGTCAGCTCTCAAATGCTCACCATGACTCTGTAAAAGGTGAAAGATCTGAAATGGGAAAAGGTGATATTGCAGAAGTGGATGGAAAAAATCGGCTCAAGAAACATCTTAAGGCTGACACTGGAAATGATGGGAAAGATTCATCCGTGGATTCAGATCGCCTTGCTGCAAGAAAAAGGCGATTTGCCGATTCTGGTGGGAAGACTATCCATCAAAAGAGAAGTAGGATTGAAGAGGAGGATGGTAATCAACCCTCAGACTTTGGTGCTAGTGCACCATACTTGAAGGAGACCGACTCTGACAAACACAAAGATGCACAACGTAGAGATTCAAGAATCAAATCTGAAAGAAGTGTCTCTCAGAAGGATGGTCAAGAAGAACTTAGAGCACCAAGAGAGATGTCAGAGGGGCCTCTGGACCCTCTAGACTCAAAACGACATCTGGGGCACACTTCATCAAGACGGTTTTCACACGAGGGTAATGCAGATCAAGTTGGTACAAGAGAGCATCATGCAGCTTTCAAATTTGGAGGTCAGTCTGCTGACACTGACAAAAGTGCTAAAAATAAGGAAGACCATGTTGACATTGACCTGTCTCAGAGTTACCGCAAGCAAATGGAGCAAAACAGACGGTTGCAACAACAGCGTGAGTCTGACAAACCAGACAAACCAGGGAGTCCCCATGGAATTGAAGCAGATGACTTGGATTATCGCAGTCTTGTCCATGAAGTTGGCAAACCACCTGAGGATGTCACAGATAATTTTCCATCCCACAAACTAAAGAAACTAGACCCATTTGACACAGACTCAGGAATGAAGAGGGAGCGCGTCTACAGGAGCTTTAGAAACAAAAGTGAAGATCCTGAGTGGAACAACACCTCTCCAGGACATCAGCACTTTTCTCACCCCGGAGAGGAGGACTTTGATCATTCTCAGAAAGAGCTAGTTAGAAATGATGACAAAACTCACCCTGATTTGGAGCTCTTGGTCAAAAGGACACAGAACACACAGGTTAATAAGTCTAACACTCATTTACTCAGTGTAGAGGAAGAGCAACAAAAGAGATGGGAGAGTAGAGTGAAACAAGATTTGTTACCTGACCTGAACTATTCCAGAAATCTCAGTAAAAACCTTCACAATCGCAAGCGTTTGGAATACGGTGTTTGGCATGACTTAGAACCAGGGGAAGTAAGATCAGACTCTGAAGAGGATAGAGAAACCAAACCCCACTCTCCTGTGCCGTCAACATCTATGTCTTATTCAGACAGACCAAGGGTTGACAGATTTGCAGACCCTAAACTAGCACACCTTGAAAGAAATAAATTCTATTCCTTTGCCCTTGACCAGACCATCACACCAGATACTAAAGCTCTGCTTGAGCGTGCAAAATCCCTCTCATCATCCAGAGAAGATAACTGGTCATTTTTAGATTGCGATTCTCACTTTGCTAGTTTCCGGAACAGAAAAGATACAGAGAAGATCGAATCTACACCACGACCCACACCCTCCTGGTACATGAAAAAGAAAAAGATTCGCAGTGGCTCTGAGGACAAACTTGATGACAGGAAGGAGGAGCCAAAACCAGAGGAACAAGAACGCAGAGAGCTATTTGCCTCACGTTTCCTTCACAGCCCGGTCTTTGAGCTGGACTCTAGAAGACTTCAACACCTGGAACGAAAGCATGAAGAACCTGAGCAAACACAAAACCAACAAACTGGTCAGCAAGGGACAGTAGATGGTGAACTTGACCCTGGCCCAGTTGTCCTTTTCCATAGTCGGTTTTTGGAACTCACACGACTACAACAACAGAAGAATAAAACCCAACAACTACAAGAGGCAAAAACAGATGCAGCGTTAACGGATGAGAGTAAAGTGGAGAAAGCACCTGTCGAAGAACCACAAGCATCACAGTCACCTGAAACCACTGAGACTATAACAGAACCAGAAATTAAGCCCATCAGTCCTGCTGAAGAGCTGATTTCCGAGCCCAGAGTCACACCAACTTTAATTCCTCAGCCTGTACCTAAGGATTTACCTCCCCCAGAAGAAAGATGCGTTGCTTTAAATCCAGCAGTCTCTACTGAGACATATCCCACTGCCTCTTTCATAAAGGAGGAAGTGAAAGACAGTGAACCTGTTGAATCCATTCACTACCCACCAACTGAGACAACCTCTGATTCTGAACCAGTACCTGTCGTGCAAGAATCTGGTTATGTAGTTGATGGATGCAGCATTTCTCCATCTGAAGGAAAACTGGACGTTGTTACAGAGGATGTAAAACCCTCTGGTGCAGAATCAACATGTCACCATGATTCTCATGAGTTTGTCAGCAGTTCAGAACCAGAGCCCCATTCTGAGACAACACAGTCAGAATTGCCTGAAGCCACAAGTCCTGTATTGCCACCTCGTGTGGAGGAAGCAGACATAGTCAAGAAAGAGATCCATTCTACTTATAAAACAGTACCAGAGCCGGAGGGAGAAAAGACGCTTCAAGTTAGTAAAGCGCTTATTGATGATACAAATGATCCAATCCATCTCACCCAAAATGAGCCAATCACACCCCAGATAGAGCTTAAAACAAACGAAATGAAAAATAGAAGGTTCAAACAGCCTCCTCCTGAAGTTGCTCTAGTTCCAGTCATAGCTACCTCTGGTTCTGAAAAACAAGCAACACGCAAGAGTGAGCGCATTGACAAAGATAGGCTGAAACGTGGCTCTTCCCCAAGAGCTGAATTGAAGTCCACAGGCAAATCCCCTATTCATGGGTCAGATCCAGATATTTTGGAGCAGAGCATACCATTAAGTAGAGCAAGGCGAAGAAATGTGAAATCTGTGTATGCTACCCCGGTTGAAGATGATGTGCCAGTTCGTTCTGGAAAGGAAATCACAGAGTCCCCTCGTTCCGGACGGAAGCGTGGTACTGAAAAAGATGCAGCGCAACAAAATATTGAGCAGGATCCTCCGGCTCCAATTCAAGCAACGAGACGAGGCCGTCCTCCCAAGAATCGTAAACAAGGTGATGAGGCTACTGCAGTTAAAGTAGAAAAATTGAAAATGGACAAAAAAGACACAGATTCAAATGAATCAGAGAGTGAACGACTTTCTAGAGTATCAAAAGGGAAGTCTTCGCCTCATGTTACTAAAGGAGCATCAAACCAGCTTCCTTCAGCTCCAGTACCTGGATCATCAAAGAAGGGAGAAAAAACGGAGGTGGGTGAAGGGGATGATCAAGAAAGAGATTTCACAGATGACAATGCCTTGACTTTGCCAGATTCATCAAGTTCATCTAAAGATCCATCAGTGAAACCTGACCAAAAGAAAGAGGAGAAAGATACACTTGGAAGAGAAATGGGAAAAGTTAAAGATAATTTCCATGAAAATGCTGTTGAGGGGAAATCAAATGGGAAAGAGGAAGAGTCACCTGTATTAGAAGAAAAAAGCCCCTCGGAAAAAAAAGTTGTTAGAGGAAGAAACAAGTTGCCAAGAACCCCCAAATCTCCTGTCCTCAAGAATCTCAAAATCAGACTTAATGTCACAGAGGTGAAAGATCATGTTTCAAAGTGCACTAATGCTAGCAGAGCCGGTGAAGAAACTAAAGAAAATGAAATGGCTACTTTGGATAAAAAGGAAACCCTGGAAACAACAAAAAGCTTAATTTCACAGGAGATGGAATTGGAGCAGGCTGTAGAGAACATTGCCAAACTCACAGATCCAGCTTTTCCAACAGAACCACTGGTGTCACCTGCCCCACACACAGATGTAAAAAGTTTCTCAGAGGAAGAAAAACCCTCTAATCCCGCGAGTGAAACCGAACTCATGGCTGCCATTGACTCGATTACAGCTGAGGACGTGCCTGTATCCTTGCCCCAGGCACCTCCTTTAAGTGTCGAAGTGGGCTCAGAACCTGAGATGCAAGAGTCTGTTCAGCCTTCAAAGGAAGATGAGCCTGAAACACGTACCTCTACAGCGCAGGAGGAACCTCTCTTCCCGTCCGCGCCTAAAAGGGGAAGACCTAAAACACCCAAACGTCTAAAAGGACAAAAGCAATTAAGAAAAGATTTAAAGGAAGGACATTCGATAAGTGAGGAATCAACAACCCCCTTGGTTGATAGCAAAGCTCCCAGTGTTAAGACCGTTCAAGAGACAGCTCCATTAGCAGCAACCGCTGCTGTTATTACTCCGACTACTTGGAAGCCAGAACCAGAGCCTTCAGCTGTGAAGGCCACAGATCTAAATCCAGAGTCAGAGTCCCCCTCTGAAGAGCAGATTCAACATCTTAAATCTGTTTATCCTCAGTCCAAGAGTCCAATATGCCCAAAGCCTCAGCAGGTGCCACCTGAATGCATCTCATCGTCCCCATCTCCAGTAGCTAACAGGCCAAATATCAGACCCATTCAAACAAGTAGAATACCAGTCTCTCCACCAGATTGGCTCCACCAGTCTAAAGATACAGGAGTTTCCTCTGCACCTGCCATGCCATTACTGCTCAAAGAAAACCAGCCTTTACCTTCTGATTCTGAAAGTGACCTTAGACAGATTCTTTTGAAACACAAAAATGTTTCTATTCCTAGTAATCTGCCCACTCTCAGAGATCAGAACCCCTCTGAAAGTAGTACTCCATTAGCTGTTGTGCCGAATAAATCCCCACTTCCAGAGAGCAGAGTGCCAGCCCATCTGGCCCCACCTGTTGTTCGACCGCCAGCTTCACTACCATCCCCTGAAACAAAGTCTGTGATCTCTGTCATTGCATCCACTGCAACCTCTGTTATCAGTCGTGTTTGCAACCCTCCTGAACCTGAGGAAAAAGTAAACATAAATATTGGGAATCCTTGTGCAGATATAAATCTACCTAAACAAGCTTATAGGTCCAGCAAGGATGAAACAGGAGCATATCACGGGCCGACTGTTGGTGATGAGGGAGGAAGTGCTGCACGGTTTATTGTTGAGAGCCCCGCTCTTGGAACAAGTTCTTGCCCAGGTTTGAGGGTAAATACATCTGAAGGAGTAGTCGTGTTGAGCCACTCAGGACAGAAGACTGAGGGACCACAGCGGATTAGTGCAAAAATAAGTCAGATCCCACAAGCAACAGCAGGTGACATGGAATCGCAGCAGCTCGTATCGATGCCCCAAATAAAACAGGAAATGTATAGTCATCCTCAATCAGGACTTCCAAAGGGGCCTTTGCAGACAGATCATGGGCATACTGGTAAGACACAGTCAATTCTGTCCTCAATTAAACAAGAAGGGACTGGCTTGGAAAAAATGGAGTCAACATACCAATCTGGACCTCAAGGAGTTGTGAAACGTCTCCCACAGGGAGTTGGTAATCAACAAACAATGGCCACCATATACCATCCAGAGTATATGCCATTAAAACATCAAAAGAAAATAGACAGTGCTGACCCTCACAGCACAGATGGAGCCAAGCCATCCTGGACCTCTACTATAAGTCCAGCAATAAGCCCCCATTTGCCCTCTCCACCTGGAAATCATGTAGGATTTGTTACAGCTTCTGCTGACAGAACTCCTTCACATCTCAGTGGGATCAAACAGGAGCCGCGATCCCCTCGCAAGTCAGGTCATCCACACCCACCATTTACTAAAGTGTCCTCACCCATAGGGTCCTCATCACCCAAGGGCTTACCAGTGATGCTGCCCTCCAGCCATCCTGCCATGCAACAGTTTATCACTGGTGTACATCATCCAGAGCAGTCAGTTATCATGCCGCCTCACAGTGTTCCTGGAGGCCTAGGGCGGATGTCTCCTCAATGTGTCAGCCAATCAATTCCGGTGGGGCATCTTGTCCAAGGAGATGTCCGGGTCAACACTCCACCTCTCTCTGTGATGAGCTATGGGATGCATAGCGAGTCCCTTGCGTCTCCCTGGTCTGGTCCCATGCAGCCACGGCCCACTTCACCTCAGGCTGTTGGCAGAGACAAGGTCCTTAAAGTAAACCCAAGTTCTTTGAGGGGTCACGAGGGAGAACAAGAAGAAGCCAGACGCTTCCACCAAGGACGACAAGCTGCCACACAGCTAAAACAAGAGACTATGCAGTCAGATCCACGGGGGACTTCGCGGAGTAGTGTCCAGTTAGAAACCTACATGACGCAAAGAAGAGAAATGCATTTGCTCATGCACCAACAGGGAGAGCGTTCAGCTGCAGACCCTCATTCTGGACACATTCAAGAGACTCTTCCCACGTCTTCAGCTTCTTCCAGCATACCCTTATCTTTACTTAAAGGTGTGCCTGAGAAAGATGTATCAAAGCCAGCAATGGCATCTCCCCAGAGAGTTCAGCTGATGCCACCAGGACCCAGTGGCTCCTTCCCAGAGTACTCAGGGATGTACTCAAACCCAAGAGGCATCCACTCTCAAATGCCAGAGACCATGCCTGTTGGACATAATCAGCCTCCACCCAGTGTTGCACCATCCATGGTGAGTTCTCTGCACTGACACTTGAGGGCGTATGTTTCTGTTTGTGGTAGTATTAATCATCAGGAGACCCCTGGTCATATGCCTTAGTGTGCAATTTCCAGATTAGACTCAGTTCTGTTTCAATAAATTTAGCTTGAATGTGATTTCCACATTTTTGTTGGATTGACGTTTTGTTAAAAAAAAAAAAAGTTCTAATAGAAACACTGCATGCTTAGATAAGATATCAAAATATCTACAATATAATCTTAAAATATTGCAGTGTTATTCATGGATCATAGTACCAAGAAGTACATTTAACCTCATTCTTGTCGATATGAATGGAATAGAGGATAATGTGTTTGTGTCTTCATTACAAAAATTGTTCGACACATGAGACTCTGTTCTGTGGTCCCTAGGGTGCAGAGCTCCAGGCAAAAGCTGAAGGGAAGATGACACAGCCTGTTAATATGGTGCAGCTGCTCAAGGTAGGACTTCTCATCTCAAACGTTTTATGATCAGAAGAGGTTGTTGGTTGGGGGGGGGGGGGGGGGGAGCGGACTTTTTCTGACAAACCTGTCTTTGCTCTCTCCCCGGTTATTACAGAAATACCCCATTGTGTGGCAAGGTCTGCTCGCTCTGAAGAATGACACAGCTGCAGTCCAGTTGCATTTTGTCTGTGGCAACAAAGCTTTGGCTCATCGATCGCTGCCCCTGCAAGAAGGAGGGGCGTTGCTCAGGATTGTCCAGAGAATGAGATTGGAGGCTTCCCAACTGGAGAGCGTAGCCAGAAGAATGACCGTATGACTTCCCTTCTTTTTTTCTTTTTTTTGTAGTAGGCTGATCCTTGTTATTCTAGTCAATTTTCCCGTTGCATTTCAAGTTTAACACTGACCTTTTTTTTTCCTGGGACAGGGGGAGTGTGAGTTCTGCCTTCTGCTAGCTCTGCCATGTGGACGAGATCAAGACGATGTTCTAAACCAGACTCAAGCTCTTAAGGACGCTTTCATAAATTACTTGCAGACAAAGTTGGCTGCAGGTATCATCAATATCCCAAATCCAGGTTCCAATCAGGTGAGACCATATTGATGGCATTACTTAACCAGGGACCGACACGCAGTGCATGATTCAATCTAATGTTTCTTTGTACTTTTCTTTGTCACTGAGGTTTTTCTCTGTTTTTCCAGCCTGCCTATGTGCTACAAATTTTCCCGCCTTGTGATTTTTCCGAGAGCCACTTATCCCAGCTTGCACCCGACCTTCTCAACAGGATCTCCAGCATCTCACCACACCTCATGATTGTCATCACCTCTGTGTAACCTTCACCGCTATGAACTGTCCCACAGACAGACGTTCTCGCTGACCAGCCTCAGGAAACCAGAGGGATATGCGATTTTTTTTGTTGTTTTTTTTCTTGTTCCAGAACACAATGGGAATGTTTATCACTTGATCTCTTTGCTCTTTTTTCCCTTCAGTCTTTTTTTTTTTTTTTTTTTTTGTCACTCCTGTCTGGTATTTTTGTCCTTCTCAAATGAACTCAGGGATGGACCAAACCAGAATCAGTCTTATTTGACCATTTTTCTGCTGTATTACTATTTATTGGAGTATTATTTCTAAGTTCGGAGATGTTCTGAAGAGAAAAAAAAAAAAAAAAATCAGGAGTTTGATGAACAAGAATCAGTGACTATATCTGGGTGGCCTTTTTCTTTCTTCTGTCTTTTATTGATTGTCATTTCTCATTTTGTCACACGAGGATCATTGAAGCTGTTGCTATGGCTACAAAGACATTTCAAAATGTAATTTTTAATTATGTACATACTTCCTCTTCCTTGCTTTCTTTCGAGGAGGAAGAGTTAACATGTAAAGCTATGGAGACCCTGTAGAGGACCATGTTGTTGTGTTTTTTTGTTGTTTTTTTTTAACAGCTACTTTAATTCCACCAGCTTGGCTCATTTTCTCACACTACTGAACCAGTTCACACCTCTGGCACCTGCATTTACATCCATCGAGCAACAGTATGATTTGGGAGTTTTTGAATACAGGACTTTGTAAATATTTTAAATATTTAAACTTTGACAATGGAACTTGGAAAACTTGACAGAGACTTGAACTCTAGGACATACCAGAACACAGAGTGTGGACATTTAGATGGATATCCTTGATTTTCGGGTGTAAATAGTTGTAACACAAGAAGGTTAGCAAACTGTCTCGTGGAGTTTGCTGATGGCACTTCATATTTTGTAACTCAAATAAAACAATCTCCAGAAAACTTGAATATTTAAGATATAATCCTTTATTTTTTTGTGTTTGTTTTTCATGGTCGTATGACTGTATTCACTTGAGACATGCCATCTATTATACATGAATATATTTTCATGCAAGTTTAAATAGACAACAGGAGGGTTTGCGAAGTGCTGCTCCTGCTGCTTCCTTTGCTGAATCGACATGGAAAGTCGTACGATGTTTTATGTTAACCAATCCATCCATTCATTCCTACAATAACCTTAAATTATCAGTAGTGTGTTCACTTTCCATATTGTGTAGTTTGGAAACGTAAAAGATGGAACAGACTGATGATTATAGCAGATAAAACTTACTCTGTAGGCAGACTGTTTATTTTTGGATAGAATATTTACGCAGGAAACCTGGAAAGTTAAACTCCGACAGAAAGCTAATTTCACCGCTCAGTAGAAAAATCACGAGTGTTTTTGAAACCGTGGTTCTGTTCAGCATGCTCAATACCGGGACCCTGATTTTGAAGCAGCTAAGCGGAATTCAGCAACCTCTTTGCGTTTACACCTGTGTTTTTCCTACTGTGACGTGTCAAAATGTTTCATATGAAGATTAAAAAAAAAGGAGTAAAGATGGAATGTTTAATCTGGAGATAGTGGAAGGGTTCGCAGACCTGTGGCATTAAATAAAAAAAGCAAAGACAAGTGATCTTATTAACCATAAGTGTTTTGATTTTACAGGACTGTATCATCGGCTACCATCTCCAGAGGATAAACTGATGTCATCTGTTGTTACGTTATCATTGACTTCTTTGTAGGCATCAGCTGGTCTGAATGTGCAGCAGGTGCTCATCAGGGTCAGAGACACCGTCACCTTTACCTTGAAATCTTCATGGATAATAAAACAGTACTTTTAGCTCGGTAGGATGATAATCATGTGTTACGTGTACTTTTCTTAGCTCTAATTCTGGCTTGTTTTCAAACTGGATGTCCTAATGTTTTAAATCGACACTGGAGCCAAACAGCGCCACCAGCTGGTCCTCATACTGGGAGATGTTCCTCTTCATGATGTCCATACAGGGGCCCAGCAAGCGCTCAAAAGCCTGGATGTCGATCACTGGAAGAAACAGCGTTGTCATGTCAAGGCTTCACACAGCTTTTTGTTTTCCTTTTAAGAGTTGGATTGTCCAGAATTTTAAAAAAGAAGTTGGAACAGTTGGAAGCATTGGGCCTCTGTAATTATAGATTTGATCTTAGATTGTAATAATATTTAAAAGTCATTGTGTCACCATTGAGATGGGATTAGATTTCACTGTTAAGGCCAAATGAGCTTCTTATTAGCATGTTGCAAAAAAAAAACAAAAACAAATTTGAGAGATGATCTCAAGCAGCTCTACATAGACCTTGAGAAGGAAAGAAGAGCGGCAGTTTGCATCCATAACAGCTGATGTTTAATTTCAACAAGCACCAAGTCTCAGGATCTTTGGCCACAGACCAGGAGCCATGAGCTCCTGTCTTGCCATGGACATTAGTTCCAGCAAAACAAGCACCAAATGAAATGCAATTAAAGTGACAGTTTCCTCCATCCTACGTCTAACAGCATCTTTCACTGAAAACAAACCAAGTAAATACACAGTCTTACTTAAGCATTTGGTTTCTCCTACGGCATAAACAGATGCTGCACGAGGTTTGTTGGTGACGAGTGCCAGCTCTCCAAAATACTGTCCTCTGGAGCAACGAGCCACCTCCACCTCCGAGCTGTCCCGCTGGCCCACCTTCGTCTGTGATCGCCACAAATGAGGGACACACGTATGATATGAAACTCCGTTCACCATTACAAAAACAGTGATAAAAAAATTACTTCATGTAAAATAATCAAAGTTGAGGTTTCTTACTTTGCTTTTGATCATAATCTTCACCTCTCCTGATTCCACAATGTAGAAACAGTCGGCCATTTCTCCCTGGAAGTACGGACAGCAGGAGAAACATCTAGCGATTGTAAGTTTACAAAAAGGATGCAAAAACAATAGGTGTCACCTGTGTAATTATGCGATCGCCATCTTTGAACGCTCGTACTCCTAAAACATCTACTATCTTCATCCTCTCGGCGAGCTTAGGAAAAGGAGGGATTAGTTACAGCAATGCACATTTCCTTTCAATTTGATCATTATTTTCTTTATTTGTGTGAGCGCATTTCTGTTCAAACCTCAAGAGACTTGAGAAGAGGAACACAATCGATAAAGGCCTCGTACATCCTCCTCTTCTTTGCATTATTTCTAACAATCAGCCTGTGGAACGTAGCTCGATCCTGTAAGAGCACAGACATAAATATCCTTAAACATTCTTCTGATCTCGTTTTGTGTGTCCTTGCAGCAACATAACGTTCTTGTTCAACTCACCAGTCCCCAGAGGGCACCTTCCTCTGTCGCGATGATTGTGGCAGCTCGCGGTGTGTTGTACATGAGAGCCAGTTCCCCAAAACTTCCCTTATTGTCATACTTTCCAACACACATACTCACACCCTCTTTCTGCACAACAATATCATAAACACCCCTGGAAATTACAAGAGACACAGTAGGAGAATAACATCAGCTCAAAGAAATGCAGTTTAAATACTGCAGTTTGATGAAAAACCATTAAAACATCTCTCTCACTTCTCTATGACATAGAAATTGTCTCCATCGTCTCCCTGGTCGATGATGTGCTCTTGAGGTTTGACAAGAACTTCAAACATGGCATCCAAAATTTCAGTGAACTGCTCCTAGAAGATGAAATAGTTATTACATGTCATTAATGAATGACACCAAACGCTGCATTTATGGCTGTAGCCTCTGCAGTGTGTGACTGTGTTTGTGCTGAGGAATTCCTGAGATTTTGCTTTCACCTGAGTTGATAACGACTTTTGACAATCAACATTTGTTTCAGTTCACCCTTGAATCCCAGTGGGTGTTTGCCCCCAATTGGGAGAAATTCCCTCAAGGCATTTCTGAGACATCACGTGAACAAAATGGAATATTGCCGGTACGTAAGGAGACAATGACCTTCGACCACTGAAATCTTCACAGTTCATCCTTGAGTCCCAGTGGATGTTTGTACCA